>NC_084587.1:7416313-7761313 GCF_033807715.1 Cololabis saira | reverse complement strand
TGCTTTAAGGAAAAACAGGACTTGACTTCCTTAAAGACAATGATCAGCCTCCCAAAGAACTTTTGAACTTCTCCAAACCAGCGGCCAATGATTGTGCTAATTATAAAACTCTTCATAGTAAGACAGTTTGTAAAAAGACTTCACGAACCGGTCTTGAGTCGCTCAACAATTGGATGACTTGGATGATTGTTGCTCTGAAAGTGGCATCACCGTGACAGGGGAAGACATTTGACTCCAAACGCTCCCAAAACTTTACCGACAAACAACGTTTGATTAATCCAAACCTGCAGATGAAAGGAGCAGAAATGGCAGGTTCTGAGCGCCGTGCTTGGTGCTCACGTATCTAAAAACCAAAAATAGAGACAAAAACAGAAGTCCTGCAGAGCAAATTGAGCTAATCTCATGTCTGGAACATCGTCTGATCTGGGTGATTGACAGTAGTCAATCAGAGCCATAGGGAGATTGTTTGCACAGCTTCTCCTTGCCTCTGCCACACAGAAATGGTATATTCTTGTAATTCAGAACAACTTATAACGTGGAAAAAAGTACAAAAAGTTAAAGCGAAGCCTCAGGAAGTTCTCATTACAGAGAGGTGCTCCTCGTATCCTTGCAAGTCTTAGGTTATAACCAGTTCTGGAGTTGAGGGTGGATGAGGGGGGATGGCATCCCCCCTGAAATTAAAACGGTCCAAATCATCGCCCTGTAAAACTGCCTTATGTATATTTCCATCCCTTATGTCATTTCATCAATGAATGTGGTTTTACTGCTTTTCAACATTTATGGCCCTTTCCCACTAGTACCACCTCAGCTCGCTTCTACCCACCACGCCCTCGTCTTGCGCTTTTCCACTACGGGCCAAGGCGGGCCGAGCCGCGCCAAGCAGATACTTTTTCTGTAACCATTCTGTCGAGGTTCTAACCGGGCTGAGCCGGTGTCGGTGCTTTTTTTTCCCACCTGCTTTTTTTTATCGGAGGTCTCCCGTACGTGATGACGTTCCGTCTTGTGATTGGCTTTTGACCGTTTGTGTGAAAAGACCAGGAACAGAGTGACTACGGCAGCCGAGAGAGAGAGAGAGAAGTCATTGAAAGAAGGTCGTGTCGTGAACAGCAGTTATATGTTTCTTCTCCCTTTTACCTCCACTATGATCTGCTGCTTCTGACTTTACAGAAGTGTATGTCTCTATATGTTCTCATTGTTGAATCTGTAAATGTCTAAGCAAAATAGTCATAATACATTATATAAATATAATTTAAAAAATTTTACTTCAACTAAGCGCTCACTGATTAATCCGCAATTGCCAAAAAAGACGTTTTGAATGTGAAGACATGGTGAAAAACTACCTTCCTAGCTTAACATGGCAAAAAAATACCATCGCGGGGAAAAAATGCACACTTCCGGGGAAAATATTTCAGCCCGATACAATCTGGTACTCACACCGGGACTATTTTTTACGTCATCATCCTCCTCGCCCCTGATTGGTCGGGGGGCGGGGCCTCAGACGTTTGAATCAGGAAGCGGGAGTCAGCGCGAGAGCGACTCGCGGCAATTTTATTATACAGCACAAACGTCTGTTTGGTGATCCAACTCTGAGTTGCAGATGTTCATAAACCTGGGGGATGACGAGAGAATTAAAAAAGGGATGTAGACGGGCTGTTTTACTCTCAGCGCTCGCGGCTCCAGCTGGTTTCTGATCAGCGCCGACACAAACAAAACGGTTGCGCAATCGAGTACGTCACAGCAGCTTCACCCCAACCCCCCCACTTCTCACCTAGCTGTGGAAAAACAAACGGGGACAAAGCGGGTGGAGGCGAGCCGAGCCGCGCTGAGTAGATACTAGTGGAAAAGCGCCATTAGAGTCATCACCAGAAAAATAACACCAGAAAAATAACTTATTTGACAATTTTCACCTGTTCCAAGTAGATTTTCACTTGAAATAAGTAGGAAAATCTGCCAGTGGGACAAGATTTATCTTCTTATTACAAGCAAAAAAATCTTGTTCCACTGGCAGATTTTTCTACTTATTTCAAGTGAAAATCTACTTGAAACAGGTGAAAATTGTTGTTTTTTCCAGTGATGAGTCTTGTTTTAAGTGTAAGATTTTTTTACTAAAATGAGACATTTTAACTAGAAATAAGACAAATATTCTTGTTAAGATTTTGAGTTTTTGCAGTGATCAATTTTACTTATCCTGTGAAGGACAGAGGCATATTGATAAGTTCAGAAAAGTGTTTTTTATTGTTGTGTTTTGATGTATTTGATGTAAGCCCAGTGGATATTTAAAGCTTACAGAAGGCTGCATTTAACTGCTGCTATGTCATTCCTGCAGTATTTCTGCAGGTGTTTTGGTCACTGCTATTATTGTTAATATATTATATTATTTGTAATCAGCACAAATTATCTGTCCCCATATGATAAAATCCACCATCCCCCCCTGATTTCTTTTCACAACTCGAGTACTGGTTATAACGGTTGTTACGGCCCTTGAGCCGAGCTCTTTGCGCCTTGTTTCCTGCTCCAGCGAGGGTTGGCTTCAGCCCCAGCTGTCACCTCCACGGGGGGGAACCACTTGCCATACTAATGGATACCATCAAGGAAATACAGAAATAACCCCGGTGCTCAGACGGAGGAGAACGGATGTTCCTCTGAAGTGGGAAGACTCTGCCAGCCGTTTCCGAGTGTGTCATTAAGCACTTTTACTCAGCGATGATGCTGTAAAGCTTCATTCTGCGTCCCGTCTCTAGAGATCCCACGGAGGGGAAACATTTCCTCGACAGTGGGCGGTTTCACGCACCATCCTAGGACGCTCCTTTCCACTTCCCTGCAGCCCACAGTCGGCGGCGCGTCCCTGATGACTTACGGCGCTCTGACCGGAACACGCTCCGGGGGAGTTTGACTTGTTCGCATGACACTAGGGGTGTAACGATACACTAATCTCACAATACGGTACGATACACGATATTGAGGTCACGATAACGATATGATACGATATTATAGCAGTATTTTTTTAACAACCTTGCACGAGGAACATATGACTGGAAAAAATTATATTTTATTTGAAAGACACAAAATACAAAACAATGCTGTGCGTTTGCCCTATTGTTACAGTTTGTAATGCTTTATAACTGTTTAAGTTTTAAAGAGAAAGCCAGGCCAACCATTTTCCACAGACTGAACTAAAAGTAAAGGTCAGGTTTGCATTATGCATCTTCAGTTTCATACAAGTACAAATATTTAGCCACAAACTGAATAGTTTCTCTCATGTATGATTTGACTTTTTTCTTTTCCAGAAATTTAACAACTAAAATTAATTAAATAAATAAAATTAAATAAATACATACAATTTTACATAATGAAAAAGATTGATTCATGCTCACCTTATAAGTGTAAGAGGAGATTTATTTTTGTTAAGAAGGTTATTTTGGTAATTCAGGGTTCATTATTTTATAAATATATTCTTTATATTTTGATGTAAATCAGGGACTATAATGACACTAGTCAGTTTATCTGTAGTGATTAGTCTGTTTTAGATTGGGCGGAGTGATACGCCACAGTACGGCACTAGGTGCTGTGTTGATGTTCTAAAATCCTTCCCACTGGCCCCCTTACTGGCAAAAACAGCTGCAACTAGTGGAGAAGACAGTATAACAGCCGATTATCAGCTTAAATTAAAGGCAGTTGGACTTGACAGTGACCCGTACAGTTACCCCAAGAACCAGTGGTCCATGGACATTAAAGGTATTGTGACATCATTTTTAACATGCTTTTAACACTATTAAAAGTCTTGGCCAACATCCCTCAAATGTGTCTAAAAGAGTGTAACAAGAAAAACTTCACTCTAGTACTGCGCCGTAAAAAATGCTTCCTTTCCCCCTTTCCTGTCAATCATTGCTCCGCTCCTCCTCCAAACCTCCTCCTCCTCCAGCCATACGCTCACAGCGGCGTCGGAGAGTTAAGCTGAGAGCGACAGGCGAAGCATGCACGGAAAAGCAGGAGGGCGAACCACAGCAAACAATCATAAAAATAAAGGCATGTAAATAAAGTGTCCCCTTATCTTAAGTCCAGTCAGTGGCCGCGGGTCTTCTTAGCAGTTTTCCTCCGGTGATTAGAACAGAAGAGGCTGTAAACAGCTCCGTGTTAAGCCTGATTTATGGTTCCGCGTTAAATCGACGCAGAGCCTACGCCGTAGGGTTCAGCGTATGGTGCGCGTCGCCGCGTACCCTTCGCCGTCGTTCTGCGTCGGTGTAACGCGGAACCATAAATCAGCCTTTATGGTGCACTGGAGAGGAGAGGAGGCAGGGAGCTGGGTGGAGGGGGCGGTGATTTAGCGGGTCGTTACGTAACGGCCCGCCAGCAAACCAGGTGCGCCGTTTTTGCATAGTTATGCGGAAAATCCCAGAAAGCACACAATACACTGAATGTTAAAAGTTCGTTGTTTTTTGGGTGTAATTGATGTCAAGACACCCAACAAAACACAAAAAATCAAGAAAAATGTGTTTTTCATGTCACAATCCCTTTAATATTTGGCCACGAATCGAGTTTCCTGATATTTATATGTACTTAGTTTCTACGACGGGGAAATACACGAAGTAAAGCTTGAAGGCTTACAAAAGTCTTGACGATTGGTCCGACTTCAAGGCAGGATTTGTTGTAGAAATTAAAGTGATGAGGACACGGAACTTTATGATTTGACCGTTTAACGTTAGCTACACAAAAATCCAACATTACCTGATACAAAATGGGAACCGCAAATCCACGTTTCGGTGTCTGGAATCCAGTTGTTTCTGTGAATTGCAGAGATCCATTTGTCTCTCTTAAAGGAGCATGAGGCAGGATTTATGAAAAGAATTTGTATTGGTTTTAAGTTTTCTAGTAATAATGTCAGATGAAGCGTTCCAAACCAAAAAGAATGATTCCTCTAGTGTATCTCTCCGTTGCCTTGAACAGGCTGTGTGCTGCAAAATGTGCTGCAATTGTGGGGCCGAATTTCCCGCGCTGTCCTGCGGATGTGACGTCATATGACGCTGCATGCGCGTTCTCTGCAGTACCCCCGACGGCCGTCGTGGCGAAGGGTGGCGCTAATGAGTCTCATTTCTTAAAAGGAGCCTCGTGCTCCTTTAAGCTGATTTTTCAGCAGTCTGTAAAACGATAACTCCGATTTCTTGCTAAATCTATGAGTACAGTCGATCGCACAACAGCTCTGTCCCATTTTAGATGTTTTCCAGTTGCTCAAACTGAAAGTTTACGCCGCTCTGACACTCAGTCTTTCTGCCACTCAGTGGGCGTAACCTGCTGTGAAGTCTCATCTGTTTTTATTGTTTTTATTGTTTTATTGTTTATTCGGATCCCCATTAGCTCTTGCCTTGGCAAGAGCTAGTCTTCCTGGGGTCCAGCAAGGACAAACATTCCAAAACATATTACTCTACAATCGTCCTTTAACCAAAAAACAATAATTAGAAATTAAGAAGCTAAAATAGAAATAAAATAATATAAAATAAACAGCAGTAGAACTCAATACAATTACTTTGTAAAACTAAACCAAAATCACAACATCACATCACAACACTTTGCCTCTGAACAGTTTTGTTCAGCATGTTTTAGTACAGTAGTTCACTTGCATTAGACTCAAAACCTGTGACGTCATGCGGATTCCCTCTATAAGTACTTTCATGAAAAGCTGAATTTTTTATTTATTTATTTATTCTTGGTTTGATCAGGTATCAAAAATAAACAAGTTTAAAGGGTATGTCAGTGTCAAAAAGTTCTTCCTTAGAAATCATAATCTTAAAAGGCATTAAATTGTTATGGCTTGTAAATGTTCTTTATAATTTAAACATTTTAGCATTTTATTGGTTATCTAGGCCGTCTTGAGACCACAAATGGTAAAAAAAAAAAAAAATATGGCAGAAAAACAATGCATGAAGAACATAGCGTGGAGTATAAACAGTGTGTGTGTGTGTGTGTGTGTGTGTGTGTGTGTGTGTGTGTGTGTGTGTGTGTGTGTGTGTGTGTGTGTGTGTGTGTGTGTGTGTGTGTGTGTGTGTGTGTGTGTGTGTGTGTGTGTGTTGTGCCTGAAATAGTGAAAGGTCGGAAGCAGACGACCATTTATATTGTATTATTGTAATATCAAAGTTTGCTTACATTTATTACGGTATTCTCATTTAAAATTCATTAAATGTGCACATTAAGCACAAAGAGTGCTCAGGCATGAAAATGAAATGATTAAAATGCAAATCTTTTTAAAACGACTTCCTGCTGAGGCCTGGATCCTGGATGGCAGGATTAAACGATGCCCGAATGTTTATTGTGAATTCATTTTGTAAATAACATAGAGAGGAAATAAACAGAGTAATCCTCCGAGTTTATCCGGCGCAGTGCGGTTAGTCAGTAAATAGGATTTAATCCCCTAATAAAATCCCTCTTTGGTTAAATTCTGTTTATCGTGAACCATCAACTGTGACTAATAGCATCACATTGTTACTATCACTGTTACGATGCGTTGTGTTTCGTGTTAAACGACGACTGAATCAGTTCATTTCCCTTTGGGGATACAGTAAATGAAGTCTCTTTGAACTGAATTTGAATTTGAATCAGTCTTTGATCACATTCCTCCATCGGCGGTATAAAGAGAACTGGACCGATGCTCGTACAACCCCCTCCCTGGTCGTCATGCTTTTGAAATGAGAAAAACATTTTTAAAGTTCCGACAGCAAAAGTGAATATTTAACCACTTTTGTTTTCTTTTTTTGGGTATATTTACAGCCCACACGGTAGAATACATCGCTTCGCTGTTCTGTGCCTTGATTCCTCTGCCGCATCGCCAAAGTCGGGCATCTTTGCATCTGGTCTTTTAAAAAAGGAGGGAAAAAAGAGAAAACATTTGGTGATTTTGGCTTCAAGGCTTCCATTCGAACTTTCCACAACTTCTCTGTCGACTGTAGATTTTATAGACTTTAAGTATTGACATTAGGAATGAGCGATACTTTACCGTTCACAATATACCGTCAAAAAAATTCCCCACGGTAACAATTTGTCATCTCGCGGTAAAAACGATAAATTCCCATTAATGACGTTTTTGTGTGAAGCCTGAATTATGGTTCTGTGTTAAATCGACGCAGAGCCTACGGCGTAGGTTGTCCTGTTTCTTTATCAGTGTGAGAAAGTGAGCAACCCCTCCCCTTCTCACCCTCAGCGGACATTTTTTTAATGTGTGTGTCAGAGTGGAGGATTGGGCGTGGTCTGCGGGGGAGCAGCACACAGGTGTGCCTGGTTCTGTTAATTGGAGCCCACCTGTGTCCAATCAACCTCTCCACCCTGTCTGGGTATAAAAGCAGCGGCTGGATACCAGAAGGGAGGCTGTTGATTTGATGTAGCTTGCTGAGAGGCTATGCCCCTTTGTGCCATTTTTAGACTACAGATTTTGCCTTCACCTGTATGTCTTTGTGCTTTTTTACCTGGAATAAAAAGCCTTATTTTTTGGCATTCTACGCTCTGCAAGGTTCTTTTTACACCTCATCACCCAGCTCCAGTTTTGCCTTGTCCCCTTGTACGTGGGGAGGCCGCTCTGGTTCCTCACATTTGGTGGCAGTGGTGGGATCTTTGGCGCCACCTGAAAACTGGAGAGAAGAGGTGGGAAGCGACGCCGTGGGTTTGGCGGAGTCTGGGAGACCCGGTGACCAGCAGGAGTCTGGGAGACCCGGTGACCAGCAGGAGTCTGGGAGACCCGGTGACCAGGAGGAGGTCTGTAACCGGCAGGATGCGTCCTCGGATACCGGGAGGAAGCGTCCTCGGATACCGGGAGGAAGCGTCCTCGGATACCGGGAGGAAGCGTCCTCGGCAACTGGGAGGAAGCGGCCGGCAACCGGAGGAAATGGCCGTTTTCCTGTCTCGCAACGGGGTTGGCGAGACTCCAGAGGGGGAGGGAAGTGTGAGAAAGTGAGCAACCCCTCCCCTTCTCACCCTCAGCGGACATTTTTTTAATGTGTGTGTCAGAGTGGAGGATTGGGCGTGGTCTGCGGGGGAGCAGCACACAGGTGTGCCTGGTTCTGTTAATTGGAGCCCACCTGTGTCCAATCAACCTCTCCACCCTGTCTGGGTATAAAAGCAGCGGCTGGATACCAGAAGAGAGGCTGCTGAAGGAAGCTTGTTGTGAGGCTATGCCCCTTTGTGCCATTCTTGTTAGAATATTGTTTTTGCCTTCGCTTGTATGTCTTTGTGCTTTTTGGCATACAATAAAAAGCCTTATTTTTTGGCATTCTACGCTCTGCAAGGTTTTTTTTACACCTCATCATCCAGCTCCAGTTTTGCCTTGTCCCCTTGTACGTGGGGAGGCCGCTCTGGTTCCTCACAATCAGGTTGTATTTTTGTTCTACTTTGTGATTTAATAAGCTAAGAAAACTTGAAGGACAATGGTACTGTTTAAGCCATACAGTTTGAATAAATGTTGAATCTGTTCTTAAATTTCAAACTTGTTTCATTTGAGTCATTACAGTTTTGCAGTACAGGTGTACTAATTTAATTGGTTTTTATTAATTAAATTTAATTGTTGTAGTTTAGTAGCATTTAGTATTCTTTTAGAGCAGCGTTTTGGGGGCTCCAAAGACTGAATGTGGTGATAGATTTATAGTTAAAAAGGTGGAGTTGAATTGGTATTTTTTCTATCGTCATTTTTATCGTTATGGGGATAAATGCCAGAAATTATCGGGATACATTTTTTAGTCCATACCGCCCATCCCTAATTGACATAAGTGGCTAGTTATCAATTAAAGGCTCTCTCTGAGGCTTCTTGTCGACAGACTTCACAACAAATGTTGCACGGTGCAGTTGTTTAACACCACCCTTGTCCAAGAAGGTCAAGCGGCAGCTTTCTTTCTTTTTTTTCTTTTTTTTCTTTTTTAGACAGATTTGAGGCAGTGAAAACCTAGAAGTCCAAGCCTTTTAATGCGTTTGCACTTTGCTCTGTGTTTTGTGGACGTTGCTTCCCACCAGTCGGGGTAAAGGTCAGGAAGAGCTGCAGTCAGTTCACACGTTTTCCTGGCAATCCTTGACCGCTGTTACAAGCTGTAATGAGTCATGTACGACTGCAACGGAACATGAAAATCTGACTTTTTATCCCTTTTTTCCAATTAGTTTTGTGCTTAACGCCATAGTGATCATTATCGAGCTGTTAAGTCCACTTTAAAGTATTATTCAGAGCACATTATATGCAGTTAAATGATAAAAAACACTTTCAGTCGTTACCTCTTTAAATAATCCTTTATTCAAAGGTTCTTTAGCGCCAGAAACCCTTGTTTCATCTCCGGTTTGGTCAAAGAGTCAATCAATGCATTTAATTCCTCTTTAATTCAGAATTAAAATTAAATCCGATTTAAAATGAGTAAAAATAACCACGTAAACATCTAATTCCGAATGAAAATGTCCATTCCGAATTAAACTTAATTCCGAAGTAAGTGGCTGTTTTTTTCCGATTTTAAATCTGAATAGAATAATTCCAGATCATGTTTACACTCATTGCACTTTAAATTAATTCCGGTCTTTCTTTCTGCTCGTTCCCTCGCCCGTCTGTCTCCATGATCTTATATTCCACACTGGGCTTGTTTTCCAAACAAAGTTTCAAGATGGCAGCACGCAGTAAACAGAAGTCAAGAGCAGAGACCATTTATTTAATAAATAACTTAGGAAAATAATTAAAAGAACAGATGGCAGGAAACATAAAAATTGTGATATTTTCAAAGTTGTAGCGGCTAAGTTTGTTCTTCTTCCGGGAGATCTAATTTCCGGTAGACGTAACTTCCAGCGCCCCCCTGTCCAATCAGAACCCTTCCCAACCCCCAGACCTTAAGCGGAATTGGATAAAGCCAAATTCGGAATTATTTAATTCGGAATAATTAATTCTGAATTAAAAAACATCATGTAACCGTGGCCAATTTGGGTTTATCGTCAGTACTGGAGTTGAGGGGGGATGAGGGGGGATGGCATCCCCCCCTGAAATAAAAACGGTCAAAATCATCCCCCCTGTAAAACTGCCATCCCCCCTTTCCATCCCTTATGTCATTTCATCAATGAATGTGGTTTTACTGCTATTTCAACATTTAGAGTCATCACCAGAAAAATAACTTATTTGACAATTTTCACCTGTTTCAAGTAAATTTTCACTTGAAATAAGTAGGAAAATCTGCCAGTGGGACAAGATTTATCTTCTCATTACAAGCAAAAAATTGTTGTTCCACTGGCAGATTTTTCTACTTATTTTAAGTAAAAATCTACTTGAAACAGGTGAAAATTGTTGTTTTTTCCAGTGATCAGTCTTGTTTTAAGTGTAATGAGATTTTTTTACTAAAATGAGACATTTTAACTAGAAATACGACAAATATTCTTGTTAAGATTTTGAGTTTTTGCAGTGATCCATTTTACTTATCCTGTGAAGGACAGAGTCATATTGATAAGTTCAGAAAAGTGTTTTTTATTGTTGTGTTTTGATGTATTTGATGTAAGCCCAGTGGATATTTAAAGCTTACAGAAGGCTGCATTTAACTGCTGCTATGTCATTCCTGCAGTATTTCTGCAGGTGTTTTGGTCAGTGCTATTATTTGTAATATATTATATTATTTGTAATCAGCACTAATTATCTGTCCCCCTATGATAAAATCCACCATCCCCCCTGATTTTTTTTGACAACTCGAGTACTGTTTATCGTTCTCCTTCAGACCTTTTGTAATTTCCTACCGACGGAGATCTGCTGTTAGTGTATTAGTGTCCTGGGTCCATCACAGATTGTCGTTTTCTTTGCTTGTGCACCTACTTATGAGGATTTGACTCAGCCTTTGATGGGATTATGATCTTTGGGGTTTGGTTGTACCCAAGGTCTCTGAAGAACTTGATCACTTTTGCCCAGGGACAATTGAAAACACTTCAGTCATCAGCAAAGTGCTCCTGGATTGTTGGAGACGTTGCTCTCGGAGGACATTTTAAAAGCACTCTTTAATCATGGCAGCGTTTTTATGAGTGGAGTTGTTGCTGAACACGTTCCTAGAATAGAAGGAACACAAACCTGGGTGGTTCCCAGGCTGTTTCACTGTTGACATGAAACAGGACTCATGATACCTTCGCTGCCTTTCTTCACACCAAACCGATAATCGGCAGTCGGGTGAGGTCGGTGGCTCGAGTCGGGTTGGTGTGTCCTGTCTGCGTTGGTGTTCATTTTGGCCGATTCAACATGTAGAGTCGTCCACTAGCTGTCGGCCTCTATGACCAATCTGATTGGAGGAGAGCTAGCCCTCGACTAGCGAGAGAGTTAACCGGAAACCGACGATGGTAAAAACACTAAACTACAGTCTACATATCGTCGGTTTGGATCTGGATTGTGTTTGATTCTATTATAATTTCATTATTAGCATTGTATCTTCGATCCTTCTTGACTTCTTTCAAAAGTGAAAACACTGACTTATGACAGCAGGCTTTGTTCAGTATTTTTTTGACCGACTCGGAGAAATGAGGGACGACTTTATGTCCGACTGCTTTTCTCCCGATGGTCGGCCGTCGGGTTGGTGTGTCCCAGCCTGAAAGTGTCCACTTGTCCATCGCTGAACTGCTCTACTCTCGTGGCGACAGCATTCCTTATCTTTTTTTTTCTCTCTTGTCTACTTATATTTGAATGGTTAATACCAAGTTTGGTAAAAAATAGAGCATGCATATGCATATGCAAGTCTGAAATGAGAGAAACACAGGAAAACACACAACAGGCACACAAGCCTTTGGAATCTGCAAGAGAGAAAACAAACAAACAGAAAGGGAACAGGCAGAGACACAAACAACAACCAAAACTGAATCCAGAGCATTCCTTATCTGCATCCTCCCTTGCTCGGCATCCTGAGACGTTCAGTGTCCTGCATGTGAGACCATTTCAATGCTCTCCGACACCAGAAGTCAAACGACGTCTTTCTGCTCGTCTTGTTCAGTCAGAATGAGGCTGGTTTCAGGGTTACACTTAAACAAACACTTAAACTTCACACATTCATCCCATTCTCCTCCTTCAAAAATACACTCCCAACATTAATCCGAGATCATGCACATGTTTGTAACTCTTGCAGAGTGCTACCACTTTTTACTCATATTTTTCTCATGTGTTGTGTGTTTTTTATATTCAGTGTTTGATTGTTTGTTTCACTGTGATTGTATGTGCTTGACTCTTCGTGCTGCCTCTTGCCCAGGTCTTCATTGTAAATGAGAAACTGTTCTCAACTGACTTACCTGGTTAAATAAAGGTGAAATAAAAAATAAATAAATAAAGTTCATTGTCCCGACTCCTCGGGGGAGTCGTTTCTCTGCTTTTTAAGAGGTTAACAGCTGAACAACGGTGATCGGCACAGACTGATTTAACGTGCGCTGAGTAGATGGAGTTGCGCCGGAGGTCGTCACGCACAGCAAATGAATGAAAAACCACGAAAAGTAGATTAACAACATTTGTTTTTCCATGAGTTTTCCAGTGAAACGAAGGTAGTAGCTCTCTTATAACTTGGCAATGCCGCCATCTTACACTAACGTCCTTGAATAAATGAATGAATAAATGTCAGATTGTCCTATGAAGGAAATGTTTGTTTTTCTGGGAAAACAAAAAACAAGACGTCTATTTGTCGTCTCAAGCTCAGGGACGTCTCAAAATAGGGCAGCTAGGTTGGTTTTGGGCTGTTCACTTAGATCCAATGTGAGTGGAATGCATGACTGACTCTCCTGGCTCACTGTGGAGAAGAGACTCTCATTCAACACACTATCAATGTTTAAATGGGTCACTAGTAGTAAAACTCCAGTTTTTTTGTTTGAACAAGTTGTTTTCACTAATAATATTCATGATCATAACACTAGAGGGTCCAGTAATGGTCTGCTTGTATTGCCTCATTCAAAAAAAAATGCTTTACAATGTTCTTTTATCTACAGGTCAATGTCTCTCTGGAATTATCTACCTCAGTATCTCTGCTGTATTTACAATAAATCCATTTTTAAGAGGAAACTTACATTTTATTTAAGACAGTAATTCAATCTTTTTGGTGTGTTGTGTATATGATCAGTTTTAGATGACGGGTTTGTCTATTACAGGAGTCGGCAACCCGCGGCTCTAGAGCCGCATGCGGCTCTTTAGCGCCGCCCTAGTGGCTCCTGGAGCTTTTTCAAAAATGTTTGACCTTTTTTTTCCTTTCTTACTTCTTTTTTTTCTTTTTTCCTTTTTTTCTTCTTTTTTCTTTTTTTTCTCTTTTTCACCTTTTTTGTCTCTTTTTCTTTTTTCTCTTCTTTTTTTTCTTTTTTTTTCTTTTTTCTTCTTTTTATTTCCTTTTTTCCTCTTTTTTTCTTCCTTTTTCCTTTCCTTTTTAATCTTGACATTTCGACTTTTTTCTCAACATTTCGATTTTTTCCTCAACATTTAGACTTTTTTCTCGAAATTTTGACTTTTTTCTCGAAACTTTGACTTTTTCTCAATATTTCGACTTTTTCTTTACATTTTGACTTTTTTCATGAAATTTTGACTATTTCCTCTGCATTTCGACTTTTTTCTCAACATTTCGACTTTTTTCTCGAAATTTGGACTTTTTTCTCAACATTTCGACTTTTTTCATGAAATTTTGACTATTTCCTCGGCATTTCAACTTTTTTTCTCAACATTTCGACTTTTTTCTTGATATTTCGACTTTTTTCTCAAGATTGTACTTCAACTTTAATCTTGACATTTCTACTTTTTTCTTGACATTTCAAATTTGTTCTCGAAGTGCATAATAAAAAATAAAAAAAATCTTCCCCCAGTTATAACTAATATAGATACATGCAGCATGTGTTGCCTTCCTTTTAAGGCTTATACAAGACTTTTCATTTTTTGCGGCTCCAGACATATTTGTTATTTGTGTTTTTGGTCCAATATCGCTCTTTCAACATTTTGGGTTGCCGACCCCTGGTCTATTATCTATTTTATGTATTGTGTTAGCTTTTATGTTTAGATTTTTGTTTTGTGTGCTTTTTAATTGTGATTGTATGTGTTGTGGACCCCAGGAAGACTAGCTGGCTGCTATGGCACCAGCTAATGGGGATCCTTAATAAATACATAAATATTGGAAAGTTTTTTTGTCAAACAGGTGAAAATCTGCTTTCATGACATCAGCTCATATTCCAGTGATGTCACAGCTCCTGCATGTGTGAATGAGGTGGAGCGGTCAGGAACACCTGTGCACCACCGGTCAGATTTCACCATCACGTCGTGACTTTGTCGTCTGCTCTGATTCCAGCTGGCCCCGGACGACGCGTGGAAGTGTCCCCACTGCAAGCAGCTGCAGCAGGGCATGGTGAAGATGAGTCTGTGGACGCTGCCGGACATACTGATCCTGCACCTCAAGCGCTTCAGACAGGTAGGCCAGGCTTGCAGAGGCTCTGCCACCTCCGCCGGTCCCTCACTCGGACCACGTCACAGCTACATTTAACAACTTTAGGGTGAACTGTAGAGAGCCGGTGCCACACAATGCTAAACCAGAAACCGTTCACACTCTTTTGACGAGCCCAGAGGCAGCAGTGTTGTGCAAGTTCATACTTCTCATGAACTAGTTCAAAGTTCAGTTCACATAATTTAAAAATGAGCAGTTCACATTCATAGTTCACCATTTTCACTTTGAACTGGTTCAAATTCAATTAATTTCAATATTTTTAGGGGAGAAGTACAAATGAAACGCCCCCCTATCCTAAAACTGTTCACTGTATATAATCATGTATTGTCCTAGTGCAGTGGTCGGCAACCCGCGGCTCCAGAGCCGCATGCAGCTCTTTAGCGCTGCCCTAGTGGCTCCTGGAGCTTTTTAAAAAATGTTTGACCTTTTTTTCCTTTTTTCTTCTTCTTTTTTTTCCCCTTTTTTTCCTCCTTTTTTTCCTTTTTTTCTCTTTTTTTCCTTTTTTCTTTCTTTTTTTTCTTGCTTTTTCCTTTCCTTTTTTCTCGACATTTTGATTTTTTTTGAACATGTCGACTTTTTTCTCGACATTCTGACTTTTTTCTCAACATTTCGACTTTTTTCTCGAGATTGTACTTCAACATTAATCTTGACATTTCAACTTTTTTTCTCGAAATTTTGACTTTTTCTCGACATTTCAACTTTTTTCTCAACATTTTGACTTTTTTCTTGAAGTGCATACTGAAAAAAAATCTCCCAGTTCTAACTAATATAGAAACATACAGCATGTGTTGCCTTCATTCTAAGGCTTATACAAGACTTTTCATTTTTTGCGGCTCCAGACATATTTGTTTTTTGTGTTTTTGGTCCAATATGGCTCTTTCAACATTTTGGGTTGCCGACCCCTGTCCTAGTGGCTTCTCAACTTTACTCAGAGGTTGTAAATCTCCAACAATGTCGTCCATTATCAGTTTGTCTAACTGTTGCAGGTAAATCAACCCCCTGAAGGTGCAGCAGTGGGACTGGAGTCGTTTGGGGCTGTTGGGTCTTCTTGGTCTTTCCTGATGACTTTGTTTGATTGTCAAGGACTTGCAGATATTTTTTTCGCACTGGACGGATGTTTTAACTCTACATGACGTTTCTAATGTGAAGTTGATGAGGCAGACGCTCAGACTTGTTTTCTCAGCGCAGGTGGACATAATTTGCACAGAAAGGTTAGATTTTTACCGTTGGATTCTTTGGGAGACAATAAAATTCTGCAGATAATGATAAGCGGATCATCATCTGACGGCTCGCTGATGCTGCGTCTGCAACGTCTCTCTCTTCACTGGTCATGTAAAGACTGCACCGGGTTCAGGCCACCGTTGCCATGGAGCTGGTGCCTGTTGTTATGCTAGTGTGCACTGCATTGTGGGTAATGTAGTGTGAAGTCGTCGTCGAGTCGAAACTGGTGAAATGAGAAGGAGGACTATTCCGTAATAATTGGACCTAAACAGTGAAGCTGAAACTCACATAATCTGAACAGTTCAAATTCCAGTTCGTTATCTGCAGAATGAACAAGTTCACGTTCAAGTTCTTTATTTGCAAATATGTTGCGTTCAGTTCAACGTTCTCACAGAAATGAACTTATTCAAGTTCATTTGAACTCGTTCATGCACAACACTGGGTAGCAGTGTTTACATAATTATTGAAAACTATCTGGCGTCTGTGAAGCTTCTTGAGCATGGAGGGGGATGGCCATAAAATGTGATGACAGAAGTTTACTCCGGGTGAAAACGCTGCAGACGTCAATAGCGTACACAAGCAAACATGTTTTTTAACTCAATATTTCACAAGGAAAAGATTACCTCAGATATTAAATGCCACATCTTGATGATGAGGGAAGGAGAACAACATTTTCCCTGTGTTTGGCGGCAGTTAAATGGGTGCTTGCTGTGAGAGACATTCAGAAACTCAGAAAAGTCACACCTGTCACTTTCTTTGGAGTCTGAAAAGCGCCCATCAGGAGCCGCGCGCAGCATGAAAATATTCAGACTAAATCTTTGTCTTCTCCTGACTTCAACTTCAAATTGTGGCTGGGATGTGTTGACTGTGATGATTGGGTCTCTTTTTTTCTTCCTCGTCTTCTCCTCTGTTGTCTTCTTTCATTAATACTCAAAAGTGGTACAGTGGAGAGCTGGAGTAGTGGTGGTACCAGGTCCATCTCTGTAAAATGACCAAAAGCACCGAGGAGGGAGTCGGTCCCGTTACGGTTCCAGACTAATGGAAACGTGCCTATAGTTCACTTACAGGACTGTCTCAGAAAATTAGAATATTGTGATAAAGTTCTTTATTTTCTGTAATGCAATTACAAAAACAAAAATGTCATACATTCTGGATTCATTACAAATCAACTGAAATATTGCAAACCTTTTTATTATTTTAATATTGCTGGTTATGGCTTACAGTTTAAGATTAAGATTCCCAGAATATTCACATTTTTTTAGATAGGATATTTGAGTTTTCTTAAGTTTTCTCCCAGAGTCATATGTTTTATTCTTTAATGTTATCATTATTTTGAAGAGTGAGATTTGTCAAAATGACCAAAAGGACCGAGGAGGAGGTCGGTCCCGTTATAGTTCCAGACTAATGGAAACGTGCCTATAGTTCACTTAGATTAAGTAAGAAGTCTAATAAAAGTACTTTGTATCATCTTTAAAATCCCAGCAGGAGTCAGATGTTTTATTCTTTAATGTTATCATTATTTTGAAGAGTGAGATTTCCCAAAATTACCAAAAGGACCGAGGAGGAGGTTAGTCCTGTTACAGTTCCAGACTCCTATTAATGGAAACATGCCTATAGTTAAATAAAGAAGGAAATAAAGCAATAAAAGTACTTTATATCATCTCTAAAATACGGAAGAGTATTAGGGACAGGCAGGAGAAAAATAAAAATTATATTTTAGAGGAGGACGATTTTTTTTTCATTATGCACTTCAAAAAAAAAGTCGAAATGTTGAGAAAAAAGTCGAAATGTTGAGAAAAAAGTCAAAATTTTGTGAATAAAGTCGAAATATTGAGAAAAAAGTCGAAATGTCGAGAATATTGTTGAAGTATAATTTCGAGAAAAAAGTCAAAATGTTGAGAAAAAAGTTGAAATGTCGAAAAAAAAGTCGAAATGTTGAGAAAAAAGGCGAAATTTCGACTTTAGTCACGAAATTTCGACTTTTTTCTCAAAATTGTATTTCAACAGTATCGACATTTCGACTTTTTTCTCGACATTTCGTCTTTTTTCTCGAAGTGCACAATAAAAAAAAATCTTCCACTCTCAAATTTTTTTTCTCTTGCCTGGCCCTAGTACTCTTCCGTAATAAAATCCCAGCAGAAGTCATATGTTTTATTCTTTAAAGGTATTGTGACATGAAAAACACATTTTTCTTGATTTTTTGTGTTTTGTTGGGTGTCTTGACATCAATTACACCCAAAAAACAACAAACTTTTAACATTCAGGGTATTGTGTGCTTTCTGGGATTTTCCGCATAACTATGCAAAAACGGCTCATCTGGTTTGCTGGCGGGTCGTGACGTCACGACCCGCTAAATCACCGCCCCCTCCACCCAGCTCCCTGTCTCCTCTCCTCTCCAGTGCACCATAAAGGCTGATTTATGGTTCCGCGTTACACCGACGCAGAGCCTACGGCGTAGGGTTACGCGGCGACGCGCACCGTACGCTGAACCCTAGGGCGTAGGCTCTGCGTCGATTTAACGCGGAACCATAAATCAGGCTTAACACGGAGCTGTTTAGAGCCTCTTCTGTTCTCATCACCGGAGGAAAACTGCTAAGAAGACCCGCGGCCACTGACTGGACTTAAGATAAGAGGACACTGCTGCTTGCATGCCTTTATTTTTATGATTGTTTGTGATTCGATGTGCGCGCGTGTGTGTGGAGACGCCGGCAGAAGTGTGTAGCAGTTGGTTGTAGGAGGTTGGGAGGAGGAGCGGGGCAATGATTGACAGGGAAGGGGGAAAAGGACGTGTTTTTCACGGCGCAAAAAAACACCGTCATAAAAAGCTAGGCATGGAGTACTGGAGTGAAGTTTTTCTTGTTACACCCTTTTAGACACATTTGAGGGATGTTGGCCAAGACTTTTAATAGTGTTAAAAGCATGTTAAAAATGATGTCACAATACCTTTAATGTTATCATTATTTTGAAGAGTGAGATTTCCCACATGTCAGTGAATGCACCGTGGGCATGTAATTACCAGAGGCCTCCATTGAGGAGAATTATCCCCACTCATGGCCTCTTCTGGTTGGATAATGATGGTGAAGAGGGCTCAGCGCTTCCTGAGAGCACTTAGCCTGGAGATGCTAAGCTGCCGATGCGCTCGTGCCGTGTAGCTGCAGAAGATGTTGGATGTTCGGTACTCAGGATGCTCAGCGGCAGAAAGAAATGACGTCCTGCCCAAAACATCCTGTGCTTCTCTCTCCTCACTCGACTCTAGCTGCTGCCTCCTCTGTGAGAGCCACGGCTTCATCAAACACCGTCTGGTTGAACTTCTACCCTCCGGTTGGAGGTGCAGGTCCACAGAAACACCTCCAGACTCAGAATCAGACACAGAAACAAAGCTATCTGCATCTTTAACACTTGTGCTGTCTTTGGGTCAAGGGAGGGTGAAGGGAGAAAAGAAGGAAGGAAGGAAGAGAGAAAAGATGGAAGGAAGGAAAGGAAGTTATGAAGAAAGGAGAAAAGAAGGAAAGAAGGAAGGAAGTAGGAAATGGAGTAAGGAAGGGGGGAAAAGATGGAAGGGAGGAAAGAAGGGAGAAAAGATGGAAGGAAGTGAGAAAGGAAGGAAAGAAGGGAGAAAAGGAAAGAATGGAGGGAGGAAGGAATGGAGAAAAGGAAAGAAGGGAGAGAGGGAAGAAGGAAGGAATGGAGAAAATAAGGAAGGGAGAAAGGAGAAAAGAAGGAAAGAAGGAAGGAAGTAGGAAAGGGAGTAAGGAAGGCAGAAAAGATGGAAGGAAAGGAGAAAGGAAGGAAAGAAGGGAGAAAGGAAGGAAAGATGGGAGAAAAGGAAAGAAGGGAGGAAAAGCAAAGAAGGTAATAAAGGAACGAATTACGAAAGGGAGGTAGGAAGAAAAAGGAGTAAAGGAGGGTAAAAAAGCAGGAAAAGAGGAAAGGAAGAAGGAAGGAGAGAGCATGACAGGAGGAAAGAAGGATAGAAGAATTGGGTCATTTTAACCCAAAGACAGCACAAGGGTTAAAGACTTTTTTATGTGCAAAAACAACAGGGATCAGTTCTTAATCAGGTCTTAACGCCAACTTATAAAAAACCTGAACACGGAGGAATCGGCCGCCGGAGTTGTCTGAGGTTTATTAGGCTGATACCTGACACAGGAACTACACGTGTAATTAATGCAAATCAGGTGACATGAACACTGTGAGCTAGACTTTTATGTCTCGAACCCTTGTTCAAAGGGTCTTTACATGTTCAGTCATCTCCGACCTCTGTGACACAAGGTCAGAAAAAATGAACAAATTAATTCATCTTGGAATGGAACAAGAATAAATATGTTTTAAAAACGGCTAAAAACCATCCATCCATCCATCCATCGTCCACCACTTATCCGTTCCCGGGTCGTGGGGGCAGCAGCCTCAACAGAGATGCCCAGACTTCCTTCAACCCAGATACTTCCTCCAGCTCTTCCGAGGGGAGTCCGAGGCGTTCCCAGGCCAGCCGAGAGACATAGTCTCTCCAGCGTGTCCTGGGTCTTCCCCGGGGTCTCCTCCCGGTGGGACATGCCTGGAACACCTCCCTAGGGAGGAGAGACATGCCTGGAACACCTCCCTAGGGAGGCGTCCAGGAGGATCCGGTACAGATGCCCAAGCCACCTCAGCTGACTGCTCTCAATGTGAAGGAGCAGCGGCTCGACTCCGAGCTCCTCCCGGGTGACCGAACTCCTCACCCTATCTCTAAGGGAGCGTCCAGCCACCCTGCGGAGGAAACTCATCTCGGCCGCTTGTATCCGCGATCTCGTCCTTTCGGTCACTACCCAAAGTTCATGACCATAGGTGAGGGTAGGGGCGTAGATTGACCGGTAAATCGAGAGCTTCGCCTTTCGACTCAGCTCCTTCTTCACCACGACGGTCCGGTACATCGACCGCATAACTGCAGACGCTGCACCGATCCGTCTGTCAATCTCGTTAAGGGCTAAAAACCAACTCTCCATATAGGTCAGCATAAAGGAATAGCATGTGCTTCAAATAAAATGGAGGGAGATGAAGTGGTTTTTAATTATCAGGCTAAATAATTAATTAATAGAAAGCTGTTAAACACCGGTCCCTGAGCATCTATCATCATCTGTCAGAGCTCAGTCCTCGTTATCGGCAGTGAGGCTGCAACTATTCTGATAGTTGATCAGCCGTCAACCGTTGAAGCGATTGGTTGGAAGATGAACACTTGTCCGTCTCTGCTGAGCCCAACTCTGGAGACAATCTGTCTCTGCCACTTTCTTTTTTTGCCTTCATCGTCACCACCCTCCTCTTCGCCTTATAGAGGGTATGCATTGATGTCACTTCCCCACTGGACCACGCCCCCTTACTCGCATTGAGTGGCAAAACATCAGCAAAAATGGCTGCAACTAGTAGGGGAAACTGTGGAAAAGACGGGATAACAGCCGATTATCGGCTTAAATTAAAGGCAGTTGGACTTGACAGTGACCCGTACAGTTAGCCCAAGAACCAGTGGTCCATGGACTTTAATAGTTGGCCACGAATCGGGTTTCCGATATTTATATGTACTTAATTTCTACGCCGGGGAAATACACGAAGCAAAGCTTGAAGGCATACAAAAGTCTTGACGCTTGGTCCGACTTCAAGGCAGGATTTGTTGGTGAAATCAAAGTGATGAGGACACCGAACTTTATGATTTGACCGTTTAACGTTAGCTACCCAAAAATCCAACATTACCTGATACAAAATGGGAACCGCAAATCCACGTTTCGGTGCCTGGAATCCAGTTGTTTCTGTGAATTGCAGCAACCTATTTGTCTTTCTTAAGCTTATTTTTCGTCAGTCTGTAAAACGATAACTCCGATTTCTTGCTAAATCTATGAGTACAGTCGATCGCACAACAGCTCTTTCTCGTTTTAGATGTTTTCCTGAAAACGTAAACTGAAAGTTTACGCTGGCACTCAGTCTTTATGCCACTCAGTCTTTCTGACACTCAATGGGCGTAACCCGCTGTGAAGTCGCATCTGTGACGTCATGCGCATTCCCTCTATATTTGCCTTCTTGTTTGTTGCTGCCTCCTTTGCATCCTTTTTTTGATCTTCTTTTTATTTGCATTTTGCTCCTTCTGCTTTTCCTTTCTCACTATTTTTACCCTCTTTTTCATTTTTTACTTCCTAAGACCTTCTTCTGCTTTCACCAACCTGTTTTACCTCCTAGACGACCCCCCCAACCCCCCCGGGTTGCCTGGTTACATCCAGTATTGCTAGTCTGACACAAACCACCTAACGAAACCGTTTAAACTGCCATCTAGTGCAGGAGAGCTTTGCTTACTCCAAAAAAAAGTACATGAGTGGGTATATTGTGTGCAGCTGCAAATAAATGGTGCACATCAATCATAAAAAGGGCAAAGAACAGCATGAATGCAAACTAGTAAGACAAAAACGCACAAAAGACCCAAACATCAGTAATATGCTGCCAACAAAAGTGAAAGTCGGATGATTTTTTTTTTAACTCAGTGTGACGGCTGAGACTCTGAATGCGCCTTGAGATGGCTCATTGTTGACAGTTGCAAGTCTGGGAGGCGTTTGTCAGTTACGAAACCCCTGTAATTACTTTTTTATCATTATAATTTGAGAAAATGCCATCTCACTGAGATAAGTGGACCCTGCACTTTCTCTTAATGCACAATTTAATAAGGAGAGGAAAACTTCTCCTCTATCTGCCTTTAAGTTTAATGTGATTTTGCAGGTCGGTTATTTTGCATGTCGCCCCGACCTGGCAGAGAAAACACACGCTGAAATTTGGCGGCTATCTACTTGGCACCAGTTGTTGCAATAAATGGGTCTGATTTAAAGGCATCGTGTTTAACTCACCGAAGTGTCTGCAGAAGCCACTTGTTCCAGGTGAGAACAGCACTGCTCTGGTCTGAAAGCACCCTTGCCTTTAACCCTTGTGCTGTCTTTGGGTCAAGGGAGGGTGAAGGGAGAAAAGAAGGAATAAAGGAAGAGAGAAAAGATGGAAGGAAGGAAAGAAGGAAGTAAGGAAGAAAGGAGGAAAGAAGGAAGGAAGTAGGAAAGGGAGTAAGGAAGGGAGAAAAGATTGAAGGGAGGAAAAGGAGAAAAAGATGGAGGAAGGGAGAAAGGAGAAAAGAAGGAAGGAAGTAGGGAAGGGAGAAAATATGGAAGGAAGGGAGGAAGGAAAGAAGGGAGAAAAGGAAAGAAGGGAGGGAGGAAGGAATGGAGAAAAAGAAAGGAAGGAAGGAAGAAAGGAGAAAAGAAGAAAAGAAGGAAGGAAGTAGGAAAGGGAGTAAGGAAGAGAGAAAAGATGGAAGGAAGGGAGGAAGATTCGATGAAAGGACTAGATGATACAATCCCCCGGGACTATGCATGGCAGGGGGCGTCCTCTTCCCTGAGCCAAGCTTGCGCCTGACTGCATACCTGAGTGGAAGAGGAGTTGCTGCTTTACAGCCATACTTAGTCCCCTGGGACACATCGTCAGTTGTGTCCTCAGATCATGGGGCGTTTCAGCCAATTATCACAAGACGCCCTCAGCCGAGGCCGGCCCACCACAGGTTGATCAGACTCGTGTGTGTGTGTGTCCCAGGGTTAAGCATTTGGCTTAGCAGCCCAGATGGTGTCGCTCCTCTTCATCCACAGCCAATGGCTCGTTCTCTCGGCAGTGTTGGCCAGCTCTTTGATAGCCTGTCTGTGATTGTGTCCCCTGATCCCGACCTCCCTAAAGAGTTTCGCTGTCAAGCTGGCCACAAAACCCCTACAACCGACCTCCACCGGGCGCACCCTCGCCTTCCAGCCCCTGTCCTCTGCCTCAGCCGCTAGGGTGGAGTAGCAAAGTTTCTTGCGTTCATACGCTTCTTCAACGGCATCCTCCCAAGGAACTGTCAGCTCAATGATGTAGACGAGCTTGCAGGTGTTGGACCATAGGACAAGGTCTGGACGTAGGGTGGTCGTTGCGATCTCTGGGGGGAAAATGAGCCTCCGATCCAGGTCAGCCTGCATTTGCCAGTCTCTGGCTGCATTCAGTGGGCCCAGGTCAGGGTGTGAAACCCTTGCCCTCTGCTTTTCCCCCTCCCGAACAAACCATGGTGGGTGTTGCCGCACATCCTGGTTGTTGGTGGGCTGGGTGTTGATGGAAACCCTCTTGCACTCGAGCTTATCAGCCAGACATCTGAGGACCTGGTAAGGACCAGGAAAGAAGGGAGAAAGGGAAAGAAGGGAGGGAGGAAGGAATGGAGAAAAAGAAAGAAAGAAGGAAGGAATGGGGAAAATAAGGAAAGAAGGAAGGAAAAGCAAAGAAGGTAATGAAGGAACGAATGACGAAAGGGAAGTAGGAAGAAAAAGGAGTAAAGGAGGGTAAAAAACCAGGAAAAGAGGAAAGGAAGAACGAAGGAGAGAGCATGGTAGGAGGAAAGAAGGATAGAAGAATTGGGTCATTTTGACCCAAAGACAGAACAAGGGTTAATGGCCTGTGACATTTCATCGAGGTTGGGAGAGCAAGTCAGTTTCCCGCTCTTTAGGCGTGTTGCCCGAACACCATCCGAGGCAGCTGTCTGCCTTTTCCCCGGAGCTCGAGAGTCAGTTATTACCCCAGGTAACGAGCCCAGGTAACGAGCCCAGGTAACGACCCCAGGCCTGAGAACCATGCGCCATCAGCCGGTCCCTCCAGCCCGCCAATCAAGTAGCGCAGGTGTCATGCGGCTCTTGCGACTTTATTTGATAGGTGCAGTGAAAGACAGACGCGTAGGAAGTGGGGGTAAAATATGCCGCCACTGGAATTGAACCCGTGTCGCTGTACAGGGGATTTACACAAGTCGCCTGCTCAACCCGTTGAGCTATACGGCTGCGCACTTGTGTTTGTGACGGGAATAACTTGGAGGGGAAAAAAATCTACTCTCAAAATGGCAGGGAAAAAACGCACGGCCAAACGAAAATATGAAGATAAACACAGGATGTTTTTAACAGAGTGGGAGAGTTTAATATATATAATATAAATTAAATATTAATATTTAAGCAATACATCACGACAGGCCGTGGTATACGCTCATTATATCACAGCTGAGGGACGTTCTGCAGCCCGACCCGAAGTGATGTATTGCTTTTATAAAACAGTTACCAATAATGTAAATATGAAAGAGGAATACACAATCTATTTTATGTAGTTTTTAATTAATCAGAAATACATATTATCCAGTAAAAATAGCCCGGAAAGTGACGTCAATGCATACCCTCTATATGCCAGCAGTAGTCTAGTCTGTTAACATTATATTGTTTATGTAATTATATTAATTATTGTGTGTTTTTTTTTCAATAACACACCTTTGATAATGTATGAATCGTCACTCACACATAAAACATTTTTTTTTATTTTTTATTTTATTATTTTTTAACTCTTGGGGGCCCCCTAGAGGTCATGGGGCCCTAAGGGGCCGAAGGTATAGTTCGCTTATGCCTTGGGCCGGCTCTGGCAAACAGGGTCGTCACGTGGGGAAAAACTCGGAGCCAAACATCTTTGCAATATAGTGTGATAAAACCGTAAATGCCTCCTCCCACACGGGATGAGAAGGGCAGCTCTTTGCCTTTTTATGTGAAGACATCAAGACTGTGCGTAAATACCAGGTTGTCCCCGTCACGATGAGAGGCCGTCTCATGGTTGGTGATGTGTGATAATGGTGCCGTAAAACCAGACGCAGTGGTTGCAAGAGTCCAAAGTTAGTGATAACAGGGATGGAAGACCACGAATCTAGATGACACTTTCTAAAAAGTAGTAAAATATTCCCTCAAATGAAACTGCAACTGATATTTCAACACGTCCTGGATCATGTTTACAGCTCGTGTTCACATGGAAACAAAGGCAATTCAAAAGCTTGTTTGTTGAATTCGTCCTTGGAAAAAAACACCATTCAGAGGAACCTCGCCACCAGGTTTCATCCCATTTGCTCTGCACTTTTGTATTTTCATGAACAAAATCGCTTTACTGATTCATTATTGATGGAGAGGATGCGACTGCTCCACTTACGACGCTCTGAAACTGCTCTGAGACAGTGATTTATGTGTTAATCCACTGAGCCGGCGTGAAAACTGCAGCGCTCTATGGGCCCGATTTACTAAGATCCTAAATAAAGAGAACTAAATTGCATGTGCACTGAAAAAGTTTACACGTGCTGTTGTTGTGTGTTTTGCGGGTGATCAACTAAGATTGCGTGCGCAATTGATAACAGGTGCAAACAGCAGTATTTAAATGAGGTGTTGCGTCTTACGGTTTGCGAGCGCAAAATGAAATTTGACGAGTTGGAGTTAGAGATATTAGTGGAAGAGGCAAATTGTTGTGCCGTATTCAGCACCCCTGCCGTGAAAAGCACCCCCTCGTATATTCAATGATAAGTAGACCAAGAAAAAAAACAACACACTGACACTTCAATATATTTATATATACACACTCACACAAACACATACTGGGGAAAAAATAAATAAATAAATAAAAGGATTGTCTGTTATTAATGTCATCCTGTCTAATATCCTGCAGGTCTGAACCATTTACTGAGCTTTTACAGCAAATACATGGAAATCAGCCTTTTTAAAGCCAAAAACACACTTTTATCTGTTCTCAGGAACTTCTTTGCTCTTCATGACCCCAGCTAGTTACATTTCATGGATGTTTTTCTTCCGCTGTCAGGAACTGGATACGGAGCTATTGGAAATACTTATATTCCCTATGTCCAACGTCCTCGTTCTTTGTGAGCAGCAGTAATTTAACCTTCATTTCCTGTCAAGACAAGTGTGTATACATTTATGAAGTGTGTTTTTCATCAATCTGCCCAGGGACTACAGGTGGAAAATAGCAAGCTGCTACAACCTGGCACAAAGCATATTCACTTGTACAAGATTAATGTCTTATTGTGCACTGTCCCTGTTTTGAAATAAATAAATTACTATTACAATTTACCGAAAGCGGCGCCGTCACTCATTACAGCGGCTAGTCGCCGGACTTCTTTGTAAAAGAAGGAAATGAAAATCATTCATCCTTTTTAATATGCAACTGTGAATAATTATCGATATTGTGAAGCCATCATTTATCAAAGAGTTCTGCTTCTACTCTAAAGAGGCACATTTGAGCAAAATCACATTCGTGCTGATTTTGTACTGAAATACATTTCTAATCATTAACTAATCCGTGGGTGAGCAGCTAATAGCTGAGTGTTTGCACCTGCCTCCACCTCGCTCACGATAGATAGATAGATAGATAGATAGATAGATAGATAGATAGATAGATAGATAGATAGATAGATAGAACTTTGGAAATTCAACTGTCCAGCAGCTCATCAGAACATAAAAATCAACCACACTTCCACTCAGACAATAAAGGCACATTAACATTAAAATAAACATGAAATATAAGGTTTAAAAATAGCATGTAAAGTGAAAACTAGCATATAGTCCAGTTGTGGCAGAGGTGAGTGTGTGAGACTGAGTTCAGGAGGAGGTAAACAGTGTAATTGCTGTGGGGACGAAGGATCTCCTGAATCGCTCCGTTCTGCAGCGCAGTGAGGAGCCGACGCTGCAGCTGTTCCTGTCAGTGGTTGACATTTCCCACAGTCTGTGTTTCTGTTTTGCCCCGCCTGTCTTCCATCTGCCCTGATTGTTCACACCTGTGTCTCATTACCCCCTTGTGTATATCTGGTCTTGTCTTTCCCTTGCTCCTGGGGGTTCCGTACTCTTTTCTTTCCTCCATGTGTCCTGCCAAGTTTTTTTTATCCCTGTTCCTGTGTGAGTTTTGATCCTGCCAAGCAGCGCTTTTGGTTTTTGGTTCTTGCTTTTTTGTAAATAAACCCTTTTTTGTTGAACTCCTGCCTTTCGCTCTCCTGCATCTGGGTCCTCACCACACCAGTCCTGACAGTTCCTGCTCCTCTGTTGCCCCAGGAGGCTGTGGAGAGGGTGTCTGCTATTGTCCATTATAGCTCTCTGTTTGTTCAGTGTTCCCTCTCCGCCACAGATCTTAGCGGGTCCAGACTCCTGCCCAACACTGAGCCCGCTTTTTTGACCAGTTTGTCCAGTCGCTTGGTGTTTTTGTTTGCAAGGCTGCCTCCCCAACACACAGCAGCAAAAAAGAGTGCACTGGCCACCAGCGTGTGATAGAACATCGTCATCATCTCCACACACATCAAAGGAGCTCAGGAGCTCACTCTTACTCTGCTACATTAGGCTACGTTGAGCTGTTACTTTTCTTTTATCCCTTTTATCCGCGTACGCGTCAATCTCACTGAGTGATTCTTTGGGAAAAATGTTTGTTTTTGCATGTTTTGTCACATTTACACAGACTCAAACACACAGAGTTTCTATGAGTTCATGTTTGTTCTAGTTCTGCCTGGTTAAAAAAGAAAAGTACAAAGGCTTGAAATTTTGTGCTACTTGTGCTTAATTTATTTTTTTTATTCTGTTATTATTTTATTATTTATTAGAGTACTTGTATTTACTTTAAGATTAATTTAATTTAGCTATTCTTTATTTTTTATTTATGTTATTGATTTAATTTGCCTGAAGATGATTATTTTATACTTCAGACGTTACTCAACAGTTACTCAGTACTTGAGTAGTTTTTTCACCAAGTACTTTTTTACTTTTACTCAAGTAATTATTTGGATGACTACTTTTTACTTCTACTTGAATCATATTATTCTGAAGTAACAGTACTTTTACTTGAGTACAATTGTTGGCTACTCCACTCACCTCTGGTAGAGTGTGAACAGGAATGGCGCCAAGACAGTCCCTTGTGGAGCACCAGTGCTGCTCCTGACCGCTCCTGACATACCGAGGCCGCTCTGTCAGGTAGTCTGTGATCCAGGAGGTCAGGAAGTGATCTACTCCCATCCCCTCCAGCGTGTCCTTCAGTATGAGGGGCTGGATAGTATTAAAAGCACTGGAAAGGTCGAAAAAGAGAATCCTCACACAACATCCCGACTCCTCCAGGTAGGCGTAGACCCGATGCAGCATGTACAGAACCGCATCCTCCACTCCAAGATGCTCCTGATAAGCAAACTGGAGTGGGTCTATTGCATCAGTGACCTCCGACCTCAGGACATGGAGGACTAGGACTATAGAGGGAATGCACATGACGTCAAAGATGAGACTTCACAGCGGGTTACGCCCACTGAGTGGCAGAAAGACTGAGTGGCAGCGTAGACTTTCAGTTTGAGCAACTGGAAAACATCTAAAATGGGAAAGAGCTGTTGTGGGATCGACTGTACTCATAGATTTAGCAAGAAATCGGAGTTATCGTTTTACAGTAGGGGTGTAACGGTACACAAAAATCTTGGTTCGGTACGTACCTCGGTTTGGAGGTCACGGTTCGGTTCATTTTCGGTACAGTAAGAAAACAAAATGCAAAATATAAACGTGCTAGTTGTTTATTACACACACACAAAATAACATTGGCTCTACGTATGCCGGCGCTAGGACCCAGCGGGCGCCTGGTGCGTGATCGGGCTGTGTTTTCCTTCATGCTTCCCTGCAGCGTCACATGCAAACACAAACACACGGACCTGCAGAAACATTTCTTTATATAATGTTGTCTGTCGCCCGCGATATTTTTTCTTTTTTTGGCCGGCGCCATAGTTGGCTAGCTACAAACTCTATACATCCCATAATGTATAATAATATGCCCGTGCTCTAGGCAGCGGTACTCGCATCGTTAAGGCTGATTTATGGTGCCGCGTTACACCAACGCAGAGCCTACGGCGTAGGGTACGCAGCGAGCGGCCGTACGGTGCACGTCGCTGCGTACCCTACGGCGTAGGCTCTGCGTTGATTTAACGCCAAACCATAATTCAGGCTTTACTAGGCAACGAAGCAGGTTGACTCCCGTTGCAGAACAGCGCTGCAGAGGCGCTCATAAACGTAAATGATGTTTTGTTTTTTTTTAGGCCTGGCGGGGGATCTCGATGGTAGGGGAAACACTGGACTTGTCACAATTATGTGCTTAGCTCTTTAGTTCTTCATTAGTTAGTGCTTTTTTCTTTAATCTTAATACTTTCTCGGTGTGAGCGCAGCTGCAGCAGCGCTCTGCTCCACAACGTGCGGTCCTCTACTTAATATGTCCGTGTGGAAACTCGTTCGGTACGCCTCCGTTCCGAACCGAACACGCTATACCGAACGGTTCAATACAAATACATGTACCGTTACACCCCTATTTTACAGATTGCCGAAAAATAAGCTTAAGAGAGACAAATGGATCGCTGCAATTCGCAGAAACAACTGGATTCCAGGCACCGAAACGTGGATTTGCGGTTCCCATTTTGTATCAGGTAATGTTGGATTTTTGGGTAGCTAACGTTAAACGGTCAAATCATAAAGTTCGGTGTCCTCATCACTTTAATTTCACCAACAAATTCTGCCTTGAAGTCGGACCAAGCGTCAAGACTTTTGTATGCCTTCAAGCTTTGCTTCGTGTATTTCCCCGGCGTAATTAAGTACATATAAATATCAGGAAACTGGATTCGTGGCCAAATATTAATGTCCATGGACCACTGGTTCTTGGTAACTGTACGGGTCACTGTGAAGTCAAACTGCCTTTAATTTATGTTTTGCCACTCAGTGCGAGTAAGGGGGCTGGTCCAGTGGGGAAGTGACGTCAATCTATACCCTCTATTCTTCACGTTTGGAAAATACTCACCGTCTGTTCAGTTCAGAGTTTCCCAAAAAGTTTAATAACAGAAAGTCAAAGAAGGAAATGAAAATCATCCATCCTTTTTTCATGCAACTGTGAATAATCACCTGTCACAGAGTTCTGCTTCTACTCTAAAGAGGCACATTTGAGCAAAATAACATCCGTGCTGATTTTGTACTGAAATACATTTCTAATCATTAACTGATCCGTGGGTGAGCAGCTAATAGCTGAGTGAAGGTTTGTGTTTGCACCTGCCTCCACCTTCATGCGGGGCTCGTTTCTGCACGTCTTTACAGATTGGAATCGCTCAGGTGACACTATTCCTGGCATTTATCTCACCCGAGGCTCCACAAGATAAACTCGAGTCATTCCCCCGAGACACTTTCCATCCTTTTTCCTTTCCTTTCTGTCTTTTTTTCTGAATTTCTGAACTGTAATTCAGTCTGACGCTGTTAAACTCTGCGCCCTGGAACCGATCAACCCGTGACAGCCTGCTAATCCCTGGAGCCGCGCTGGATATTCACAGTAAAACATTCAGCAGAAGCAGCTGCTCACCCAATCTTTCTGATTCGGTTAAGAGGGGATTTTTTTCGCCTTCTTTTTTTTTTTTTAAATCAACAGAAGATTTTGTGGCCTTTGCAGTTTCAGACTTGGACAGCTCCGTAGCTGCTTTACACGCTACTTAAATCCCTTTCATACTGTAGCTGTTTAACTTTGGAGACCCATCATCCTTCTCTTCATGTATTCATACGTAGAACGAGGGAGAAAAATATTTATCGCTTTGATAAAAATTCATCAACCTTTTGAATTACGAAAGTGAAAATGTTTTATTTACAGTTTCTCAACCTATGAAAGATGAATTAGGTTAATAAAATATACATCGTTCAGCTGGTAAGGTTATGCGTTTTTTCTTCAATAATTAAAGGTTTCCATCAGCGTCAAAACACACAAATCTGGTGAAGTGAGTTTTTCTGATGTTTTGAGTTTTCTCGGCTTTTTTGTTTTGTAACTACGGATGCCTCTATGACCTTTATGGATGCCTCTTGGAAAGAAAGTATTCGTCATTCAGGAGGATTTATTTACCCGCCACATCTCCCAGGAAGCCAGAAGATCAACAGGAAACAATGAAGGCTTTTTTACGCATTAGTCCAGGTTGACTCATGTACTCATGCCTTCTATCACGATGCTCATCTTCTCATGCGCGGTTGAGATTTCCTCTGACACCTTCTTATTTATTTACTGTGTATCTATAATTGACATGTGCTGCTTCCATTTTGACCAGGAATTTCTTGTTAAACAGATTCAGAATCAGAATCAGAAAAGGGTTTATTGCCAAGTTTTCACACGAGGAATTTGTTATGGGGATTGGTGCAACACAATACAAATATAAAAACAAATATATAAGAGATAAAATAAAATGAAATGTATAAACAATAAAAAGTATAAACAGTAAAATGAAATGTAGACCGGAAATGTACAAAATGAGGTTTTAAAGTGCCGGGTGAGTCTGTACAAAAGTGACTCTTGATCTAAATGAAATGTTTCTGATTTATATAAAGGTTTTTTTTTTGTAACTTACATTTTTATTGAGTTTTCACATATTTATAGACAAAAAAACCAAACTGAAAACAAATTACATGCAATAATAACAATAATAACACTGACACAGTCTGGAAATGAAACTCCTCAGTTCAATATTCCATGTAGCGTCCGTTCAGTTGGTGTCATGTTGTCTCGTGTAATTGTTCCATTTTTCCCAATTTTCGTCAAATACGTTCTCTTTCATTCTCAGTATGAGAACAGCAGTTAACTGGTTATATTTAAAACCTCCTATCGTCATTCACAAACAAATGCTTTACACATACAAACTGTAGCGCACAAAAAGCACATTTAATTAAAAAAAAAAGTTATTATGGTCTTACCTTTACTTATAAATGAAGTCCATGTGCCGCTCCTTCTGAACAAAAGCAGCGATGACTTGATTGTAGAAGTCTTCCTTATCTGCCTTCAGTTTTAAAAGTAATCCAATTTAGAAAATTTAGAAAATTCCTTCAATTTAGAAATGTAATCCTCCATTCTGAAAGTAAGGCCAGGCGAGAAAAAAACGGATAACTGCACTTGACTTGCTAACTGTAAACTCCTGCTTGTTGTCACTTATTCTGCAGCCAATGAGTCACAAGAAGAATCCCTGAGCTCACTAGTGCCCCCTACCGTGAGGCAGGAGAAGTGCGTGCCTCACCCGTGCCTCTTTTCAGCCGTTTTATGATTGCGCCGGCACAAGAAACACATTACACACATAAAGTTGCAGTTCATTATATAAATCAGCTTAACTATGGAAACTTATTTCATATAGCAAACGTGTTTGAAAATTTTAATAGTTACATACAAAGAGACAGCGATCTGGTCTCACTACATAGCATGGCAGCACAGTTAGCCGAGTCATTGCTGATTCATGGTGAGCCTCAGCGCTGCGCTGCCTCACCGCCCACGTCTTCTCAGCATTTGAACGGCAAATGTGAAAATTCGTCGATTTTGAAGAAAAAATAATCTAAAAATGGTGACGTTTAATGGAAAATTACTTTATAGTACAAATCAATTGATAAATATGAAAAAATATTTTTTTTTCATTTTACAATTCTTTTTTTCCATGATGGCAGGTGAGGCACAGCCTCCCCTGACCGCACGTCACTGATACATACATACATAAACAAATTAGAAAAACCGAGGCACTCAAGAAGTTAGAAAAATATAAAAGGCCTTTATTAGATCATGGCTTAGAAAAAGTTAAAATGCCTAGAAAAAGTTAAAATGCCAACATGTTTCGGCCATGTAGGCCTTCCTCAAGGCAGATAGCAAAGACAGAGGGGTCTCCTTCAGGCAGCTCTTTAAACTCAGGTGAGAAGTCACATGATTAGCTCAGGTGGTATCTATTAACCTGGTAGGAACAAACAGGCACATCAATCAGATGCAGAGGAGATCAAACAACCAATCAGCATAAGTAGCAAAGAAAGTAACAAACAGCAACACAAACAGTAATAATACAAAGACAATCAAAAAAGAAATTATAAAGTAACACTTTTCAAATGCTTTGAAGGCTAAAGAAAACCTCCCAAATGTTTCAAAGCAGGAAAATGGACCAAATTAATAAAATGTTTCAAGGAAATCTTCTAAAGTTATTAATCATCTAAAAGTAGACAAAATATTTCAAAATAACAGACCAAAAATATATAGGAGGACTAATTAATCAAACAGAAGATGAACTATATGTGATATTAAACAGGGAGCCCCAACACTTACAAAAAAGGTGAGAAGTCCAGTTCACCATTCAGACCTGGGTAATGGGTAGCTTTCAATGTGTAGATCCAGAACGATTCTCTCTGTAAGAGCTTTTTTAATCTGTCTCCACCCCTTATTGAGTTTTCTATGTGCTCTATGCCAGTTATCTTTAAAGAATCACAGCTGCCATGGTTAGTTCTTTATAATGTACTGCCATAGGATATAGTGGGTTGCCAGTTCTTATAGCATGTTTGTGTTCAGCCAATCTTACCTTCAGTTTGCGTTTTGTCCTGCCAATATAAAAGTTACCGCATGGGCACTCGAGTCTGTAAACTACAAAAGAAGTGTTGCAATTAATAAATGACTTAATGTTATATTTATGATCCGATGTGACATCAGTGAAAACATTTGTTTTTGTCATATTGCTGCAGTGATTACAATTACCACACTTGCAGTTACCTGATCTCGTGCTCAACCAGGTTTTCTGTTGTACAGGGGGGAGATGGCTTTTTACAAGTTTATCATTGAGTGTTGGGGCTCTCCTGAAGCTAATGGTTGGAGAATCTGGAAGTGCCTCTCTGAGTAAATTGTCACTTTTCAATATATCCCAGTTTTTTTCAATAATTTGTTTTATTCCCTTTGCTTCACTGCTATACTGAAGGGGCGGCAGTAGCTCAGGTGGTAGAGCGGGTCGTCCAATGATCCGAAGGTCGACGGTTCGAATCCTGCTCTGTCCCAGTTTCCTGTCGTAGTGTCCTTGGGCAACACACCTTACCCACCTTGCCCCGTGTGAATGTGTATGAATGTTGGTGGTGGTCGGAGGGGCCGTTTGGCGCGATATGGCAGCCACGCTTCCGTCAGTCTACCCCAGGGCAGCTGTGGCTACAAATGAGTCAAATGAGTCAAAATCTTACCATCACTAGAGAGAATGTGTATGGATGAATAATGATTTCTGTAAAGCGCTCTGGGTGCCTAGAAGGGCGCTATATAAATCCAAGTCATTATACTGTGTGACAAAGTATACCTGATTAGAGTTCAGTTGTTGCCTGTAACTCTTTTCTAGAGACACTTTTAGCTTTGTTGTATGCTGTATTTATGGTTTTGTGTTTATAACCTCTTTTCTTAAATCTATGACTCATATCTAAAGCATTTCTTTCAAAACATACATACATACATACATACATACATACATACATACACACACACATACATACATACATACATACATACATACATACACACACACATACATACATACATACATACATACATACATACACACACACATACATACATACATACATACATACATACATACATACATACATACACACACACACACACACACACACACACACACACACACACACACACACACATACATACATACATACATACATACATACATACACACACACACACACACACACACATACATACATACATACTGTATATACATATATATATATATATATACACACACACACACACACATGCACACATATACATACACACATGTCTATAGGTACATGCCTATGTGTATTATACCTTTGCCTTATATGTATTAATCGTTTCGTATTTATAGGTGCTTTTGAATTGTAATAACGTGCTACACATTCTCATTTTCACATTGAGCCAGTTCCTTGTTACGGCTTTCTCGATTGCTGCAATAAGCACTTTAGTCAAGTACAAGTCTTTTTTAATTATAACCTTCTCAATGTTCCCAAGATACATCACTGGACAGGTGTTTGGTATTTCATACCCTGTAATATTTTTAAGGACTGAGTTAACACTTTGCCAATAGAAACTAATTTTGGTACATTTCCAGAAGCGTGTATCATCTGCCTCCGCACTCCCACACAGTCTCCTACAGTCTGGTTGTTTAGCGAGTTGCTTAGATTTGATCTTTGGTGTTATGAAGTACCGAGTTAGGTTCTTCCAGCACAACTCTCTCCATATTAATGAATTTGTTGATGTACATTGTGTCTCACACATATGATACCACTCATTTAATTTAATTTAATAAAACAGTGCATGGAGGGAACGAAGGCCAAAGGGCTTGTACAGAGTTCCACTCCCATCAACAACTGTGATGAAATAACAAAGATAATGTACAACAAATTAAAAAAATTATAAATATAAACGTAAAAGAGGACATGGATACAAGGTCTGGATTACATTAAAGATAAAGACATTGAAGGTTAAGACAGAATAAGATGTTTTTTAATAACTTTCTGAAGGAGGTCAAAGATAATGTTGACTTCAGCGACACATTCAAATCATTGCAGAGTTTTGGATCTAAATGTAATATTAAATTGATGACCAGATGTTCGACAGAAGGGTAAATGAAGATTGCCACTATGTCTAGTTGGATATGAAATAAAATCATAGAAACCACTCCTCTTCTTGTATTTGAATGTTTAGCTCTGCTTTCCATTTTGCTTTTATATAAAGCGTTGATTTTCTCCTGCTCTCAGTCAAAGCTTGATTAAAAAGTAGAAATAGGCCGAGACCCTTTCTGTATTTATGATTTCATAATAACTCCAATCACCTCATTTGTAGATTTGCTTGGTCTTATCTCTTTTGTAAAATAGTCTCTCAACTGCAAATATCTATAAAAGTCTTTGTTTTCGAGACTGTACTTTGTCAGGGCTGCAGCTATCGAATATTTTAGTAATCGAGTATTCTACTGAAAATTCCATCGATTAATCGAGTAATCGGATAAAACATATATTTGTTTAGTTAAAGAGCAATTATAAATATACATAAGATGTTAGATGTTAATTGACATCAAGACTAAATTATATAATACAGTAGGTTCATGGCTGTGCATTTAAAAACCCTGAACTTACACCAATTGACCAAATTCACTGCCTTCACTCAAAAAACTAAGGATCTTACCAAGAAATGTTCTTATTTCTAACCTAAAAATGCCATTACACCTGATATCAGACATAACTTAAAAGGTTAGGTGTTTTCCCACGTGTTTCAATTGAACTTTCATTTGTGTAAAGCAAATTTTAAGTTGTAGTTAAGTTTTAAGATAGAGTTTTGGCAGTGTCAAAATATAATTATGAGACCTGCTCTATTGGAGCACATTAGGCACCAGTGCTGCTTGTTTTATCCATGAATGACTACAGAGATAAAATGAAATGAAAACTACCCAGTTAGCTTTATTACGTTTTTATTTTTCTGACATTTTCTGCCTTTTCTTTTAGTTAAAACTGTAGCGGGAACAGAGGTTTATATACCGGGTAAAGGCTGATTTATGGTTCCACGTTACAACAACGCAGAATGGTGCGCGTCGCTGCGTACCCTACGCCGTACCCTACGGCGTAGCCGTGGAGAGGGGGAACATAGGAGAACGGACCAAAAGAATATAGCGTGGATTAAAAATAAAAGTTAAGCACTGAACTACATTAGTCTCCCGCCTGGGCCATTGCAGACTGCCTGAGCATGATGTTACTAAAACCAAACATACCCGCCGCCTCTTTCTCCCCCCTTTAACGTGCGCAGCGCATGGATGTATGGCGCAGCGTCAGCGCGTTGTGTCGCATTAAATGTAGTCCAGGCGTAATACGAGGCTTTGAGCTGGTGAAATTAAACGAAAAAAATAAAATAAATAAATAAATAAATTAAACGATTCCTCGAGGCAGAGAAAATTCCTAGATCATTTTTTGTAATCGAATTACTCGAATTATTCGAGAAATCGTTTCAGCCCTACTTTAGATCCTGAAAGCTTAGAAACTGTCCACCTTTGGATACTGTACATGTTACTGTCGCACCTTTTTGTGCCAGTTCTTTGACAGCTGGATCACATCTCCCTGGCTTAAACTTTGGGTCATATGCAAATACTCCCAGAGTGCATAGATCCCTCTTAAGTTTGTATTTTCTTACAACAGTGTTCCATATTTCAAGTGTAAATGCTTACCGTATTTTGCGCACAATAAGGCGCACTGCATTATAAGGCGCACATTCAATAAATTGCATAATTTCAAACTCTCTTTATATATAAGGCGCACTGCATTATAAGGCGCATGGAACATACGGTAAGATACCGTACAATAGAGGGAATGCGCATGACGTCACAGATGCGACTTCACAGCGGGTTACGCCCACTGAGTGGCGTGCGATCGACTGTACTCATAGATTTAGCAAGAAATCTGAGTTATCGTTATCGAGAGACAAATGGATCGCTGCAGAAACAACTGGATTCCAGGCACCGAAACGTGGATTTGCGGTTCCCATTTTGTATCAGGTAATGTTGGATTTTTGGGTAGCTAACGTTAAACCGTCAAATCATAAAGTTCGGTGTCCTCATCACTTTAATTTCGCCAACAAATCCTGCCTTGAAGTAGGACCAAGCGTCAAGACTTTTCTATGCCTTCAAGCTTTACTTCGTCCCCGGCGTAGAAATCAAGTACATTTAAATATCAGGAAACTCGATTCGTGGCCAAATATTAATGTCCATGGACCACTGGTTCTTGGGGTAACTTTACGGGTCACTGTCAAGTCCAACTGACTCTAATTTAAGCTGATAATCGGCTGTTATCCCGTCTTTTCCACTAGTTGCAGCCATTTTTGCTGATGTTTTGCCGCTCAGTGCGAGTAAGGGGTCGTGGTCCAGTGGGGAAGTGACGTCAATGCATACCCTCTATAGTGGCTGGGGTTGAGTTACGTAACTACCTGATAGAGCTGCGCTACAGGAAATGCTACAAAATGCTTCAGGAAATAATAAAAAAAAAAACAAAGAAGAAAAGTACTATAAGTCAAAACTTTATTAACAAAATAAAAACCAGCTTTCTGAAAACTTTGTTCACTCCCCAAAAAACTCCCCAAGAGGGGAACTTTTGCAGTTCAATCCCCAAATCCCTCGAAAATTTCTTCTTCTGTGTCGGGACGGAACAGCTGGGCGAGTGCAGCATCCAATGGTCGCCAAGATGCTAGTCAGCGTCGCTGCTGTTGTCTTGAACGTTTGTGACGATTCCTGCCTTTGTAAAAGCTCGGCCCACAGTTGAGGCTGATATATCAGCCCGGGCATCCAGATGCCGTCCCGTCTGGGTGAACGTGTTCCCCTTCCGCCATCTACCGCTCCCACGCAACCCGCGTGGCTGGTAGCCTTGAGTTTGAACTCTGCGTCGTAAGCGTGTCTCTTTAATCCTGTCCTCTTTTATCCTCCCATTCACTCTTTTTTATAGTGTATATATATATTTATGTTTCCTGTTTTTCGTTTTGTTGTTCGCAGTCCTTGTCTACATAGTCTTTGCATATGTGCACTTTGACTGGAGCTGGTGCCTAATTTCATTGTACCAGTATAATGACAATAAAGGCTTTCTATTCTATTCTATTCTATTAAAGGGGGTCTTTACACAGGTGATGTGGGACTTTAATAAATTACAGTTACACTTCGGCGACACCGGCTACATTACCCAAAATCCCCCAGACTACAATAACAGAAATTACCGTAATGATCCTATATAAGGCGCACTGCCGGGTTTTGAGAAAATTAAAGGCTTTTAGGTGTGCCTTCTCCTTTCGGCTTTTCCCTTCAGGGGTCGCCACAGTGAATCAGTTGCCTCCATCTGAGCCTGTCTTCTGCATCCTCTTGTCTTACCCCAACTACCTTCATGTCCTCTTTCACTACATCTACAAACCTCCTCTTTGGTTTTCCTCTGGTTCTCCTGCCTGGCAGTTCAAAACTCAGCATCCTTCTACCAACATATTCACCATCTCTCTTCTGGACATGTCCGAACCATCTCAGTCTGGCCTCCTGACTTTATCTCCAAAGCCTCTAACATGTGCCGTCCCTCTGATGTCCTCATTCCTGATTCTATCCAGTCTGGTCACTCCTATAGAGAACCTCAGCATCTTCACCTCTGCTACCTCCAGCTCTGTAGGTGCGCCTTATAGTGCAGAAAATATGGTATATAAAGGTTTTTAATAACAAGAATAATATGTGTTCACACAGGTTGGTGAGCGAAGAAACAAGCTGTCCACCCTGGTGAGGTTCCCCCTCTCTGGTCTGGACATGGCCCCTCACGTGACCAAGAGGAGTCAGAGCATGAAGAACCTGCAGCAGGGCTCGTCCCAGCCCTCCAGGAAACAGCACCACCAGCCCGCAGACCTGACCCTGCCCCACGACTACCTGTACGACCTCTACGCCGTGTGCAACCATCACGGAGGGATGCACGGAGGACACTACACTGGTATGTACCTGCAGAAACTGTCAGTGTCTGACATTTCCCCCAGTTTGTGTTTCTGTTTTGCCCCGCCTGTCTTCCATCTGCCCTGATTGTTCACACCTGTGTCTCGTTACCCCCTTGTGTATATCTGGTCTTGTCTTTCCCTTGCTCCTGGTCGTTCCGTACTGTTTGCTCCCTCCGTGTTTCCATGTGTTTAGGTTTTGATCCTAGTTCTGAGTTTTTTTGATCCTGCTAAGCAGCTTTTTGGTTTTTGGTTTCTGTGAAATAAACCCCGTTTTTTGGAACTCCTGCCTCTCGCTCTCCTGCATCTGGGTCCTAAACAACCCCAGCCGTGACAGAAACAGCTCATACATCCATTAAAGCAGCCGGTGAATACACTCTTTCCTGCAAAGTACCGTATCTTCCGGACTATAAGTCGCATTTTTTTTTCATAGTTTGGCCGGGGGTGCGACTTATACTCTGAAGCGACTTATGTGTGACATTTTTTATAACACATTATTACCGATTTATCATTTCACATGTTATTTTCACACTAAACCGCAAGAGGGTGCTCTAGGAATCTTCCACCTCTGGAGTTAGCGGAGTTGTTTAAAAGTGACACAGAGGATGAAGATTTCATTGGATTTTAGTTATTTGGAGTGACACGGATGGTTTGGTAAACTTCTTAGCATGTTATTTATGCTCTACTTATCTGAATAACTCTTAGTATGTAATGTTAACATACCAGGCACGTTCTCAGTTGTGTGCTGTTTTTATATCCAGTCATGTGATTCAACAGTTGTCAGTTCAGCTATAAAGCTCTGATATGTTCCTGCAGATATTTATTTTTATACCACGTGTTTTGGCACCTTTTTGTTGCATGTTTTCCATCTTCAGAGTCATGTTGCTCCCATTAAATTCAAAAAGAGCTAATAATTTTGATGAAATGCAAAAAAAACACTATTTTGTTCATTGCATTCTGTCCTGAATAAAATATAAAAGTCATGCTGTGATCCTGATAGGACGATGCGAGTCCATTTGTCCGTGATTTAACCCTTAGTGACCTGTCTGGAGCAAAGCACTTCATATCAAGTTTGAAGACACACAGGCTTTTATTGGTATTTTTAAATGCTCATCAGTTTCACTCTGAGAAAAACATTGATAATTTAAATTAACCATGAAAGTGGTAGTTTCTTTTTGAGGATGAAAAAGAAACAGCTTCAAATTTTCCAGAAACCTTCTGAGGTTCTAGGTGGCTCAGGTTCTGATTGATTTAACTTAAAGAACACAAGCTTTGTCTGTTTTTGAGCATTTGAGTGGTTATATCAGTTCTTGTAGCAGTCATCCCCTTGTACATCAATCTGGTAGCCTTTTAGAAAACTCTCTCATTAAAGGAGCTGTATGTAAGAGCAATAATAAAACGAATCATAAAATGACCCCGAAATGTGAACAGACATTTAAAAATCATGTTCATTTCAAATACTTATGTCACTGACAACCGCACTCAAGCCAGGATATTCCAGTTTAAAAAGAGGAGTTGCAGCCCTCAACTGATGTTTATGTTGTCATTTTTTGTTTTGGTCTGAAGCTCCACCCTCCACCTATCTCCCAATCACCAAGTCAGTATTGTTTCTGAAGCTCCACCCTCCACCTATCTCCCAATCACCAAGTCAGTATTGTTTCTGAAGCTCCACCCTCCACCTATCTCCCAATCACCAAGTCAGTATTGTTTCTGAAGCTCCACCCTCCACCTATCTCCCAATCACCAAGTCAGTATTGTTTCTGAAGCTCCACCCTCCACCTATCTCCCAATCACCAAGTCAGTATTGTTTCTGAAGCTCCACCCTCCACCTATCTCCCAATCACCAAGTCAGTATTGTTTCTGAAGCTCCACCCTCCACCTATCTCCCAATCACCAAGTCAGTATTGTTTCTGAAGCTCCACCCTCCACCTATCTCCCAATCACCAAGTCAGTATTGTTTCTGAAGCTCCACCCTCCACCTATCTCCCAATCACCAAGTCAGTATTGTTTCTGAAGCTCCACCCTCCACCTATCTCCCAATCACCAAGTCAGTATTGTTTCTGAAGCTCCACCCTCCACCTATCTCCCAATCACCAAGTCAGTATTGTTTCTGAAGCTCCACCCTCCACCTATCTCCCAATCACCAAGTCAGTATTGTTTCGGCATCCGGGTTGCCAGCTCGGCTCTAATTATCGCAGCCATGGCAGCCTACGTTCCTGCTGCATTCTGCAGCCTACCTGGCAACCTCTGGTCGGGGGGAAGAGGGGGAGGGTACACGCCGCTCAACAATATTTTGAAAGTGACTGCAGTACCAGTTTTGGACATTTCTTACAGACGGCTCCTTTAATATTTAGATCTTGGATACACCTGCCCGGTCTCCTCTGAGGCTGACTGACATTAATTGCGAGCAGTCGGCAAGTGTTCACATACACTGCAACGCTTTTACTTAATTAAAATAACCTTTCAATCCTCCTGAATGGTGCCACTGAGGACTCTGAATGAGTCATTTGCCTATTTTTTACTTTCTTCTTCTTCTACTTAAACTCCAGGTCAGAAGCTGAAACAATTACGTTTAACAAATTCAAAAAAGTGAGCGATATTCTGTGAACTGTGACCCTCATGAAGGGAATAAGCACGCCGCCCAAATAGAAATGGTCTTCAGTTACTTTAACTTACTTTAAAATGACTCCTATTCATGCAAGCCACGGCTCATTTTCCACAGCGATGCTCTACGGCACTCGCTCTGTCAGATGGAATTATTTCTCATATTTCTGACACCTCCGACAGTCGGGATCCGTCCCTTCGCTGTTGGGAGACACTGGGGAAGCTGAAAAGTTCAATCAAACTGTAGGATGTGAAACAGGTGAGGAGAAATCATTTTGTAGGTTGGAGGCTGGAATGCAGGAACATTGAAAATGGCATTAACGGGAAGGCAGGCAGCTGTCATCACCATGACAACCTTTGTACACTTTTGAGTGTCTGAATGCATCCTTTCTATGTCATTTGCAGCCAGAGAATGAGAACATTGTGTTTTCCTGTATTGAACTGGGAAGTAACAGACATGATTGCTGTTATCCATCAAGGGACAGAGAGACAACTGTATTTTTTCTGCACAAAAATACAGGGTTTGGTGTCAGTTGATCGAATATGTAAGTGGAAACAGACTGAAGACGACAACTCAGGGTTGTACGCAGTGGAGGGCGATGCATTTCACACTTAGATTAGATTAGGTTTGTTAGATTCAACTTTATTTTCATTGCACATGTCAAAAGTACAGGGCAACGAAATGCTTCCAACTTAGTAAATAAATACCTTCAATATGCAGCATTTATAACAGCAGGACTGGAGAGTAGTTAGAAACACACCGTTTTATATTCTAAAGTCACACTTAAAGCAGCACTATGTAACTTTTCCACCTTAATCTAATATTTCCAGAGTCATTGTGATGGTACATCAACTTCCAACAGGTTTAATGAACCTCTGTTATGGTCTGAGGGGTCTGTATCGCCTTCACTGGCACTATGTAACTTTGAGGAGCATGGTAGGAACCCTTCCACACTAAAAAACTACACATTTTTACGGCTTTGACTGCTTTACGGCATACGGCCATGATACAGCAGAAGCTGGTATCATGGCCGAAGCAGCGAAAAAAATGAAGAAAATAAAAGTTTTATCGGAGGAGGCAAAAAAGAAAGCGGGAGAGTAACAAGCTAAATGCAAAAAATACAAATACAATACAAAAAAATAAATAAATGCCCGGACAAGAATAACTATTGGCCCGGCGTTCACTCGCTGGCGTGAGATGAAAGACGAGGAGGGATGTCCGACAAGAGAGACAGAATTGTTATGATACAAATGTAAATGTAGAGTTCTATGTTCAATAAGAATCTAAATTAGAATGTTTTCACATTCAGGGGATTCGTCTTTGGTTCTAGTATTTTTCCTGAGAACTGTAAAATTGTGCAGGGCTCTCACTCATCTTCTCCCGCTTTATCCGTTACCGGGTCGCGGGGGCAGCAGCCTCAGCAGGGATGCCCAGACTTCCCTCACCCCAGACACTTCCTCCAGCTCTTCCGGGGGGAGTCCGAGGCGTTCCCAGGCCAGCCGAGAGACATAGTCTCTCCAGCGTGTCCTGGGTCTTCCCCGGGGTCTCCTCCCGGTGGGACATGCCTGGAACACCTCCCTAGGGAGCCGTCCAGGAGGCATCCGGTACAGATGCCCAAGCCACCTCAGCTGACTCCTCTCAATGTGGAGGAGCAGCGGCTCGACTCCGAGCTCCTCCCGGGTGACTGAACTCCTCACCCTATCTCTAAGGGAGCGTCCAGCCACCCTGCGGAGGAAACTCATCTCGGCCGCTTGTATCCGCGATCTTGTCCTTTCGGTCACTACCCAAAGTTCATGACCATAGGTGAGGGTAGGGGCGTAGATTGACCAGTAAATCGAGAGCTTCGCCTTTCGACTCAGCTCCCTCTTTACCACGACGGTCCAGTACATCGACCGCATTACTGCGGACGCTGCACCGATCCGCCTGTCAATCTCACGCTCCATTGTTCCCTCACTCGTGAACAAGATCCCGAGATACTTGAACTCCTCCACCTGAGGCAGGACTTCTCCACCCACCCGGAAAAGGCATGCCACCCTTTTCCGGTCGAGAACCATGGCCTCGGTCTTGGAGGTGCTGATTCTCATCCCTGCCGCGTCGCACTCGGCCGCAAACCGCCCCAGCACATGCTGGAGGTCCCGGTCTGATGAAGCCAACAGGACAACATCATCTGCAAAAAGCAGAGATGAAATCCTGAGGTTCCCAAACCGGATCCCCTCCGGCCCCTGGCTGCGCCTAGAAATCCTGTCCATAAAAATTATGAACAGGACCGGTGACAAAGGGCAGCCCTGCCGGAGTCCAACATGCACCGGGAACAAGTCTGACTTACTGCCGGCAATGCGAACCAGACTCCTGCTTCGATCATACAGAGACCGGACAGCCCTTAGTAGAGGGCCCCGGACTCCATACTCACTCAGCACCCCCCACAGAATGGCACGAGGGACACGGTCAAATGCCTTCTCCAGATCCACAAAACACATGTAGACTGGTTGGGCAAATTCCCATGAACCCTCGAGCACCCTGCGGAGGGTATAGAGCTGGTCCAGTGTTCCAAGACCGGGACGAAAACCGCATTGTTCCTCCTGAATCCGAGGTTCGACTATCGGCCGTAATCTCCTCTCCAGTACCCTGGCGTAGACTTTCCCCGGGAGGCTGAGAAGTGTGATCCCCCTGTAGTTGGAACACACTCTCCGGTCCCCCTTTTTAAACAGAGGGACCACCACCCCGGTTTGCCACCCCAGCGGTACTGTCCCCTTCCTCCATGCAATGTCGCAGAGGCGTGTCAGCCAAGACAGCCCTACGACATCCAGAGACTTGAGGTACTCAGGGCGAATCTCATCCACCCCCGGTGCCCGGCCACCGAGGAGCTTACGAACCACCTCGGTGACCTCGGCTTGGGTGATGGATGAGCACGCCTCCGAGCCCCAACCCTCTGCTTCCTCAGTGGAAGGCATGTCAGTCGGGTTAAGGAGATCCTCAAAGTATTCCTTCCACCGTCCAACAATGTCCCCAGTCGAGGTCAACAGCTCCCCACCAGCACCATAAATGGTGCCGGCAGAGTACTGCTTCCCCCTTCTGAGGCGCCGAACGGTCCTCCAGAATTTCCTCGAGGCCGACCGAAAGTCCTCCTCCATGGCCTCCCCGAACTCCTCCCAGACCCGAGTTTTTGCCTCCAAGACTGCCCGAGCCGCGGCCCGCCTGGTCTGCCGGTACCTATCTACTGCATCAGGAGTCCCACCGGCCAACATAGCCCAGTAGGACTCCTTCTTCAGTCTGACGGCATCCTGTACTTCCGGTGTCCACCACCGGGTTCTAGGATTGCCGCCACGACAGGCACCGGAGACCTTGCGTCCGCAGCTTCGAGCCGCCGCGTTGACAATGGAGGCAGAGAACATGGTCCACTCGGACTCGATGTCCCCCGCCTCCCCCGGGATCCGAGAGAAGCTCTCCCGGAGGTGGGAGTTGAAGATGTCCCTGACAGAGGGCTCAGCCAGACGTTCCCAACAGACCCTCACAATCCGTTTGGGTCTGCCCGGTCTGTCCAACCTCCTCCTCCGCCAGCGCATCCAACTCACCACCAGGTGGTGATCAGTTGACAGCTCAGCCCATCTCTTCACCCGAGTGTCCAAGACATGCGGCCGAAGGTCAGATGAAACGACAACAAAGTCGATCATTGACCTCCGGCCTAGGGTGTCCTGGTGCCACGTGCACTGATGGACACCCTTATGCCTGAACATGGTTTTCATTATGGACAAACTGTGACTCGCACAGAAGTCCAACAACAAAACACCACTCGGGTTCAGATCGGGGAGGCCGTTCCTCCCAATCACGCCTCTCCAGGTATCACTGTCATTGCCCACGTGAGCGTTGAAGTCCCCCAGTAGAACAATGGAGTCCCCAGTTGGAGCACTATCAAGTACTCCTCCCAGGGACTCCAAGAAGGCTGGGTACTCCCCACTGCTGTTCGGCCCGTAGGCACAAACAACAGTGAGAGACCTATCCCCGACCCGAAGGCGCAGGGAAGCGACCCTCTCGTTCACCGGGGTGAACTCCAACACATGGCGGCTGAGCTGGGGGGCTATAACCAAGCCCACACCAGCCCGCCGCCTCTCACCCTGGGCAACTCCAGAGTAGTGGAGGGTCCAGCCCCCTTCAAGGAGCTGGGTTCCAGAGCCCAAGCTATGTGTGGAGGTGAGCCCGACTATCTCTAGCCGGTATCTCTCAACCTCAATTGTGCAGGGCTGATCTGCAAAATATAAGGAATGGGCATTCAGTTATTCACAGGTTATAAAGTATTTTTTTATTTTGTCAGTAAGTATGTTGGTGTACTAATTTATGACGAAGTCCCTCTAAAAAACGTGACAGGAAAAAGGTGCAGAGCGCATGAGTTTGTAGGGCGCATTATCTCGCTGAAACAACTTAATAAAACCAAGTTGAACTTAGTGATTTTCAACATCGTCATATGATATTGTTTAGCCAAAAATAGATACATTACCTCTCCGCTATCCATCCTGCAAACGACCGCTGGAAACAGAAAAGTAGTTTTGAAAGTCCGTCCCGTCTCACTCATCAAAACAAATGCAGCGACGGGGACGGGAGTTTTCCGGCAGTACGCGCTGGTGCTCATGGGAAACGTAGTGTTCTTTCTGGTAAAGCACTACCGCTTTTGTCAAAAGGAGCCGCCAAACTAACAAAAGCTGAAAGTTACATTGTGCTGCTTTAAAAGTATCTCCACTTTTCTGTCACTCCAAACGAAAGACTCTCGTTCATCTTGGAAGTAAATGGAAGTTACTCGTGTCATTTGTTGACGTTTTTTTCCAGGATTCTGATTGGCTAGCATGACTTTATGCTTCTCGTTACACTGCCCCCTGTAGGTTTGGATGCTCATAGCACTTTAAGAGCGTATTTTGTTCGGATTTGTGTAAATGATGGTATTTTTCAAAACATAGAGGGGGAAATATCCGTTTTTGTAAATACCCGGCTATGTGTAAACGTGGCCTAAAACATACAGAAATACAATATACAATCATAAGACAGAGCAAAAAATAAATAGAATAAAAGAAATAAGTAAAAAGTGTCACCACACTACTGGGTATTAAAAGCCATTCTAAATAAATAGGTTTTAAGCCTTGATTTAAAAAGGCCCAGGTCAGAGATAGTGCATAAGTTGCAGGGGAGCTTGTTCTAGAGGGCTTTAAAAACAAACATTAAAAGTTTAAGATCAATTCTAAAATGGACAGCAAGCCAATGGAGTGAATAGAGGACTGGAGTAATGTGCTCACGTCTTTTAGTGTCAGTTAAAAGACGGGCAGCTGCGTTCTGCACTAGTTGAAGGCAGCCAATAGAGGACTTGGAGACGCCAACATATAGTGCATTACAATAGTCTAATCTGGAGCTGATTAGAGCGTGAACAGCTTTCTCCAGGTCGTGACGATTTAAAAAAGATTTCACTTTGGCTAGGAGGCGTAACTGATAAAAGATTTTCCTAACGACATTATCAACTTGTCTGTCAAATTTGAAAAAACTATCAAAAATCACACCCAGATTTCTGACATAAGGACTGAAAGAAGAGGACAAGGCGCCATGTAAAAGTCTCCACTATAGCACCTGGTGTCGAGGCGACAGCGATGATCAATAACGTGGTATTTTGAATCTGCAAAGCATTTTGGACGTTCCTGCACAGACACTTCTAAGGAGATGTAAAAATAGGATGAAAATAATGATCCTGAGAAATATCTGTGGCTGAAACAGCTTCACCGGATCAAACCGCACCAGCTGCAATTAAATGAGTAAACGGGTTTCTGGACATGCTTGAACGTGGCACGCTTTTCTGTGTTTTGGCTGTTTTAATGTCACTTCGAATCGGATAATTGCGTCGTTCTCACGTGTCGTCCTTGTGTGTCGGTGGCTTTTGATAAAGAGACTAAAAAGCAATTCTTGTTGGATGTTCAGTGAGTCTCCGTGACCCTGCAAAGGATAAAGCGTGTATAGATAATGGATGGATGGATGTTCAGTGAGTCCCCGTGACCCTGCAAAGGATAAAGCGTGTATAGATAATGGATGGATGGATGTTCAGTGAGTTCACGGCGTACAAGGAGCGCCTCATTAGGAACCTCCTTCGCCGTGACCTGTAAGCTTCTCACTCGCCTCGGGGCTTTGCTGTTGCCTCGGGACTTTTGTACAGTATTCATGTTGCGGCTTTTGTATTCGTGCTCTGAATGAATGAAGCTATTGCTTATTTACGCCTACCCTTCTCACATGATCAACTTATTCAGATCAAACATACAAAACATAGTACAAAAAATAAATCATATTGTTTACACAATCCCGAACATAATTCCGTAATAGTATCATCTACTGGATCCCTCATATTTTTCAAACACATTAAACTTAAAAAAAACGTTTGAATGCATGAATCGACTGGCACATCTTCAATTTTTCATCAAGTGCATTCCATATATTTACACCCCTTACAGTAATACATTGATCTTTAATTTTAGTCCTAGACTTTGGTTTTTCAATCATACGTTTCCCTCGAAGCTCATATCTACTTACTCTTATTTTAAACATGCTTACAATTTTACTAGGTAACAATCTGTTGAACACTTTGTACATTATCAATGCTATTTTGTATTCCACTAAATCCATGAATTTAAATGCCCTTAATTTAATAAATAGTTTTTTAGTACTAGGTCGACCCTTCCAGGCCACCCTAGATGGAGAAAGTCTTAAATTAGATCTGATAAAATACTGACGCGTAAGAATGTTTTCACGAATATGAAATGTACTCGTTTATTTCTTTCAACATTACAAAAGCAAAATCAAATCTCAGACTTCAGAACAGCATCACAGAGGCCGTATCATGAATAGGGCTGGGGATCGATTCAAATGTCAAGAATCGATTCGATTCCGATTCTTAAGATTCAGAATCGATGTGACCCCAAGACAGTATATAACAGGGGTCGGCAACCTTTTTGACATGGAGTGCCAGTGTGAAATTTTCTTGTGAATGAATGTGCCATAATCAACAGCAGGCTAAAACAAAGTTACATTAAGGTATGACACAAAATACAAAAACATTTCCAACACACCTGGAATTATATTCTATACAGGCCACATGCAAGCATATTTTACAAGCATCAGAACAGCTTGTCCTAAAAAAAGAGGAAAATTCTTGACGCGGACAAGTGAGGGCGCATCGCGCCCAAACCCTCTAGGGGGGTCCGGGGGCATGCCCCCCTGGAAAATTTTGAAAAATAGACTCAAAATGGTGCATTCTGGTGGTCTCAAAGCTCCATAATCACATCTTTTATCAATGCAAGAATACACACAAAAAATCAGAATTTTTGCAAAGAATGATGCATTTTGATAACATAATAACACGCATTCATCATCATGGGTAATTCTTCATGCATGAATAAATCTTGAAATCAAGATAATTATATCTTAAACTTCTACAATGGCCAGAATCCCCCTTTCACACCTAAATTAATTGACAAAACTACAAAAGACAAGCAGCTCCTTGTCTTTCAGAACTGTGGTGTGGAACTCCGAACAGATCTGCTCAAAGTTCAGTGATGAGGAGCTCCACTGAACTATTTGTTATAATTTTGATTATTTAATTCTTTATTGATTTCATAAAATATTCAAATTTTTTGAGATTTTTTATTTGGGGTTTTCATTAGCTGTGGGCCATAATCATCAAAATTATAACAAATAAAGGCTTGAAATATCTCACTTTGCATGTAGTGGGAAATAATATATTTGTTTCACCTTTAGTTGAATTTATTGAAACTAATTAAGTTTAGCAATATATTCTAATTTTCCGACCTTCACTTGTATATTATGACCAATAAATAAGAGCATAATAAATGTCCCGTATCACACCATATCAAGCTCAGGGGATGTTTCAGGTATGAGGAACTGTGCAACAGATGCCTGGCTCCTCTGTGACGTTATATTACGTTTGTGGAGGTTCCTGCAGCATGCTGCCTGACACACCTCCGGGAGACCTCTGTTTCCTCTTTTAGGACGAGGTGGGGTGTCTGGAGCCTCTGGAGACATCTTGACTTGACTTTTTTTTTTGTTTAAAGCCGCGCGTGTCGGTGCAGTTAGCAGCAGTGAGAGGTAAAGGCTGATTTATGGTTCTGCGTCAGACCAACGCAGAACCTACGCCGTACGTTGCGGGTCGCCGCGTACTCTACGCCGTAGGCTCTGCGTCGATTTAACGCGGAACCATAAATGAGGCTTAACTAGGCAACGGAGCGCAAAGGGGTTCCGTATTGGTTCAATACGGAACGCAACTTTTAATTCCCAATTACGTAACAATTCCGTATTTCAAGGGGCGGGTGGCAAGCCCACACTCATCTCTGCACAGCCTACCTGATGCAAAAAAGCAGTGCTGCTGCTTTTTTGTCCCGCTGCAAAAATGTGTTTTAAACTGAGCTGCCGCTCCTCTTCATTTCTGCTGCTGCCGCGTCCTGGCTGTCTGTCTGTGAAGGCTGATTTATGGTCCTGCGTTAAATCGACGCAGAACCTACGCCGTAACCCTACTTTTTTATTTTTTTTTCCCGTTCCGCGGAAACCGCGGACATTTTTTGCTGAGACCAACCGAGCGGGCCTTTTCCAGTGTGCCAATGATTATGCCGCCGCGTGCCAATCATGGCACGCGTGCCTGAGGTTGCCGACCCCTGGTATATAAAGTAATGAAATATAGACAATTTATACAATTATAACCTAACACTTTAATGTTTTCATACCTTTAAACATATTTAAAGGCAAAGACATGGCACCAGTTATTCTCGTGTCCAACAAAACATTCCTTTTTTGGGGATAAACAAAAAAATAACCAAAAGTTGTAATGTAATGAAAAAGAAAATACATAAATAAATAAAATTCAAAAAAAAAAAATTGATCTACACATATGAATCGATTTTTAGGAATTAATATGAGAATCGATTTAGAATTGGGAAATCGATTTTTAACTTGTGTGCATGTAACTGACAAATCGTTATCCTACATATTTACACTATAAAACAATAACAAACAAACTCTGTGTAACCGAAAAAGGAGTAGCTGAAGTCGAAGCTTATTTCTGCCCATCCTGTACCTTCAAAAAGATAACCGAGTTTATCAGTAATACAAAAGAAAAGAAAGAAAAGAAAATGTACTCTAAATTGCTCTGCATATTAAGATATATTTAAATCATTTTCATTGTAATACTTAATTATTTTGTCTTTCAATATTTCAGTTCATCACAAAGTCCATTCCATAATTTGACTCCCAAAAATGAAACACATCTGTATTTAACTTTAGTCCTCACATAAAATTGTTTCAAAGACTCATAGCCTTCTTAAATTATAATTTGTTTGTTTTAATCTAAATAAATGCTGAATACAAGTAGGAAGGCTTTTACTCTTAACTCGATTATCACATCCAGGACTCTTCTTCCTTTTTTTCTGAGTGGCTCGTATATCGGGGTCATTGTCACGGTGCAGACTAAACGGGGGAAAATTGGACAGCACTCTGATGGCACTTGTGATGGAAATATTAGCCTTGGACTGGGAACAGGGAGTGTGCAGACTCATATTTTGTTGAAAGATGAGCTCTGGTGTCTCAATGACCTGTTTATGAAAATCGTAGCGTTTAATCATCACGTCGTGGTGTTCAAAATGACTATGCATCTCTTATTCTGTGTCATTCCTGCATCGAAATATCTGATTTTGACTCACTTGCACGCAACAGATGAATTAAATCCACTGAAAATTGAATCATCACTCAAGTCTTTTAGTCATGGGAATCTAATGCACCCAGTTTCAGTCCAGATAGTCAACCAGATAGTGTTAAACAAATTATACAGGGGTGTTATTAATGAATGAATAATTGTCACCCTGTATTGCTAAGCACGAACCAAAACCCCCAATCAAAGAAATCTCATGTTATCAAAGAAAAAACCAATGGTTAAATTTGCAAAAGTGTTAAATAGCAAAAATGCCAGCCTTTCCACATCACTTAAGAAAATCACCCATGTCTCAGGACTAGCAACGCATCATCAGTTTAGAAAAAAAATGGTCTGAGTCCAGATTTGACCTGTCCCAGGGTTAGAAGGTTGGCAAAGGAAGTGATGAATCCATTGTCCCTCAAACCCATCATTAATACAAGAGATCTTAGTGTAAATAATGGAACTTTAAACAGTTTTCACTGAATTTCACTGAAACACCACCAAAAATAAGGCTGAAGGTCATCCACTGAGATGAAAGTCTTTAATGAATAGATGGAGAGCTCCACTGCAGAAACCTTGAAAGGGAAAAAAAAGCTCAAAAGAACGTTAAATATGTTATATTAAACTAAATCATTAAAAAAAAAAGAACTTGTGAAGGACAAACCTGAAAGCTGCAATATTAGTCATTTTATTAAATTCATCCTTGCTAGTTTAACAAATGAGTTTAAATGCAAACCTCTAGTTCAAATGAGTTCATTCAAGTCTGAAAGGGCCCGATTTACTAAAGGTTTGCGTGTGTAAAAACGTGTGCAAACTTGACAGCACCCGCAAACCAAAGTGCCAGCTGATCTACTAACAGCGTGCAAAGAGGACTGCGTCTCTCAAATGCGCAAAATAGCACACGCAATCCATTTAGTACTTTTGCCCTGATGAATAATCAATATGGGGCGTACCTGCCAGAAATCGCTAAATACTGGGAGGGAAAGATGCAAATTGGTCCATTTACCACACGCAATGAGATTTACCAAGCCTGAACGTTTTTGCGTGGATTGTGATTGCGTCTGTATTTAATACGTTCGAAAGGAAAGTGCTAATCTCCACATGCAAAAGGAGAAATATTTTATTTGAATGTTAAATCGAGTATTATTCAGCAAAAGGTTGCCACAGGAGGCACATTAATTTTTTTTATTTGTGATAATAAATAAATCACGTGTTTTCATGGAGAAAAAATTGTTTCTCATTGTGCGCCTATACTTGTTCTGCTGTCATACCCCGGTGTTGTGCCGTATTCAGCACCCCTGCCGTGAAAAGCACCCCCTCGTCTGACAAAAATGATATTCTCATTCCGTGTTCTGTTCATGTTCTGTTGTCCATGTTCTGTTTAGCGTCCAGTTTTGTGTTAATGATTCATGTTTAAATGCGCTCATGGATTCGGGTAAAAAAAAAATCGGGTAAATGGTTATTGATGTCATTAATTAATAGCCTGCTTACTGTGTTGTCTTCCATAATATTTGTTAATATATATAATATAAACTCCTTAGTATGTGTTTGTGTGAGTGTGTATATATAAATATATTGAAGTGTCAGTGTGTTGTTTTTTTTCTTGGTCTACTTATCATTGAATATACGAGGGGGTGCTTTTCACGGCAGGGGTGCTGAATACGGCACAACAATTTGCCTCTTCCACTAATATCTCTATAACTCCAACACGTCAAATTTCATTTTGGGCTTGCGACTATATCCTGCTTTCCATCCACTCTCCATGGCGCAAAGTTTGCGCCGCAAACCGTAAGACGCGGACGAAAAAAGAGTGCGGAATAATAATAAGGAAGAAAAGGGAAACCTTTTCTGTATACTAATATATCGCCTTCATTTTTCCAGGTTTTTCCAGCCGTGTATTATTTTTTGGGGATTTTTTTTTTCCACATCAGAGCGGGGTCATGCTGTACCCCCGCTGGTGCGCAGTGGGACTTTTGCGACTTTAGCTTGTTAGCAAAATGCTAGCAACATTGCCCTTTGGGCCAATCTGGACAATTGTAATGGTCATGCCACTACTTGCCATGCCCATAATAATAATAATAAAAATAAAAAAAGCAAGTTAAAAAAGAGTTTCTTTGAGATGTTTTTAGCTTTTTGTGATCTGCACCTATAAATGTCTTATCTAAAGGTGGTTATGGTTAATTCCCCCCCCCCCCCCAGCTTACTGCAGGAACTCGGTGGATGCCCAGTGGTACAGCTACGACGACAGCAGCGTGGACCTGGTGCCTCAGGAGGAAGTGGTCACCAAAGGAGCTTACATCCTTTTCTACCAGAGACGCAACAACATCCCCCCGTGGTCGGCCAGCAGCTCCATCAGAGGTACGTCGTCAGTTCACCGGTTAATGAACAGCTTGACTGAAAACATTCTGACATCATTTTTAACCTGAGTGTTGGTTAAAAGAATAATCTGCAACAGTCTGGGGTTAAACATAAGGCTGCTGGATCCAGATACAGCTGACATGAAGCCCCTTGATTTCACATACACCAAAAAAATACAAATCCACTGCAATAAATGACCGACATCCAGCCTGTTGAATCCTGTAATTAAACGATTTAACCCTTGTACTGTCTTTGGGTCAAAATGACCTAATTCTCCTATCCTTCTTTCCTCCTGCTCTCTCCTTCCTTCTTCCCTCCCTCCCTCCCTCCCTCCCTCCCTTCCTTCCATCCTTCTTTCCTCCCTTCCTTCCTTCTTTCTTTCCTTCTTTTCATTCTTTCTTCCTTCCTTCCTTCCTTCCTTCCTTCCTTCCTTCCTTCCTTCCTTCCTTCCTTCCTTCTTTTCTCCCTTCCTTCCTTCTTTCTTTCGTTCTTTTCATTCTTCATTCTTTCCTTCCTTCCCTCCTTCCTTCCTTCCTTCATTCCTTCTTTCCTCCCTTCCTTCTTTCTTTCCTTCTTTTCATTCTTCCTTCCTTCCTTCCTTCCTTCCTTCCTTCCTTCCTTCCTTCTTTTCTCCCTTCCTTCCTTTTTTCTTTCCTTCTTTTCATTCTTCATTCTTTCCTTCCTTCCTTCCTTCCTTCCTTCCTTCCTTCCTTCCTTCCTTCTTTCCTCCCTTCCTTGCTTCTTTCTTTCCTTCTTTTCATTCTTCATTCCTTCCTTCCTTCCTTCCTTCCTTCCTTCCTTCCTTCCTTCCTTCCTTCCTTCCTTCCTTCCTTCCTTCTTTCCTCCCTTCCTTGCTTCTTTCTTTCCTTCTTTTCATTCTTCATTCCTTCCTTCCTTCCTTCCTTCCTTCTTTTCTCCCTTCCTTCCTTCTTTCTTTCCTTCTTTTAATTCTTCCTTCTTTCTCCCTTCTTCCCTTCCTCCTTCCTTGACCCAAAGACAGCACAAGGGTTAAAGTGAGCTGATGGGAGGATTTCATCCCAGACATCTAATCCAGCACAGTCTGGATTGTCTTGAAGTCACGATTACTGACACGAACTGAAGCCTCATTTATGCTTCTCTGCAGACCTCCAAACATTTCTGGCTACATGTCAACGAAACACAGACCGCGAGGGCTGTGATGTGTCCTCTGTGCTGCGTTTCTGCTTTGTTCCTCCTGCTGGTCTCGTTTGAAGGGCCTACAGAACACCTCCTTGCATACCTTCTCTTTCATTTACGATGCAACATTTACTGTAAAAGCATTTGCTAATCGATCAGCTCCGACTCCAACAACGTCCTCTCTCAAGCAAAATCAGAAGGTAAACCCGCAACCACAGTAGTGGAGCCAGAGAGGGGGCGAGGGGGCGGTCGCCACCGGGCCCACAAGCTCATAGGGCCCAATGATAGGGCCCCGTTTTGTGTGATACGTTCATCTATAATAGTAAATTGTAGGCTATAATTACGTTAAAATGTGCATTGTGCGGCCAGTGTAGGCTAATTCTTACTGTACAACTATCCTGAACGCATCGGGGCCGTGAGCCAACGCTGATTGGCTGTAACAGTTACAGCCAATTTGCAGACTCTGCAAGTTTGCTGCCATGAAGGAGATGAGCGCTAAACTTTAAAAGAGGACTAAGCATGTACAAGTTTTGAATGTTACCCTGTTTTCTACGTAACCTGGATTATTTTGTTCGGGCCAAGGGTTATGGAAGAGTCAACTACCATTGGTGAGTCAGTGTAACCTTCTTAAATAATGTCTTCATCAGAATGTTGTGGGAGCTTTGACCACCGGCCTATTTGAATGTGCTTCGTGTTGTTGTCAACTAGACCGCCGAGTCTATTCTCTGTTATAGAGCTCAGAAATGATGTTATAGACCGCTGTGTCTATATCTATCTAAATAGATTGTGTAATTTTAGACCAGTTATGTTTTTTTTGTATTTAAGCTGAATCAAAGATGGAACTGAGTCAGTCCGTGACTATCTGAGTTTTCAGCGCCGTGTGATTGACAGCTGTCAGGCCTGTGTGTGTGTGTGTGTGTCTGTGTGTGTGTGTGTGTGTGTGTGTGTGTGTGTGTGTGTGTGTGTGTGTGTGTGTGTGTGTGTGTGTGTGTGTGTGTGTGTGTGTGTGTGTGTGTGTGTGTGCGTGCGTGCGTGCGTGCGTGCGTGCGTGCGTGCGTGCGTGCGTGCGTGCGTGCGTGCGTGCGTGCGTGCGTGCGTGCGTGCGTGCGTGCGTGCGTGCGTGCGTGCGTGCGTGCGTGCGTGCGTGCGTGCGTGCGTGCGTGCGTGCGTGCGTGCGTGCGTGCGTGCGTGCGTGTTCTTCTGAACAAGTTTGTGACTTTACTCTGCTTTCTGCAGCATAGGCCTATAGGCTTGCTTGGGTCAATAAAAGTTAAAATAAATGTTGTTTGATGGGTAAGATGAGGTGTTGTTGAACGTTAAATTGACTAACATAAGGGCCCATGGAGAATGCTCCGCCCCCTCTGTACTGAGACTCTGCGCAACCAGCTCACCCCTGAGAGTTTTGAATTAGTTTGTGGCCTTTACGATGCTCAGGATGTCAACACAGAACTTCCAATGCTACAAGACGGCGTCGAGGTGATGGCGTTCCCACCATAAGTCAGGCTTGATACACATTATCAAGACATGACAGTTGGAATGTGAATTGTTAAGAATTTAGCAATTCCAGTTTGATTATTGATATCCCTTATCAATTCGGTTCTGTTAGGTGTTTTAAACATGCGTGCTCGTTGATGTGAGAAAGAAGACACTTGGACAACTTCTCAATTAAAGTTTGTCTTATTGGAGATTCAAAGTAAACTAAGGGTGCTTTCAAACCTGTTTGGAGTAGTTGTTCCGAAACAGAGAGCGTTTCCCCCTAAAGATCGGATCGTTTGGTATATGTGAACACAGCAATCGCGCTTTGATGCGGAACAAAACAAGCGAGCCGAGATCTCCTAGGAGAGGTGGTCTCGGCTCGCTTCCATTCCAGACCTGGAGCGGTTCGTTTGCAGTGAGAACATAATCCACACAGCACACAGAAACACACTAGCCACACTTGCTTACGATGCTCCATCGATATAAACGATATGTGTAAATGTGTTCGTTTTAACACCATAAACGGTTATCGTTACCGGCCAGTGTTGACAGGAGCTCACAGTGGTAGATGGTTGTTAACTCCGAGAACCATATGATTGAAAACCATGTGGCTCTGACCTTTTCTTCCTTTCTTTGTTGAAAAATGCATGAATGTCGCCAGAAAACATGTGCATTCAAAGGCAGCATATGTTGCTTTCACTGTACTTTTTCTTTTTCATTAGTACTGCCATCACAGGCCACACATACATCTCCAAGGCTGTGCTTCAAACTCCTCTCTCTCTTGACTTTATTTTCTTCAAAAGGATGGCAAAAGCTAAATCCCATAACTTATTGAGGGCATGACATTTCTGACTGTGTCCTTCATTTCAGCTAGTCAATGTTGTACGGGTGAAATAAGTTTTCACTGAAATCAAACAGTCGTGGCTATAAGCTGCAGTTTATTAGAAGTTCATTAAAAAAAAAAATTATTCAATTTATTTATTATTGGGCCACAAGTTACACCTGGAAAAAGCTTCAAGGCCTGACCGGGGCCTCATTTTTAACGCATTGTCAAAATATCGTCTAACCAGTTGTGACTCAAATGAAAGTACAAATGAAAATTGTTAAAGGGAAAGTTCGTTTTTTTACAACCTGGACCTTATTTCTGGCATTTTTTATGGTCGTATACTCACCCAGGCAAGTTCGGTGTCATTTGGAGTCCTTCGTAAGATATTAGGGTTTTTTTTGCGAGCCGCTTCTCCATATAATGGTAGCGGATGGGGGCACAGCGGGACACAGACGATGCAGCGTCTAAATAACACATGATTGCCGCGAAACGCTTCATTTCTTTTATGAATCACTAGATCTGCTTCCAGGACCTGTTTTCTACATCCGGGGCTGTGTGTGTAACAAATAAATCAGTTTGTAAACAAAACCTCTGAACTCATGACGTGACGACATCCACTGCCAATCCAGGAAGCAGGAACACACGGAGACACACGTCAAGCACTGGAAATCTGCAACAAAAAACCACAAACAAAACACGAAACCGGCACGGAGCCGATCAAAACACGTTCAGAACATGAACACATGTTCATGTTCTGGATCTCTGGAAAGCGTCTAGAGACAACTTTTGTTGTATTGGACGCTATATAAAGAAAATTGAATTGAATTGAATGTGGTTATAATTCACGGCATGAATTACAACAGCGTGGCTTCACAAGAGCATAGAGAGGCATGAGCTTGAATAGCTCCTTTATGTTCATTATATAACTTCTTGGTGCCTCTTCCCTTTGTCAAGTTGCTTCTGCTATTTTCCTTTCATGCTTTCGGTACACCAGTTTGAATTTTTTTTTTTTCAATTTATTAGAATTTTGTTGGTTTTTCATACTTTTTCCCCATCTCTACTTTGTTTCCCTAACTGTGATTACAATGCATGTCTCCTCTTATTTGAACCCTCTTCATCAACATCTCAAATAGTCCTAAAGTAACAGGGATAAAGGCTTGTACGCAGCCTTGGGGCTGTGCTTAAAAGATGAGCTATGGATAATGAACGCTACCCAAGCAAACATGGCACCTCTAAATGCTGTTAGATGGAGCTCTACAGCATCTCCCACTGACATCCTGTCGTCTGACGGCTTCCTAACTCGCAGAGCTCTGAATTCATTGTGAAGCATTGTAGACTCCAGCACTTTCATTATAAAAGATGTCAGGGGATCAGACGTTTAATCTTTTCAAAAACTGATAATGGGCTTCGTTAACATAAGAAATAGTCACAGTTCATGAATTTCAAGGTTTTGTCCTTAGCCTTTAATACCGGTTCATTATAAAAGGATTAGCAATTACAACTCTAAGGCAGTGGTTCCCAACCTTTTTTCCATGGAGCCCCCCCTACTTGTGACTGAGACCAGCCGGGCCCCCCGACCCGTACGTAAAAGCAAAAGAGTAAAGTTATTTGTTACAAACCTTTAATTGAAAAAAATGAACATTAATTATGTTTTTTTGATACATTTCTCTCCCTGTAAACATATGACTTTGTTTTTCTCACCTTCATTTTGTGTCACCAATGTAAAAAATACGCACAAAAAATAATTGCAAGGACATAAAAATATTTCTGAAAAATGTGTTGTTTAATATGAGAGCAATTTTTTTTTTAATTATTATTATTCTTTAACAACCTGTCAAAGTAGTAGTATGATTAAATGTTGAATAATGAGATAATAATACGTTTTTATCCTGATAAATAACTTAGTATTTTAAAATGACCAAAATATTTCTAAGTGGGTTTATACAGACTTGGATTACAGTATTCCATTAGGTGTGTTATTATGATTTTTTATTTATTTAACATGGGCAAATATAATTTTTATAACTGCACATCCTCAAAGCAGACAAAGTTTTGGCCCCCCCAGAGATCTCTGGCGCCCCCCCAGGGGGGGCCCAGACCCCAGGTTGGGAGACACTGATCTAAGGGGTTAGAACTGACAATCGCTGCAAATTTCTCTTTCAGCATCCTCATATAACATTGAGCGCGTTTACATGGGAATTTTTTTCCTCTTTAATTCAGAATTAAAATTAAATCCGAAAAAAATTAAATGAGTAAAAATTACCATGTAAACACCTAATTTCGAATGAAAATGTCCATTCCGAATTAAACTTAATTCCGAAGTAAGTGGCTGGTTTATTCCGATTTTAAATCCGAATAGAATAATTCCGCGATCATGAATACACTCATTCCGCTTTAAATTAATTCCGGTCTTTCTTTCTGCTCGTTCCTTCGCCCGTCTGTCTCCATGACGCTTATATTCCGCGCTGGGCTTGTTTTCCAAACAAAGTTTCAAGATGGCAGCACGCAGTAAACGGTGGTCAAGAGCAGAGACCATTTATTTAATAAATAACTTGGAGGATCTGGAAATAATTAAAAGAACAGATGGCAAGAAACATAAAAATTGTGAGCTTTTCAAAGTTGTAGCGGCTAAGTTAGTTTTTCTTCCGGTAGACGTAACTTCCGGTCCGCCCCCCTATCCAATCAGAACCTTCCCAACCCCCAGACCTTAAAGGAGAATGAGGCTCCTTTTAAGAAATGAGACTCATTAGCGCCACCCTTCGCCTCGATGGCCGTTGGGGGTACTGCAGCCAACAGCGAAGCCAGCACGGGAGAACGGGGAGAACGCGCATGCAGCGTCATTTGGCGTCACATCCGCAGGACAGCGCGGGAAACTCGGCCCCACAATTGCAGCACATTTTGCAGCACACAGCCTGTTCAAGGCAACGGAGAGATACGCTAGAGGGCTCATTCTTTTTGGTTTGGAACACTTCATCTGACATTATTACTAGAAAACTTAAAACGTATACACATTTTTTTCATAAATCCTGCCTCAATCCTGCCTCAAGCTCCTTTAAGCGGAATTGGATAAAGCCGATCAATCGTGTTTTCCATGTAAACCTCAATTCGGAATTACTTTTTCCATGTAAACTCGAAGGAAAATAGTTTAATTCTGAATTATTTAATTCGGAATAATTAATTCCGAATTAAAAAACATCATGTAACCGTGGCCACTGTGTGTGTGCAAAGTGAAAACAAGGTTTTACCTGAACTGCAACTATAGTGCAGTTTTCTTTGTTAAGGGCAACCTTGGTATAGTAAGTTAGACATCCAAAGGCATCTAAGAACACATGCTTCTTGTTCCTTATATAATGGAGTAACTGGAAAGAAGCATTCAAAGTTAACTCCCAAGGATCATTTTTATTTGCTGCAAAATCAAAATCCATTCATATCTCATAAATAAAGGGGTTAACAAATTGCAATACCGACCATTTCATTTCATTTATTACATTCATGGTATATATTCTTAATAATGTTTACAACATTCCATGAAGTACACATTATCACCATGAAAGAAAAGGAGGAGGAAGAAGAAAACTTATGATACCTGCCCCTCTCTGTTAATACAATTACGTTGACTTACTGAACACCAATCTATCTATACACATATTTATAACAAGAAAACAAACAAAAATACCACTCTTCTATCTATTTTTTTCTCTTTCTCCTTCTTTTTTGTTGGCACTTATCTTTTCTTTTTTAATCATTTTCTTAAGCTGATACAAACTTGTGCAACTTTTCAGTTCCTTGCTTTGTCCATGCCATAATTTTACACCTGTAACATGCATGCCTGTAACTCATTTGTTTGACCATTGACATATATGCAGACATTTGTGAGTAACCTTTTAGAGATGGCCTTATTTTCCTAAGCATTACAGTCAGTTCAGAGAATGTGGTTGAAATGTCTTTCAGTTACAATAAGCATGTTTATAAAGATGTGAAGTTATTCTTCACACAAAAAAAAATGTATGTATGCGTATATATATGTATATATACTAAATATAATAATAATGCACATATATATGCCTTAGGTTTTTACCGGCATGGTATCAACGATTAATATGTGTGCAGACAAGGTAAAAAAAATAAATAAAAAAAAAGATGTGAAGTTATTCACATGACTGGATCATAAAACCTGCTTTGATGTCCACTGGAAAAATTAGGAAAATAAAGAACATGTCAGACAGCTCTTCATAGACTGTTACGTGGAAACTGGCATTGTGACAACACATCTTTTCTTTCCAAAAGAAAATAATATCTATATTTCAAGCATAGTAGCAGCTTGTTGGAGGCACAGGTCACGAGCTTCATCTCCAGCTCGTCTGGATATTTCTCGCCAGTGTGGATAAAGGAGGTTCAGACAGAGCTGCCCTGTAATGTCAGGCTGATGAGGCAAATAAAGGTCTCGCACACAAAACTGGAGATGGTCCAAATACTGAATACATTGGACTATGTTAATGACTCAGGCGTGTTTGAGTGACTGCATAGCAAAAAGAGATGGCTGTTTCGCAAAGGGGAAGTAGGTATTTGTTAGCCAGTAATTATAGATTTGCATATGAATGGGAAACGCATTGAAATGAGGCTTCAGAAAGTGAAGGTTTAAACATAGGCTGTATTCAGAGGACCCAACAAACCTTCTGTGGCATCACCATAAAGTTTCTGAAGTGTGGTTTTGAGGCCAGTTTCAAACGGACAGCAGCTGACATCACCTAATCCCTATTTTGTCTGATTTATGGATTTTCATGGACTTTTAAAGGAGCATGAGGCAGGATTGAGGCAGGCATTATGAAAAAAATTTGTATAAGTTTTAAGTTTTCTAGTAATAATGTCAGATGAAGCGTTCCAAACCAAAACGAATGAGCCCTCTAGCGTATCTCTCCGTTGCCTTGAACAGGCTGTGTGCTGCAAAATGTGCTGCAATTGTGGGGCCGAATTTCCCGCGCTGTCCTGCGGATGTGACGTCAAATGACGATGCATGCACGTTCTCCCCGTTCTCCCGTGCCGGCTTCGCTGTTGGCTGCAGTACCCCCGACAGCCATCGTGGCGAAGGTGGCGCTAATGAGTCTCATTTCTTTAAATATGGATCAAACTGACTGATCAGCTCCTTGCAGCCCAAATAGTTCCCATTATTGGAGTGACCAAACTTATGACTATCGCCCCTAAAACTAAGTCGTCGCTCTGGCAAAAGTTTCATTGCTAGAGTCAGTAACCTACTTCGCTGGAAAAATGGAGACTTCTCTTTATCTTCCCCAAATATTTTACATGCAAAGCAGAATCCACTACCTTGTAACGATGAATAATGCGGCCGCTCTCTGGCCAGACACTCTCCGAAAAATCTCCTCTGGAGCTTTTATTGCCGCTCTGAGACTGAAAGATCGGCATGTTTGTTTCCTCCACTCGTCCTCTGGATTTCTTCAGGAGGATGAAAGCGTGCCGGGTCTTCTCTTGGAGGTGGTTGATCTGACGACCCTCCTGTTAATGTCAGATACTTCCTCTCTGTAGCTGCTGGTAGAAGCAGATGCAGACACAGCTGCTTCCAGCTCCGAGGCGACCGCCTCACCTTGACCCCGGTCATCCTTACTGCCAACGCGCTCTCGCCTCTCTCCCGTTGTAATGTTCCTTTTTTGGCTTGTTTATATATATTTTGATTGGCTCTGAGTAAGCTCCACCAGAGCTCTTGCGGCCAACCGGGACTGTCCCTGTCCCAGCCTAGTTAGGCCTAGTCCCAGCATAATCACAGCCTAGTTAGGCCTAGTTAGGCCTAGTCCCATCCTAGTTAGGCCTAGTTAGGCCTAGTCCCAGCCTAGTTAGGCCTAGTCCCATCCTAGTTAGGCCTAGTTAGGCCTAGTCCCAGCCTAGTTAGGCCTAGTTAGGCCTAGTCCCATTTTAGTTAGGCCTAGTTAGGCCTAGTCCCAGCATAATCACAGCCTAGTTAGGCCTAGTTAGGTCTAGTCCCAGCCTAGTTAGGCTTAGTTAGGTATAGTCCCAGCCTAGTTAGGTCTAGTCCGATCCTAGTTAGGCCTAGTTCCAGCCTAGTTAGGCCTAGTTAGGTCTAATCCCAGCCTAGTTAGGCTTAGTTAGGTCTAATCCCAGCCTAGTTAGGCCTAGTTAGGTCTAATCCCAGCCTAGTTAGGCTTAGTTAGGTATAGTCCCAGCCTAGTTAGGTCTAGTCTGATCTTAGTTAGGCCTAGTCCCAGCCTAGTTAGGCCTAGTCCCAGCCTAGTTAGGCCTAGTGCCAGCCTAGTTAGGCCTAGTTAGGCCTAGTCCCAGCCTAGTTAGGCCTATTCCCAATTAGTTAGTCCTAGGCTACTCCAAAGCTAGTCCCAGCCTAGTCCCAGCCTAGTTAGGCCTAGTGCCAGCATAGTTAGGCTTAGTCCTAGCCTAGTTAAACCTAGTCCCAGCCTAGTCCCAGCATAGTACCAGCCAAATTAGGTCTAGTCCCAGCATAGTTAGGCCTATTCCCAGTTTAGTTAGACCTAGTCCTAGGCTACTCCAAAGCTAGTCCCGGCCAAATTAGGCCTAGTCCTAGCCTAGTCCCAGGCTAGTCTCACTTTAGTCCCAGCCTAGTTTGATGTAATCCCTGCCTTGTTAGGCCGAGTCCCAGCATATTTAGGCCTAGTCCCAGTAATAATAATAATAATAATAATAATAATAATAATAATAATAATAATACATTTTATTTCGAGTGCACTTTTCATTAAAAACAAATCTCAAAGTGCTACAAGTTAAAATCAACCATGAATAAAATCATCCGGAAAAGGCTTTTTTAAAAAGGTGGGTTTTTAAGCCACGTTGCCAACCCGCGGCTCTAGAGCCGCATGCGGCTCTTTAGCGCTGCCATAGTGGCTTCCTGGAGCTTTTCAAAATATGTTTGAAAATGGAAAAAGATAGGGGAGGGAAATATAAGTAGGAAGTAAATCAAGCTGACCTTGAAATGGAAATGGGCTGATATAGCCGAAAAAGATTTATGGGTGTCCAAATTCAAACATCTGACAGCCGAGTTTGCTCGCCAGAAAGCCCAGCTTGCCCAAAGCCACAAATTGAAATTAAAACACCCGAGAAATGTGTCTATGAAACATGGAATGCTCTTCCTGACAGTTATCTGAACATGAAGACGTATGCATTTGAAGTATTATCCGTCTTTGGATCAACATACCTGTGCGAACAGATATTCTCAAACATGAACTACATCAAATCAAAGTATTGCACCCGCCTCACAGATGAGAGCTGGCAGTCCTGCGTCAAGATTTAAGTTACATCTTACATGCCCGATGTTGAGAAGCTCACCAGTGATGTCCGAAAACAGAAGTCACATTAAACGGGTAAGAACACAATCCTGTCATAGGCACATATTTAGTAACAAAGTGGCCGTTTTTATAAAGGGATTTCTGATTTTTGTCAGTATATATTTGGAACCTTAGGAATATTATTGTGTTCTGTTGCTCAGGTCCGAGGATAGCTGGGTTGGTTGCGCGTCAAAAGAGAAGAGGATGCTTCTGCGTTTTACCCTTGCACTGATTTGCTTGGCATTTGCACAGAAATCAAACTTAAACTATTAATTAGATTTTATATACTTTACCTTTTCAAAAGGCTGCCGTTTTATTTTTATAAATGCAGGCTGCATTTTATTTCACTCTGTTGCCCAGATAATGTTATGCACATTGCATTTTGTTGTTTTTTTCGAATCCTCAAAATAAAAATGACATCAAAAATCTGATTTCTTTATTGCGTTTCTTTAATTTCATCAAAGCAATGAAAAATAATTCACTATAAAATTATACGATGTAAAAGATGGAATAGAATAGTTTTTCTAAATTCATTTACAGTTTTTCACATTGTTTAAACACATTTCCTGATAGACTACCTCACTTTCTCAAAACTCTAAACACAAACTAGAAAATTTCTGGAAATTTTGATATGGGCATGCCCTACCGCCCATTCGAGCCCTCTCGCTGCTCTGGTTTGGGGCTGCAGTGTTTGTGTTCGGGGCGGTTTTATGTCAGTTTGAGGTGTTTACGGTTGTATTGCATTCATTCCTGTGCTCCCAATAGCTATTAATGGGGCGCGCTTTTTGCCGTCTAGCGTCCCCACGGTAACGCTTTTGACTGAGAAAAGCAATGCCCATCGAGGCACGATGGAGACGCATCCAACGATGTATGCCATGCATGGGTGCACGTTCCGGTTCAGGCTACGTTAACGGATAGGTTTTTTTTCCACCATGGTTTAAAAAAACCCATCCGAATGAATGGGGCCATTTGGCATGGATTTTACATTAAACTTTCCTTAAATCACAGCTTCATGAAATTTTAATACGTTGAAGGTCACAGCGTGCCGAGTCAGGGAACATTTGTATGATGTCTCTACGATAATCTGTTGCCTAGCAACAAGCGTCCAAAGTCAAACGGAAATTAAAAAAAAAATGAAAGGTCAATATCACAAAAACTTAAAAAAAATGGCATAATGAGGTTCTAGGCTCCGTTAGTGCCAATCGGGCCGAGTGTTTGAAAGTTTGAACTATGTCTCTACGATAAAGTCCGGCCGAGCAATAAGCGTCTGAATTTTCGCCTTTTTTTTGGCTTTTTGGCATCTAGCGTTGCCACGGTAGCACTTTTGACTGAAAAAAGTAATGCCCATCGAGGCACGATGGAGACGCATCCAACGATATATGCCATGCATGGGTGCACATTGCGGCCCGAGCAGTATTAACAGATTGTTTATTCACATGCTCTCCCATACAAATGCATAGGTTTTTGTTGCCATGGTAACAAGCCCCATAGGATAGAATGGGACAATTTGGCTTTAATATCTCAAAAGCTGTAAACGAGAGCGTAATGAGACCTCAGTATGTTGTAGTCCACATCAACCTGAGTCTTTTAACGTTGGAACAAAGTCTCTGCGATACCGCGTTGCCGCGCAACAAGCATCCGAAGTTCCGTTAGCATCAAAATGAACAATGTGGAATATCTCAAAAACCGTAATAGCAAGCATGACGAGACTAAAATATGTTGCAGTACAAAGCGTCCCGGGTTTGTCAATGTTGTAATGATGTCTGTACGATAAACCGTTGCCTAGCAACAAGCGTCCAAAATAAAATAGATTTTTTTTTTAAATTGAAAGTTAAATATCGCAAAAACCGTGATAAGTAGCATGATGAAGTTTTATGGTCCTTTAGTGACTATCGGGCCGAGTGTTTGAAAGTTTGAACGATGTCTCTACGATAAAGTTCGGCCGAGCAATAAGCGTGGGAATTTTCGCCTTTTTTTTTGCTTTTTGGCAACTAGCGTTGCCACGGTAACCCCTATTACGGAGAAAAGTAATGCCCATCGAATCACGATGGAGACGCATCCAACGATGTATGCCATGCATGGGTGCACATTGCGGTTCGGGCCGTATTAACGGACGAAAAAAAGTGCGGAATAAGAATAATAATAAAAACTAGAAAATTTCACGAAATTTTGACATGGGCATGCCCTACGGCCCATTCGACCCCTCCAGCTGCTTTGGTTTAGGGCTGTAGTGGTTGTGTTCGGGGTGGTTCTATGTCAGTTTGAGGTGTTTACAGTTGTATTGCATTCATTCCTGTGCTCCCAATAGTTATTAAAGGTGTGCGCTTTTTGGCGTCTAGCGCCCCCCACGGTGACACTTTTGACTGAAAAAAGTAATGCCCATCGAGGCAACATGGAGACGCATCTAATGATGTATGCCATGCATGGGTGCACGTTGCGGTTCAGGCTACATTAATGGATAGGTTTTTGTTTCACCGTGGTAAAAAAATCCCATCCGAATGAATGGGGCCATTTGGCATGGATTTTGACATAAAATTTCCTTAAATCCCAGCTTCATGAAATTTGAATATGTTGACGGCCACAGCGTGCCGAGTCGGGGAACATTTGTACGATGTCTCTACGATAATCTGTCGCCTAGCAACAAGCGTCCAAAGTCAAATGGAAATTTAAAAAAAAAATGAAAGGTCAATATCGCAAAAATTTTAATAATTGGCATAATGAGCTTGTACGGCCCGTTAGTGCCAATCGGGCCGAGTGTTTGAAAGTTTGAACGATGTCTCTACGATAAAGTTCGACCGAGCAATAAGCGTCTGAATTTTTGCCTTTTTTTTTGCTTTATGGCATCTAGCGTTGCCACGGTAACACTTTTGACTGAGAAAAGTAATGCCCATCGAGGCACGATGGAGACGCATCCAACGATATATGCCATGCATGGGTGCACATTCCGGTTCGGGCAGCATTAACAGATTGTTTATTCACATGGTCCCCCATACAAATGCATTGGTTTTTGTTGCCATGGTAACAAGCCCCATAGGATAGAATGGGACAATTTGGCTTTAATATCTCAAAAGCTGTAAACGACAGCGTAATGAGACCTCAGTATGTTGTAGTCCACATCAACCTGAGTCTTTTAACGTTGGAACCAAGTCTCTGCGATACCGCGTTGCCGCGCAACAAGCATCCGAAGTTCCGTTAGCATCAAAATGAACAATGTGGAATATCTCAAAAACCGTAATAGCAAGCATGACGAGACTAAAATATGTTGCAGTACAAAGCGTCCCGGGTTGGTCAATGTTGTAATGATGTCTGTACGATAAACCGTTGCCTAGCAACAAGCGTCCAAAATAAAAGTGATTTTTTTTTTAAATTGAAAGTTAAATATCGCAAAAACCGTAATAACTAGAATGATGAAGTTGTATGGTCCTTTAAAGACTATCGGGCCGAGTGTTTCAAAGTTTGAACGATGTCTCTACGATAAAGTTCGGCCGAGCAATAAGCGCGGGAATTTTCGCCTTTTTTTTTGCTTTTTAGCAACTAGCGTTGCCATGGTAACCCCTATTACTGAGAAAAGTAATGCCCATCGAATCACGATGGAGACGCATCCAACGATGTATGCCATGCATGGGTGCACGTTGCGGTTCGGGCCGTATTAATGGACGAAAAAAAGTGCGGAATAATAAGAATAACTAGACAAAATTCCCGGGAAATTTTGAAGTGCCACGGACTACTGCCGGATGATCGCGGGGCTTATTTGCACCCATGAAGGTCAAGGACTCGATACTTAGTCATTTGACACCACCCATGACTCTCTATGTCAAACCATTCAAAAGTTATTACAGAAAATATGTAATAGGCTAATAGAACCGCTAACAAGACCGCTAACGGGACCGCTAACAGGATAGCTAACAGAACCGCTAACGGAACCTCTAACGGGATCGCTAACTGAACCGCTAACGGGATCGCTAAAGGGATCGCTAACGGGACCGCTAACGGGACCGCTAACCGAGCCGCTAACGGAATCGCTAACCGAGCCGCTAACAACCGCTAACGGAACCGCTAACGGGACCGCTAACGGGACCGCTAACGGGACCGCTAATGGGATCGCTAACGGAACCGCTAACGGGACCGCTAACGGGACCGCTAACTGGACCGCTAACGGGACCGCTAACGGGATCGCTAACGGGATCGCTAACGGAGCCGCTAATGGGGTCGCTAACGGGACCGCTAACAACCGCTAACGAAACCGCTAACAGTACCGCTAACAGAACCGCTAACTGAACCGCTAACGGGATCGCTAACGGGATCGCTAACGGGACCGCTAACCGAGCCGTTAACGGAATCGCTAACCGAGCCGCTAACAACCGCTAACGGGACCGCTAACGGGACCGCTAACGGGACCGCAAATGGGATCGCTAACGGAACCGCTAACGGGACCGCTAACGGGACCGCTAACGGGATCGCTAACGGGACCGCTAACGGGACCGCTAACGGGATCGCTAACGGGGTCGCTAACGGAGCCGCTAATGGGGTCGCTAACGGGACCGCTAACAACCGCTAACGGAACCGCTAACAGGACCGCTAACAGAACCGCTAACTGAACCGCTAACGGGATCGCTAACGGGACCGCTAACCGAGCCGCTAACGGAATCGCTAACTGAGCCGCTAACAACCGCTAACGGAACCGCTAACGGGACCGCTAACGGGACCGCTAACGGGATCGCTAACGGGACCGCTAACGGGACCGCTAACGTGATCGCTAACGGGATCGCTAACGGGACCGCTAACCGAGCCGCTAACGGGATTGCTAACGGGATCGCTAACAACCGCTAACGGGACCGCTAACGGGATTGCTAACGGGGTCGCTAACTGGACCGCTAACGGGATCGCTAACTGGACCGCTAACGGGATCGCTAACAGGACCGCTAACAGAACCGCTAACGGGACCGCTAACACCAATAACACTACCATCCCATAATAAACACCTACCATCCCATAATAACACTAACATCCTATAAAAACACCTGCCATCCCATAATAACGCTAAAAACCTTAAAAAAAACACCTGCCATCCCATAATAACACTAACATCCTATAAAAACACCTGCCATCCCATAATAACACTAACATCCTATAAAAATAAAATGGGGATCATGTAAGGTCAGGGTTCAGATTCCTCCATTATCCAAGGTAAAGTATTATGAAGTCTGCATTGATGTGTCATGTGACCAGTTCTGGGTCACATGACCCGGAAGTATGGTAGTGTATATTGTATTGGAATGACTCAGCTAGTTTTTTGGATTTGACAAGCCTCAAATAACTTCACCTTGTAATCAAACTGTAGCTCCTATCAGAAAAACAAAGACATCGTGAGAGAGACAGAACCCGGAAGATTCTGACAATCTTAATTTTATTCAGATATTCCTTAAAATGTGTTAGTAACGGCAATTCGAAAACAAAAATGAGATTTTTTTTAAGAAAACTTCATTTAACATGGGAGTCAATGAAGAGACAGACAGGAATTGGCGTGTCTGTTGGCTCCACCGTTAAAATTTTGTGCACACCACGCCTGTGAAAGTCACATTTTATAAATCACAACACCTATGTCTATATTCTGACCAAAAATGATCTGTCTACCTTTTACGGTTTGGCCGTGACCTCGAGTTACAAATAAGAAATCATGTTTTTTTTTCAGTGTAACTACACTCTAGCAAACTGACTCCCGTGCTCTAGATTTGAAAAAAAGTGATTTCCAGTCCTCGCTTGAGGGCTCATATCTTGAAAAGTGTACATTTTAGGAAAAAACTGTTTCGGGTTTGGAGAGAGAAGAGAAGTTTTCCTCCGTTTTGAAGTTTGAATGACGTTTCTACGTCCAAGTATGAAAAAGATACGTGACTCGGAAAAAAGGTGAATTTTGTCTTTTTTTTCTCAACATTTTCCCATCCGCTTATAATGGCGCCATTGAAATGCATGGGAAAATCTTCCCCATTAGTTTGGAAATTTGGAAATGTTTTTGCACTTCGTGCAAAAACTATTCGTGCCATCGTTCTGAAAATCCACAGGACTGTAGTTAAATTCAGGGCCTACAACTTTCTAAATCGGTTCGGAATTTTTCGAGTAACGGTGTGCGAGTGGTGAGGCCCCAAAGTTCACGCAATGCGTTCCGGATGGGGCAAAAAGTGCACGTTTGTGCACGTTGCGCAAAAACGTGCACGCCAATTGATTATAAAAGTCATACCCATCGATTCCCGATTAAGGCGCACGTTTCTACGTTTTTACTTTTCGCGTTTTCTCAAAGCTGCGGGACTAGTTACCGGACAAAGTTTTTACGGAAGAATATGGAATAAATAACTAGACCAAAATTCCCGGGAAATTTTGAAGTGCCACGGACTACTGCCGGATGATCGCGGGGCTCGATACTGATTAATATACTGATTAATATGACATCATCCATGACTCTGTATGTCATACCATTCAAAAGATATTTGACTATAACGTATCAGCCAATCAGAAGAAGGGGCGGGGCTAATTTGCACCAATGAGGGTCAAGGACTCGATACAGATTCCAATGACACCACCCATGACTCTCTATGTCAAACTATTCAAAAGTTATTACAGAAAATATGTAATAGGCTAATAGAACCGCTAACAAGACCGCTAACGGGACCGCTAACGGGATAGCTAACAGAACCGCTAACGGAACCTCTAACAGTATCGCTAACTGAACCGCTAACGGGATCGCTAAAGGGATCGCTAACGGGACCGCTAACGGGACTGCTAACCGAGCCGCTAACGGAATCGCTAACCGAGCCGCTAACAACCGCTAACGGAACCACTAACGGGACCGCTAATGGGACCGCTAATGGGATCGCTAACGGAACCGCTAATGGGACCGCTAACGGGGCCGCTAACAGGATCGCTAACGGGATCGCTAACCGAGCCGCTAACGGAATCGCTAACCGAGCCGCTAACAACCGCTAACGGAACCGCTAACGAGACCGCTAATGGGACCGCTAATGGGATCGCTAACGGGATCGCTAACGGGACCGCTAACGGGATCGCTAACGGGATCGCTAACGGGATCGCTAACGGGATCGCTAATGGGACCGCTAACCGAGCCGCTAATGGGGTCGCTAACGGGACCGCTAACAACCGCTAACGGAACCGCTAACGGGACCGCTAACAGAACCGCTAACAGAACCGCTAACAGGACCGCTAACGGGATCGCTAACAACCGCTAGCGGAACCGCTAACGGGACCGCTAATGGGATTGCTAACGGGACCGCTAACGGGGTCGCTAACTGGACCGCTAACGGGATCGCTAACGGGACCGCTAACGGGATCGCTAACGGAATCGCTAACTGAACCGCTAACGGGACCGCTAACCGAACCGCTAACGGGATCGCTAACTGAGCGGCTAACGGGATCGCTAACGGGATTGCTAACAACCGCTAACGGGACCGCTAACGGGATTGCTAACGGGGCCGCTAACGGGGTCGCTAACTGGACCGCTAACGGGATCGCTAACTGGACCGCTAACGGGACCGCTAACGGGATCGCTAACAGGACTGCTAACAGAACCGCTAACGGGACCGCTAACACCAATAACACTACCATCCCATAATAAACACCTACCATCCCATAATAAACACCTACCATCCCATAATAACACTAACATCCCATAATAACATTAACATCCTATAAAAACACCTGACATCCCATAATAACACTAACATCCTATAAAAACACCTGCCATCCCATAATAACACTAATATCCTATAAAAACACCTGCCATCCCATAATAACACTAACATCCTATAAAAACACCTGACATCCCATAATAACACTAACATCCTATAAAAACACCTGCCATCCCATAATAACACCTATCGTGTGTGTGTGTGTGTGTGTGTGTGTGTGTTCATCTAAGGTTAAAAGGTCAGGGTTCAGATTTCTCCATTTTCCAGGTTATACTATGAATTCTGTACTGAGTGAGTCATGTGACCAGTTCTGGGTCAGTCTAATCAGTCAACAGCTGAGCTCTGGTTGCTAGGGGCAACAAGAACCTGATACAGAGGGAGCGGGAATGACTCAGCTGGATTTTTGGTTGTGACAAACCTGAAATCACTCCACTTTGCGCTCAAACCGTAGCTCTTAGCAGAAAAACGAAAACATTTTGAGAAACAGAGAACCTACCAGATTATCTAAATGTTATTTTCATACAGATATTCCTTAAAATGTGTTAGTAACGGCAATTCGAAAACAAAAATGAGATTTTTTTTAAGAAAACTTCATTTAACATGGGAGTCAATGAAGAGAGAGACAGGAACTGGCGTGTCTGTTGGCTCCCCCGTTAAAATTTTGTGCACACCACGCCTGTCAAAGTCACATTTTATAAATCACAACACCTATGTCTATATTCTGACCAAAAATTATCTGTCTACCTTTTACGGTTTGGCCGTGACCTCGAGTTACAAATAAGAAATCATGTTTTTTTTTCAGTGTAACTACACTCTAGCAAACTGACTCCCGTGCTCTAGATTTGAAAAAAAGTGATTTCCAGTCCTCGCTTGAGGGCTCATATCTTGAAAAGTGTACATTTTAGGAAAAAACTGTTTCGGGTTTGGAGAGAGAAGAGAAGTTTTCCTCCGTTTTGAAGTTTGAATGACGTTTCTACGTGCAAGTATGAGAAAGATACGTGACTCAGAAAAAAGGTGAATTTTGTCTTTTTTCTCGACATTTTCCCATCCGCTTTGAATGGCGCCATAGGAATACATAGGGAAAATGAGCTCCCCATTAGTTTGGAAATTTGGAAATGTTTTTGCACTTCGTGCAAAAACTATTCGTGCCATCGTTCTGAAAATCCACAGGACTGTAGGTAAATTCAGGGCCTACAACTTTCTAAATCGGTTCATAATTTTTCGAGTAACGGTGTGCGAGTGGTGAGGCCCCAAAGTTCACGCAATGCGTTCCGGATGGGGCAAAAAGCGCACGTTTGTGCACGTTGCGCAAAAACGTGCACGCCAATCGCTAATAAAAGTCATACCCATCGATTCCCGATTAAGGCGCACGTTTCTACGTTTTTACTTTTCGCGTTTTCTCAAAGCTGTAGGAGGAGTAGCCGGACAAAGTTTTTACGGAAGAATATATAATAAACTAGACAAAATTCCCGGGAAATTTTGAAGTGCCACGGACTACTGCCGGATGATCGCGGGGCTTATTTGCACCCATGAAGGTCAAGGACTCGATACAGATTCCAATGACACCACCCATGACTCTCTATGTCAAACCATTCAAAAGTTATTACAGAAAATATAGAACCGCTAACTGAACCGCTAACGGGATCGCTAACGGGATCGCTAACGGGACCGCTAACGGGACCGCTAACCGAGCCGCTAACGGGATCGCTAACCGAGCCGCTAACAACCGCTAACGGAACCGCTAACGGGGCCGCTAACGGGACCGCTAACGGGACCGCTAACGGGACCGCTAACGGGATCGCTAACGGGATCGCTAACGGGATCGCTAACCGGATCGCTAACGGGACCGCTAACCGAGCCGCTAATGGGATCGCTAACGGGACCGCTAACAACCGCTAACAGAACCGCTAACGGGACCGCTAACAGAACCGCTAACAGAACCGCTAACGGGATCGCTAACAACCGCTAGCGGAACCGCTAACGGGACCGCTAATGGGATTGCTAACGGGACCGCTAACGGGGTCGCTAACTGGACCGCTAACGGGATCGCTAACTGGACTGCTAACGGTACCGCTAACGGGATCGCTAACGGGATCGCTAACGGAATCGCTAACGGGACCGCTAACCGAGCCGCTAACGGGATTGCTAACCGAGCCGCTAATGGGATCGCTAACGGGACCGCTAACAACCGCTAACGGAACCGCTAACAGGACCGCTAACAGAACCGCTAACAGAACCGCTAACGGGACCGCTAACAGGATCGCTAACAACCGCTAGCGTAACCGCTAACGGGACCGCTAACGGGGTCGCTAACTGGACCGCTAACGGGATCGCTAACTGGACCGCTAACGGGACCGCTAACGGGATCGCTAACGGAATCGCTAACTGAACCGCTAACGGGACCGCTAACGGGATCGCTAACAACCGCTAGCGGAACCGCTAACGGGACCGCTAACGGGGTCGCTAACTGGACCGCTAACGGGATCGCTAACTGGACCGCTAACGGGACCGCTAACGGGACCGCTAACGGGATCGCTAACGGAATCGCTAACTGAACCGCTAACGGGACCGCTAACCGAGCCGCTAACGGGATCGCTAACCAAGCCGCTAACGGGATCGCTAACGGGATCGCTAACAACCGCTAACGGGACCGCTAACGGGATTGCTAACGGGACCGCTAACGGGGTCGCTAACTGGACCGCTAACGGGATCGCTAACTGGACCGCTAACGGGACCGCTAACGGGATCGCTAACAGGACCGCTAACAGAACCGCTAACGGGACCGCTAACACCAATAACACTACCATCCCATAATAAACACCTACCATCCCATAATAACACAACATCCCATAATAACACTAACATCCTATAAAAACACCTGCCATCCCATAATAACACTAACATCCTATAAAAACACCTGCCATCCCATAATAACACTAACATCCTATAAAAACACCTGACATCCCATAATAACACTAACATCCTATAAAAACACCTGTCATCCCATAATAACACTAACATCCTATAAAAACACCTGACATCCCATAATAACACTAACATCCTATAAAAACACCTGACATCCCATAATAACACCTATCGTGTGTGTGTGTGTGTGTGTGTGTGTGTGTGTGTGTGTGTGTGTGTTCATCTAAGGTTAAAAGGTCAGGGTTCAGATTTCTCCATTTTCCAGTTTATACTATGAAGTCTGTACTGAGTGAGTCATGTGACCAGTTCTGGGTCAGTCTAATCAGTCAACAGCTGAGCTCTGGTTGCTAGGGGCAACAAGAACCTGATACAGAGGGAGCGGGAATGACTCAGCTGGATTTTTGGTTGTGACAAACCTGAAATCACTCCACTTTGCGCTCAAACCGTAGCTCTTAGCAGAAAAACGAAAACATTTTGAGAAACAGAGAACCTACCAGATTATCTAAATGTTATTTTCATACAGATATTCCTTAAAATGTGTTAGTAACGGCAATTCGAAAACAAAAATGAGATTTTTTTTAAGAAAACTTCATTTAACATGGGAGTCAATGAAGAGAGAGACAGGAACTGGCGTGTCTGTTGGCTCCCCCGTTAAAATTTTGTGCACACCACGCCTGTCAAAGTCACATTTTATAAATCACAACACCTATGTCTATATTCTGACCAAAAATTATCTGTCTACCTTTTACGGTTTGGCCGTGACCTCGAGTTACAAATAAGAAATCATGTTTTTTTTTCAGTGTAACTACACTCTAGCAAACTGACTCCCGTGCTCTAGATTTGAAAAAAAGTGATTTCCAGTCCTCGCTTGAGGGCTCATATCTTGAAAAGTGTACATTTTAGGAAAAAACTGTTTCGGGTTTGGAGAGAGAAGAGAAGTTTTCCTCCGTTTTGAAGTTTGAATGACGTTTCTACGTGCAAGTATGAGAAAGATACGTGACTCAGAAAAAAGGTGAATTTTGTCTTTTTTCTCGACATTTTCCCATCCGCTTTGAATGGCGCCATAGGAATACATAGGGAAAATGAGCTCCCCATTAGTTTGGAAATTTGGAAATGTTTTTGCACTTCGTGCAAAAACTATTCGTGCCATCGTTCTGAAAATCCACAGGACTGTAGTTAAATTCAGGGCCTACAACTTTCTAAATCGGTTCATAATTTTTCGAGTAACGGTGTGCGAGTGGTGAGGCCCCAAAGTTCACGCAATGCGTTCCGGATGGGGCAAAAAGCGCACGTTTGTGCACGTTGCGCAAAAACGTGCACGCCAATCGCTAATAAAAGTCATACCCATCGATTCCCGATTAAGGCGCACGTTTCTACGTTTTTACTTTTCGCGTTTTCTCAAAGCTGTAGGAGGAGTAGCCGGACAAAGTTTTTACGGAAGAATATATAATAAATAATAAATAAGCCTGAGCAATAGTATGAGTGCCTCGTGCTGCGCACGAGGCACTCCTCCTCCATTGAGCTTGCGCAGCTCAATGGAGGAGGCGTGCCACGTGGCGCAGCCGTGGCACTAACTAGACAAAATTCCCGGGAAATTTTGAAGTGCCACGGACTACTGCCGGATGATCGCGGGATGCACCCATGAAGGTCAGGGACTCGATACTTGGTCATTTGACACCACCCATGACTCTCTATGTCAAACCATTCAAAAGATATTGGACTATAACGTATCGGCCAATCAGAAGAAGGGGCGTGGCTAATTTGCACCAATGAGGGTCAGGGACTCGATACTTGGTCATTTGACACCACCCATGTCTCTGTATGTCAAACCATTCAAAAGATATTGGACTATAACGTATCGGCCAATCAGAAGAAGGGGCGTGGCTAATTTGCACCAATGAGGGTCAGGGACTCCATACTTAGTCATTTGACACCACCCATGTCTCTGTATGTCAAACCATTCAAAAGATATTGGACTTTAACGTATCAGCCAATCAGAAGAAGGGGCGGGGCTCATTTGCACCAATGAGGGTCAGGGACTCGATACTTAGTCATTTGACACCATCCATGTCTCTGTATGTCAAACCATTCAAAAGATATTGGACTTTAACGTATCAGCCAATCAGAAGAAGGGGCGTGGCTAATTTGCACCAATGAGGGTCAGGGACTCGATACTTAGTCATTTGACACCACCCATGTCTCTGTATGTCAAACCATTCAAAAGATATTGGACTATAACGTATCGGCCAATCAGAAGAAGGGGCGTGGCTAATTTGCACCAATGAGGGTCAGGGACTCGATACTTAGTCATTTGACACCACCCATGTCTCTGTATGTCAAACCATTCAAAAGATATTGGACTTTAACGTATCAGCCAATCAGAAGAAGGGGCGGGGCTAATTTGCACCAATGAGGGTCAGGGGCTCGATACTTAGTCATTTGATACCACCCGTGAGTCTCTATGTCAAACCATTCAAAAGATATTGGACTATAACGTATCGGCCAATCAGAAGAAGGGGCGGGGCTAATATGTATATATAATATACAAATGTAAATATTTATATGTATAATAATAATAATATACATATATATCCCATGAACCTGTCCCCAGCAGGACTGGGGATCATGTAAGGTCAAAAGGTCAGGGTTCAGATTCCTCCATTATCCAAGGTAAAGTATTATGAAGTCTGCATTGAGTGGGTCATGTGACTAGTTCTGGGTCACATGACCCGGAAGTATGGTAGTGTATATTGTATTGGAATGACTCAGCTAGTTCTTCGGATTTGACAAGCCTCAAATAACTTCACCTTGTAATCAAACTGTAGCTCCTAGCAGAAAAACAAAGACATCGTGAGAGAGACAGAACTCGGAAGATTCTGACAATCTTAATTTTATTCAGATATTCCTTAAAATGTGTTAGTAACGGCAATTCGAAAACAAAAATGAGATTTTTTTGAAGAAAACTTTTTTTAACATTAGAGTCAATGGAGACAGAGGCAGGATTTGGCGTGACTCTTGGCTCCCCCGTTCAAATTTTGTGCACACCACGCCTGTCAAAGTCATATTATTTGAATCTCAACATCTATGTCGACATTCTGACCAAAGATTATCTTTCTAGCTTTTACGGTTCGGCCGTGAGCTCGAGTTACAAATAAAAATTATGGTCATTTTTTCAAAGTCTCTCGCACTCTGATCAATTAGAACCGCACTGAAGATTTGACAAAAAAGTGATTTCCAGTCCTCGCTTGAGGGCTCATATCTTGAAAAGTGTACATTTTAGGAAAAAACAGTCTGGGGTTTAGAGAGAGAAGATAAGTTTTCCTCCGTTTTGAAGTTTGAATGACGTTTCTACGTGCAAGTATGAGAAAGATAGGTGAATCAGAAAAAAGGTGATTTTTTTTTTTTTTAACCTCATCCCACACACAGTGTGAAATGCTGCCCCATACAAATACATGGTCCCCATTAGTTTGGGAATTTGGAAATGTTTTTGCACTTCGTGCAAAAACTATTCGTGCCATCGTTCTGAAAATCCACAGGACTGTAGTTAAATTCAGGGCCTACAACTTTCTAAATCGGTTCATAATTTTTCGAGTAAAGGTGTGCGAGTGGTGAGGCCCCAAAGTTCACGCAATGCGTTCACGATGGGGCAAAAAGCGCACGTTTGTGCACGTTGCGCAAAAACGTGCACGCCAATCGCTAATAAAAGTCATACCCATCGATTCCCGATTAAGGCGCACGTTTCTACGTTTTTACTTTTCGCGTTTTCTCAAAGCTGTGGGACTAGTTACGCGCCGAAGTTTATACGGAAGAATATGGAATAATAAATAATAACTAGACAAAATTCCCGGGAAATTTTGAAGTGCCACGGACTACTGCCGGATGATCGCGGGATGCACCCATGACGGTCAAGGACTCGATACTTAGTCATTTGACACCACCCATGACTCTCTATGTCAAACCATTCAAAAGATATTGGACTATAATGTATCGGCCAATCAGAAGAAGGGGCGGGGCTAATTTGCACCAATGAGGGTCAAGGACTCGATACTTAGTAATATGACATCACCCATGACTCTGTATGTCAAACCAATCAAAAGATATTGGACTATAACGTATTGGCCAATCACAAGAAGGGGCGGGGCTAATTTGCACCAATGAGGGTCAGGGACTCGATACTTAGTCATTTGACACCACCCATTACTCTCTATGTCAAACCATTCAAAAGATATTGGACTATAACGTATCGGCCAATCAGAAGAAGGGGCGGGGCTAATTTGCACCAATGAGGGTCAGGGACTCGATACTTAGTCATTTGACACCACCCATTACTCTCTATGTCAAACCATTCAAAAGATATTGGACTATAACGTATCGGCCAATCAGAAGAAGGGGCGGGGCTAATTTGCACCAATGAGGGTCAGGGACTCGATACTTAGTCATTTGACACCACCCATTACTCTCTATGTCAAACCATTCAAAAGATATTGGACTATAACGTATCGGCCAATCAGAAGAAGGGGCGTGGCTAATTTGCACCAATGAGGGTCAGGGACTCCATACTTAGTCATTTGACACCACCCATGTCTCTGTATGTCAAACCATTCAAAAGATATTGGACTTTAACGTGTCAGCCAATCAGAAGAAGGGGCGGGGCTAATTTTCACCAATGAGGGTCAGGGACTCGATACTTAGTCATTTGACACCACCCATGTCTCTGTATGTCAAACCATTCAAAAGATATTGGACTATAACGTGTCGGCCAATCAGAAAAAGGGGCGTGGCTAATTTGCACCAATGAGGGTCAGGGACTCGATACTTATTCATTTGACACCACCCATGTCTCTGTATGTCAAACCATTCAAAAGATATTGCACTTTAACTTATCAGCCAATCAGAAGAAGGGGCGTGGCTAATTTGCACCAATGAGGGTCAGGGACTCGATACTTAGTCATTTGACACCACCCATGTCTCTGTATGTCAAACCATTCAAAAGATATTGGACTATAACGTATCGGCCAATCAGAAGAAGGGGCGTGGCTAATTTGCACCAATGAGGGTCAGGGACTCGATACTTAGTCATTTGACACCACCCATGTCTCTGTATGTCAAACCATTCAAAGATATTGGACTATAACGTATCGGCCAATCAGAAGATGGGGCGGGGCTAATTTGCACCAATGAAGGTCAGGGACTCGATACTTAGTCATTTGACACCACCCATTACTCTGTATGTCAAACCATTCAAAAGATATTGGACTATAACGTATCGGCCAATCAGAAGAAGGGGCGGGGCTAATTTGTATATATAATATACAAATGTAAATATTTATATGTATAATAATAATAATATACATATATATCCAATGAACCTGTTCCCAGCAGGACTGGGGATCATGTAAGGTCAAAAGGTCAGGGTTCAGATTCCTCCATTTTCCAGGTTATATTACATGAAGTCTGTAATGACTGTGTCATGGGACCAGGTCTGGGTCAGTCTAATCAGCACAGCTGTGCTCTGGTTGTTAGGGGCAACAAGAACCTGATACAGAGGGAGCGGGAATGACAGCTAGATTTTCGGTTGTGACAAACCTCAAATCACTCCACTTTGCGGTCAAACCGTAGCTCTTAGCAGAAATATGAAAACATCGTGAGAGACAGAGAACCCAGAACATTCTGTCAATCTTATTTTCATTCAGATATTCCTTAAAATGTGTTAGTAACGGCAATTCGAAAACAAAAATGAGATTTTTTTTAAGAAAATGTTTTTTAACATGGGAGTCAATGAACAGCGAGACAGGAATTGGCGCGTCTGTTGGGCCCCCCGTTAAAATTTTGTGCACACCACGCCTGTCAAAGTCACATTTTATAAATCACAACACCTATGTCTATATTCTGACCAAAAATGATCTGTCTACCTTTTACGGTTTGGCCGTGACCTCGAGTTACAAATAAGAAATCATGTTTTTTTTTCAGTGTAACTACACTCTAGCAAACTGACTCCCGTGCTCTAGATTTGAAAAAAAGTGATTTCCAGACCTCGCTTGAGGGCTCATATCTTGAAAAGTGTACATTTTAGGAAAAAACAGTCCGGGGTTTAGAGAGAGAAGAGAAGTTTTCCTCCGTTTTGAAGTTTGAATGACGTTTCTACGTGCAAGTATGAGAAAGATACGTGACTCAGAAAAAAGGTGATTTTTTTTTTTTTTAACCTCATCCCACACACAGTGTGAAATGCTGCCCCATACAAATACATGGCCCCCATTAGTTTGGAAATTTGGAAATGTTTTTGCACTTCGTGCAAAAACTATTCGTGCCATCGTTCTGAAAATCCACAGGAATGTAGTTAAATTCAGGGCCTACAACTTTCTAAATCGGTTCATAATTTTTCGAGTAACGGTGTGCGAGTGGTGAGGCCCCAAAGTTCACGCAATGCGTTCCGGATGGGGCAAAAAGCGCACGTTTGTGCACGTTGCGCAAAAACGTGCACGCCAATCGCTTATAAAAGTCATACCCATCGATTCCCGATTAAGGCGCACGTTTCTACGTTTTTACTTTTCGCGTTTTGTCAAAGCTGTGGGACTAGTTACGCGCCGAAGTTTTTACGGAAGAATATATAATAATAAGCCTGAGCAATAGTATGAGTGCCTCGTGCTGCGCACGAGGCACTCCTCCTCCATTGAGCTTGCGCAGCTCAATGGAGGAGGCGTGCCACGTGGCGCAGCCGTGGCACTAACTAGACCAAAATTCCCGGGAAATTTTGAAGTGCCACGGACTACTGCCGGATGATCGCGGGATGCACCCATGAAGGTCAGGGACTCGATACTTGGTCATTTGACACCACCCATGACTCTCTATGTCAAACCATTCAAAAGATATTGGACTATAACGTATCGGCCAATCAGAAGAAGGGGCGTGGCTAATTTGCACCAATGAGGGTCAGGGACTCGATACTTGGTCATTTGACACCACCCATGTCTCTGTATGTCAAACCATTCAAAAGATATTGGACTATAACGTATCGGCCAATCAGAAGAAGGGGCGTGGCTAATTTGCACCAATGAGGGTCAGGGACTCCATACTTAGTCATTTGACACCACCCATGTCTCTGTATGTCAAACCATTCAAAAGATATTGGACTTTAACGTATCAGCCAATCAGAAGAAGGGGCGGGGCTCATTTGCACCAATGAGGGTCAGGGACTCGATACTTAGTCATTTGACACCATCCATGTCTCTGTATGTCAAACCATTCAAAAGATATTGGACTTTAACGTATCAGCCAATCAGAAGAAGGGGCGTGGCTAATTTGCACCAATGAGGGTCAGGGACTCGATACTTAGTCATTTGACACCACCCATGTCTCTGTATGTCAAACCATTCAAAAGATATTGGACTATAACGTATCGGCCAATCAGAAGAAGGGGCGTGGCTAATTTGCACCAATGAGGGTCAGGGACTCGATACTTAGTCATTTGACACCACCCATGTCTCTGTATGTCAAACCATTCAAAAGATATTGGACTTTAACGTATCAGCCAATCAGAAGAAGGGGCGGGGCTAATTTGCACCAATGAGGGTCAGGGGCTCGATACTTAGTCATTTGATACCACCCGTGAGTCTCTATGTCAAACCATTCAAAAGATATTGGACTATAACGTATCGGCCAATCAGAAGAAGGGGCGGGGCTAATATGTATATATAATATACAAATGTAAATATTTATATGTATAATAATAATAATATACATATATATCCCATGAACCTGTCCCCAGCAGGACTGGGGATCATGTAAGGTCAAAAGGTCAGGGTTCAGATTCCTCCATTATCCAAGGTAAAGTATTATGAAGTCTGCATTGAGTGGGTCATGTGACTAGTTCTGGGTCACATGACCCGGAAGTATGGTAGTGTATATTGTATTGGAATGACTCAGCTAGTTCTTCGGATTTGACAAGCCTCAAATAACTTCACCTTGTAATCAAACTGTAGCTCCTAGCAGAAAAACAAAGACATCGTGAGAGAGACAGAACTCGGAAGATTCTGACAATCTTAATTTTATTCAGATATTCCTTAAAATGTGTTAGTAACGGCAATTCGAAAACAAAAATGAGATTTTTTTGAAGAAAACTTTTTTTAACATTAGAGTCAATGGAGACAGAGGCAGGATTTGGCGTGACTCTTGGCTCCCCCGTTCAAATTTTGTGCACACCACGCCTGTCAAAGTCATATTATTTGAATCTCAACATCTATGTCGACATTCTGACCAAAGATTATCTTTCTAGCTTTTACGGTTCGGCCGTGAGCTCGAGTTACAAATAAAAATTATGGTCATTTTTTCAAAGTCTCTCGCACTCTGATCAATTAGAACCGCACTGAAGATTTGACAAAAAAGTGATTTCCAGTCCTCGCTTGAGGGCTCATATCTTGAAAAGTGTACATTTTAGGAAAAAACAGTCTGGGGTTTAGAGAGAGAAGATAAGTTTTCCTCCGTTTTGAAGTTTGAATGACGTTTCTACGTGCAAGTATGAGAAAGATAGGTGAATCAGAAAAAAGGTGATTTTTTTTTTTTTTAACCTCATCCCACACACAGTGTGAAATGCTGCCCCATACAAATACATGGTCCCCATTAGTTTGGGAATTTGGAAATGTTTTTGCACTTCGTGCAAAAACTATTCGTGCCATCGTTCTGAAAATCCACAGGACTGTAGTTAAATTCAGGGCCTACAACTTTCTAAATCGGTTCATAATTTTTCGAGTAAAGGTGTGCGAGTGGTGAGGCCCCAAAGTTCACGCAATGCGTTCACGATGGGGCAAAAAGCGCACGTTTGTGCACGTTGCGCAAAAACGTGCACGCCAATCGCTAATAAAAGTCATACCCATCGATTCCCGATTAAGGCGCACGTTTCTACGTTTTTACTTTTCGCGTTTTCTCAAAGCTGTGGGACTAGTTACGCGCCGAAGTTTATACGGAAGAATATGGAATAATAAATAATAACTAGACCAAAATTCCCGGGAAATTTTGAAGTGCCACGGACTACTGCCGGATGATCGCGGGATGCACCCATGAAGGTCAAGGACTCGATACTTAGTCATTTGACACCACCCATGACTCTCTATGTCAAACCATTCAAAAGATATTGGACTATAACGTATCGGCCAATCAGAAGAAGGGGCGTGGCTAATTTGCACCAATGAGGGTCAGGGACTCGATACTTAGTCATTTGACACCACCCATGTCTCTGTATGTCAAACCATTCAAAAGATATTGGACTTTAACGTATCAGCCAATCAGAAGAAGGGGCGTGGCTAATTTGCACCAATGAGGGTCAGGGACTCGATACTTGGTCATTTGACACCACCCATGTCTCTGTATGTCAAACCATTCAAAAGATATTGGACTATAACGTATCGGCCAATCAGAAGAAGGGGCGTGGCTAATTTGCACCAATGAGGGTCAGGGACTCCATACTTAGTCATTTGACACCACCCATGTCTCTGTATGTCAAACCATTCAAAAGATATTGGACTTTAACGTATCAGCCAATCAGAAGAAGGGGCGTGGCTAATTTGCACCAATGAGGGTCAGGGACTCGATACTTAGTCATTTGACACCACCCATGTCTCTGTATGTCAAACCATTCAAAAGATATTGGACTATAACGTATCGGCCAATCAGAAGAAGGGGCGTGGCTAATTTGCACCAATGAGGGTCAGGAACTCGATACTTAGTCATTTGACACCACCCATGTCTCTGTATGTCAAACCATTCAAAAGATATTGGACTTTAACGTATCAGCCAATCAGAAGAAGGGGCGGGGCTAATTTGCACCAATGAGGGTCAGGGGCTCGATACTTAGTCATTTGATACCACCCGTGAGTCTCTATGTCAAACCATTCAAAAGATATTGGACTATAACGTATCGGCCAATCAGAAGAAAGGGCGGGGCTAATATGTATATATAATATACAAATGTAAATATTTATATGTATAATAATAATAATATACATATATATCCCATGAACCTGTCCCCAGCAGGACTGGGGATCATGTAAGGTCAAAAGGTCAGGGTTCAGATTCCTCCATTATCCAAGGTAAAGTATTATGAAGTCTGCATTGAGTGGGTCATGTGACTAGTTCTGGGTCACATGACCCGGAAGTATGGTAGTGTATATTGTATTGGAATGACTCAGCTAGTTCTTCGGATTTGACAAGCCTCAAATAACTTCACCTTGTAATCAAACTGTAGCTCCTAGCAGAAAAACAAAGACATCGTGAGAGAGACAGAACCCGGAAGATTCTGACAATCTTAATTTTATTCAGATATTCCTTAAAATGTGTTAGTAACGGCAATTCGAAAACAAAAATGAGATTTTTTTGAAGAAATTTTTATTTAACATTGCAGTGAATGGAGAGAGAGACAGGAATTGGCATGGCTCTTAGTCTCCCCGTTTAAATTTTGTGCACACCACGCCTGTCAAAGTCACATTTTAAGAATACCAAAATGTATGTCTACATTCTGACCAAAAATTATCTGTCCAGCTTTTACGGTTCGGCCGTGAGGTCGAGTTACAAATAAAAATTATGGTCATTTTTTCAGGGTTCTGCTCACTCTGATCAATTAAAACCTCCACTCTAGATTTGAAAAAGGGGGTTTTTTAGTCCTCGCTTGAAGGCTCATATCTTGAAAAGTGTACATTTTAGGAAAAAACAGTCCGGGGTTTAGAGAGAGAAAAGAAGTTTTCCTCCGTTTTGAAGTTTGAATGACGTTTCTACGTGCAAGTATGAGAAAGATACGTGACTTGGAAAAAAGGTGAATTTTGTCTTTTTTTTCTCAACATTTTCCCATCCGCTTTGAATGGCGCCATTGAAATGCATGGGAAAACAGTTCCCCATTAGTTTGGAAATTTGGAAATGTTTTTGCACTTCGTGCAAAAACTATTCGTGCCATCGTTCTGAAAATCCAGAGGACTGTAGTTAAATTCAGGGCCTACAACTTTCTAAATCGGTTCAGAATTTTTCGAGTAACGGTATGCGAGTGGTGAAGCCCCAAAGTTCACGCAATGCGTTCCGGATGGGGCAAAAAGCGCACGTTTGTGCACGTTGCGCAAAAACGTGCACGCCAATCGCTTATAAAAGTCATACCAATTGATTCCCGATTAAGTCGCACGTTTCTACGTTTTTACTTTTTGAGTTTTCTCAAAGCTGTGCGACTAGTTACGCGCCGAAGTTTATACGGAAGAATATGGAATAAATAATAATAAATAATAAGCCTGAGCAATAGTATTAGTGCCTCGTGCTGCGCACGAGGCACTCCTCCTCCATTGAGCTTGCGCATCTCAATGGAGGAGGCGTGCCACGTGGCGCAGCCGTGGCACTAACTAGACAAAATTCCCGGGAAATTTTGAAGTGCCACGGACTACTGCCGGATGATCGCGGGGCTTATTTGCACCCATGAAGGTCAAGGACTCGATACTTAGTCATTTGACACCACCCATGACTCTCTATGTCAAACCATTCAAAAGTTATTACAGAAAATATGTAATAGGCTAATAGAACCGCTAACAAGACCGCTAACGGGACCGCTAACGGGATAGCTAACAGAACCGCTAACGGAACCTCTAACGGGATCGCTAACTGAACCGCTAACGGGATCGCTAAAGGGATCGCTAACGGGACCGCTAACGGGACCGCTAACCGAGCCGCTAACGGAATCGCTAACCGAGCCGCTAACAACCGCTAACGGAACAGCTAACGGGACCGCTAACGGGACCGCTAACGGGACCGCTAATGGGATCGCTAACGGAACCGCTAACGGGACCGCTAACGGGACCGCTAACGGGACCGCTAACGGGACCGCTAACGGGATCGCTAACGGGATCGCTAACGGAGCCGCTAATGGGGTCGCTAACGGGACCGCTAACAACCGCTAACGAAACCGCTAACAGTACCGCTAACAGAACCGCTAACTGAACCGTTAACGGGATCGCTAACGGGATCGCTAACGGGATCGCTAACGGGACCGCTAACCGAGCCGTTAACGGAATCGCTAACCGAGCCGCTAACAACCGCTAACGGGACCGCTAACGGGACCGCTAACGGGACCGCTAATGGGATCGCTAACGGGACCGCTAACGGGACCGCTAACGGGACCGCTAACGGGACCGCTAACGGGATCGCTAACGGGATCGCTAACGGAGCCGCTAATGGGGTCGCTAACGGCACCGCTAACAACCGCTAACGGAACCGCTAACATGACCGCTAACAGAACCGCTAACTGAACCGCTAACGGGATCGCTAACGGGATCGCTAACGGGACCGCTAACCGAGCCGCTAACGGAATCGCTAACCGAGCCGCTAACAACCGCTAACGGAACCGCTAACGGGACCGCTAACGGGACTGCTAACGGGATCGCTAACGGAACCGCTAACGGGACCGCTAACGGGACCGCTAACGGGATCGCTAACGGGATCGCTAACGGGACCGCTAACCGAGCCGCTAACGGGATTGCTAACGGGATCGCTAACAACCGCTAACGGGACCGCTAACGGGATTGCTAACGGGGTCGCTAACTGGACCGCTAACGGGATCGCTAACTGGACCGCTAACGGGATCGCTAACAGGACCGCTAACAGAACCGCTAACGGGACCGCTAACACCAATAACACTACCATCCCATAATAAACACCTACCATCCCATAATAACACTAACATCCTATAAAAACACCTGCCATCCCATAATAACGCTAAAAACCTTAAAAAAACACCTGCCATCCCATAATAACACTAACATCCTATAAAAACACCTGCCATCCCATAATAACACTAACATCCTATAAAAATAAAATGGGGATCATGTAAGGTCAGGGTTCAGATTCCTCCATTATCCAAGGTAAAGTATTATGAAGTCTGCATTGATGTGTCATGTGACCAGTTCTGGGTCACATGACCCGGAAGTATGGTAGTGTATATTGTATTGGAATGACTCAGCTAGTTTTTTGGATTTGACAAGCCTCAAATAACTTCACCTTGTAATCAAACTGTAGCTCCTATCAGAAAAACAAAGACATCGTGAGAGAGACAGAACCCGGAAGATTCTGACAATCTTAATTTTATTCAGATATTCCTTAAAATGTGTTAGTAACGGCAATTCGAAAACAAAAATGAGATTTTTTTTAAGAAAACTTCATTTAACATGGGAGTCAATGAAGAGACAGACAGGAATTGGCGTGTCTGTTGGCTCCACCGTTAAAATTTTGTGCACACCACGCCTGTGAAAGTCACATTTTATAAATCACAACACCTATGTCTATATTCTGACCAAAAATGATCTGTCTACCTTTTACGGTTTGGCCGTGACCTCGAGTTACAAATAAGAAATCATGTTTTTTTTTCAGTGTAACTACACTCTAGCAAACTGACTCCCGTGCTCTAGATTTGAAAAAAAGTGATTTTCAGACCTCGCTTGAGGGCTCATATCTTGAAAAGTGTACATTTTAGGAAAAAACAGTCCAGGGTTTAGAGAGAGAAGAGAAGTTTTCCTCCGTTTTGAAGTTTGAATGACGTTTCTACGTGCAAGTATGAGAAAGATACGTGACTCAGAAAAAAGGTGATTTTTTTTTTTTTTTAACCTCCTCCCACCCACAGTTTGAAATGCTGCCCCATACAAATACATGGGAAAATCTCCCCATTAGTTTGGGAATTTGGAAATGTTTTTGCACTTCGTGCAAAAACTATTCGTGCCATCGTTCTGAAAATCCAGAGGAATGTAGTTAAATTCAGGGCCTACAACTTTCTAAATCGGTTCAGAATTTTTCGAGTAACGGTGTGCGAGTGGTGAGGCCCCAAACTTCACGCAATGCGTTCCGGATGGGGCAAAAAGCGCACGTTTGTGCACGTTGCGCAAAAACGTGCACGCCAATCGCTAATAAAAGTCATACCCATCGATTCCCGATTAAGGCGCACGTTTCTACGTTTTTACTTTTCGCGTTTTGTCAAATCTGTGGGACGAGTTACGCGCCGAAGTTTTTACGGAAGAATAAATAAATAAATAATAAGCCTGAGCAATAGTAAGAGTGCCTCGTGCTGCGCACGAGGCACTCCTCCTCCATTGAGCTTGCGCATCTCAATGGAGGAGGAGTGCCACGTGGCGCAGCCGTGGCACTAATAAGCCTGAGCAATAGTAAGAGTGCCTCGTGCTGCGCACGAGGCACTCCTCCTCCATTGCGAAGCTCAATGGAGGAGGAGTGCCACGTGGCGCAGCCGTGGCACTAACTAGACAAAATTCCCGGGAAATTTTGAAGTGCCACGGACTACTGCCGGATGATCGCGGGGCTTATTTGCACCCATGAAGGTCAAGGACTCGATACAGATTCCAATGACACCACCCATGACTCTCTATGTCAAACCATTCAAAAGTTATTACAGAAAATATAGAACCGCTAACTGAACCGCTAACGGGATCGCTAACGGGATCGCTAACGGGACCGCTAACGGGACCGCTAACCGAGCCGCTAACGGGATCGCTAACCGAGCCGCTAACAACCGCTAACGGAACCGCTAACGGGACCGCTAACGGGACCGCTAACGGGACCGCTAACGGGACCGCTAACGGGACCGCTAACGGGACCGCTAACGGGATCGCTAACGGGATCGCTAACGGGATCGCTAACGGGACCGCTAACCGAGCCGCTAATGGGATCGCTAACGGGACCGCTAACAACCGCTAACAGAACCGCTAACGGGACCGCTAACAGAACCGCTAACAGAACCGCTAACGGGATCGCTAACAACCGCTAGCGGAACCGCTAACGGGACCGCTAATGGGATTGCTAACGGGACCGCTAACGGGGTCGCTAACTGGACCGCTAACGGGATCGCTAACTGGACTGCTAACGGTACCGCTAACGGGATCGCTAACGGAATCGCTAACTGAACCGCTAACGGGACCGCTAACCGAGCCGCTAACGGGATTGCTAACCGAGCCGCTAATGGGATCGCTAACGGGACCGCTAACAACCGCTAACGGAACCGCTAACAGGACCGCTAACAGAACCGCTAACAGAACCGCTAACGGGACCGCTAACGGGATCGCTAACAACCGCTAGCGGAACCGCTAACGGGGTCGCTAACTGGACCGCTAACGGGATCGCTAACTGGACCGCTAACGGGACCGCTAACGGGATCGCTAACGGAATCGCTAACTGAACCGCTAACGGGACCGCTAACGGGATCGCTAACAACCGCTAGCGGAACCGCTAACGGGACCGCTAACGGGGTCGCTAACTGGACCGCTAACGGGATCGCTAACTGGACCGCTAACGGGACCGCTAACGGGATCGCTAACGGAATCGCTAACTGAACCGCTAACGGGACCGCTAACTGAGCCGCTAACGGGATCGCTAACCAAGCCGCTAACGGGATCGCTAACGGGATCGCTAACGGGACCGCTAACGGGATTGCTAACGGGACCGCTAACGGGGTCGCTAACTGGACCGCTAACGGGATCGCTAACTGGACCGCTAACGGGACCGCTAACGGGATCGCTAACAGGACCGCTAACAGAACCGCTAACGGGACCGCTAACACCAATAACACTACCATCCCATAATAAACACCTACCATCCCATAATAACACTAACATCCCATAATAACACTAACATCCTATAAAAACACCTGCCATCCCATAATAACACTAACATCCTATAAAAACACCTGCCATCCCATAATAACACTAACATCCTATAAAAACACCTGACATCCCATAATAACACTAACATCCTATAAAAACACCTGTCATCCCATAATAACACTAACATCCTATAAAAACACCTGACATCCCATAATAACACTAACATCCTATAAAAACACCTGACATCCCATAATAACACCTATCGTGTGTGTGTGTGTGTGTGTGTGTGTGTGTGTGTGTGTGTGTGTGTGTGTGTGTGTGTGTGTGTGTGTGTGTGTGTGTGTGTGTGTGTTCATCTAAGGTTAAAAGGTCAGGGTTCAGATTTCTCCATTTTCCAGGTTATACTATGAAGTCTGTACTGAGTGAGTCATGTGACCAGTTCTGGGTCAGTCTAATCAGTCAACAGCTGAGCTCTGGTTGCTAGGGGCAACAAGAACCTGATACAGAGGGAGCGGGAATGACTCAGCTGGATTTTTGGTTGTGACAAACCTGAAATCACTCCACTTTGCGCTCAAACCGTAGCTCTTAGCAGAAAAACGAAAACATTTTGAGAAACAGAGAACCTACCAGATTATCTAAATGTTATTTTCATACAGATATTCCTTAAAATGTGTTAGTAACGGCAATTTGAAAACAAAAATGAGATTTTTTTTAAGAAAACTTCATTTAACATGGGAGTCAATGAAGAGAGAGACAGGAACTGGCGTGTCTGTTGGCTCCCCCGTTAAAATTTTGTGCACACCACGCCTGTCAAAGTCACATTTTATAAATCACAACACCTATGTCTATATTCTGACCAAAAATTATCTGTCTACCTTTTACGGTTTGGCCGTGACCTCGAGTTACAAATAAGAAATCATGTTTTTTTTTCAGTGTAACTACACTCTAGCAAACTGACTCCCGTGCTCTAGATTTGAAAAAAAGTGATTTCCAGTCCTCGCTTGAGGGCTCATATCTTGAAAAGTGTACATTTTAGGAAAAAACTGTTTCGGGTTTGGAGAGAGAAGAGAAGTTTTCCTCCGTTTTGAAGTTTGAATGACGTTTCTACGTCCAAGTATGAGAAAGATACGTGACTCAGAAAAAAGGTGATTTTTGTCTTTTTTTCTCAACATTTTCCCATCCGCTTATAATGGCGCCATTGAAATGCATGGGAAAATCTTCCCCATTAGTTTGGAAATTTGGAAATGTTTTTGCACTTCGTGCAAAAACTATTCGTGCCATCGTTCTGAAAATCCACAGGACTGTAGTTAAATTCAGGGCCTACAACTTTCTAAATCGGTTCAGAATTTTTCGAGTAACGGTGTGCGAGTGGTGAGGCCCCAAACTTCACGCAATGCGTTCCGGATGGGGCAAAAAGCGCACGTTTGTGCACGTTGCGCAAAAACGTGCACGCCAATCGCTAATAAAAGTCATACCCATCGATTCCCGATTAAGGCGCACGTTTCTACGTTTTTACTTTTCGCGTTTTCTCAAAGCTGTAGGAGGAGTAGCCGGACAAAGTTTTTACGGAAGAATATATAAATAATAATAAGCCTGAGCAATAGTATGAGTGCCTCGTGCTGCGCACGAGGCACTCCTCCTCCATTGAGCTTGCGCAGCTCAATGGAGGAGGCGTGCCACGTGGCGCAGCCGTGGCACTAATAAGCCTGAGCAATAGTATGAGTGCCTCGTGCTGCGCACGAGGCACTCCTCCTCCATTGAGCTTGCGCAGCTCAATGGAGGAGGCGTGCCACGTGGCGCAGCCGTGGCACTAATAACTAGAAAATTTCTGGAAATTTTGATATGGGCATGCCCTACCGCCCATTCGTCCCCTCTCGCTGCTTTGGTTTGGGGCTGTAGTGTTTGTGTTCGGGGGGGGGTTCTATGTCAGTTTGAGGTGTTTTTACGCTTGTATTTCATTCATTCCTGTGCTCCCAATAGTTATTAATGGGGCGCGCTTTTTGGCATCTAGCGTTGCCACGGTAACGCTTTTGACTGAGAATAGTAATGCCCATCGAGGCAAGATGGAGACGCATCTAACGATGTACGCCATGCATGGGTGCATGTTCCGGTTCAGGCTACGTTAACGGATAGGTTTTTTTTTTCACCATGGTACAAAATCCCATCCGAATGAATGGGGCCTTTTGGCCTGGATTTTGACATAAAATTTCCTTAAATCCCAGCTTCATGAAATTTGAGTATGTTGAAGTCCACAGCGTGCCGAGTCGGGAAACATTTGAACGATGTCTCTACGATAACCTGTTACCTAGCAACAAGCATCCAAAGTCAAACGGAAATTAAAAAAAAAAAAGAAAGGTCAATATCGCAAAAACTTTAAAAATTGGCATAATGAGCTTGTAGGGTCCGTATGTGCCAATCAGGCCGAGTGTTTGAAAGTTTGAACGATGTCTCTACGATAAAGTCCGGCCGAGCAATAAGCGTCTGAATTTTCGCCTTTTTTTTTGCTTTTTGGCATCTAGCGTTGCCACGGTAACACTTTTGACTGAGAAAAGTAATGCCCATTGAGGCACGATGGAGACGCATCCAACGATATATGCCATGCATGGGTGCACATTCCGGTTCGGGCAGCATTAACAGATTGTTTATTCACATGGTCCCCCATACAAATGCATTGGTTTTTGTTGCCATGGTAACAAGCCCCATAGGATAGAATGGGACAATTTGGCTTCAATATCTCAAAAGCTGTAAACGACAGCGTAATGAGACCTCAGTATGTTGTAGTCCACATCAAGCTGAGTCTTTTAACGTTGGAACCAAGTCTCTACGAAACCGCGTTGCCGCGCAACAAGCATCCGAAGTTCCGTTAGCATCAAAATGAACAATGTGGAATATCTCAAAAACCATAATAGCAAGCATGACGAGACTAAAATATGTTGCAGTACAAAGCGTCCCGGGTTTGTCAATGTTGTAATGATGTCTGTACGATAAACCGTTGCCTAGCAACAAGCGTCCAAAATAAAAGTGATTTTTTTTTTAAATTGAAAGTTAAATATCGCAAAAACCGTAATAACTAGCATGATGAAGTTTTATGGTCCTTTAGTGACTATCGGGCCGAGTGTTTGAAAGTTTGAACGATGTCTCTACGATAAAGTTCGGCCGAGCAATAAGCGTGGGAATTTTCGCCTTTTTTTTTGCTTTTTGGCAACTAGCGTTGCCACGGTAACCCCTATTACGGAGAAAAGTAATGCCCATCGAGGCAAAATGGAGACGCATCCAACGATGTATGCCATGTATGGGTGCACGTTGCGGTTCGGGCCGCATTAACGGACGAAAAAAAGTGCGGAATAAGAATAATAATAATAATAATAACTAGAAAATTTCTGGAAATTTTGATATGGGCATGCCCTACGGCCCATTCGAGCCCTCTCGCTGCTTTGGTTTGGGGCTGCAGTGTTTGTGTTCGGGGCGGTTTTATGTCAGTTTGAGGTGTTTACGGTTGTATTTCATTCATTCCTGTGCTCCCAATAGCTATTAATGGGGCGCGCTTTTTGCCGTCTAGCGTCCCCACGGTAACGCTTTTGACTGAGAAAAGCAATGGCCATCGAGGCACGATGGAGACGCATCCAACGATGTATGCCATGCATGGGTGCACGTTCCGGTTCAGGCTACGTTAACGGATAGTTTTTTTTTCCACCATGGTTTTAAAAAACCCATCCGAATGAATGGGGCCATTTGGCATGGATTTTACATTAAACTTTCCTTAAATCACAGCTTCATGAAATTTTAATACGTTGAAGGTCACAGCGTGCCGAGTCAGGGAACATTTGTATGATGTCTCTACGATAATCTGTTGCCTAGCAACAAGCGTCCAAAGTCAAACGGAAATTAAAAAAAAAATGAAAGGTCAATATCACAAAAACTTAAAAAAAATGGCATAATGAGGTTCTAGGCTCCGTTAGTGCCAATCGGGCCGAGTGTTTGAAAGTTTGAACTATGTCTCTACGATAAAGTCTGGCCGAGCAATAAGCGTCTGAATTTTCGCCTTTTTTTTGGCTTTTTGGCATCTAGCGTTGCCACGGTAGCACTTTTGACTGAAAAAAGTAAGGCCCATCGAGGCACGATGGAGACGCATCCAACGATATATGCCATGCATGGGTGCACATTGCGGTCCGAGCAGTATTAACAGATTGTTTATTCACATGCTCTCCCATACAAATGCATAGGTTTTTGTTGCCATGGTAACAAGCCCCATAGGATAGAATGGGACAATTTGGCTTTAATATCTCAAAAGCTGTAAACGACAGCGTAATGAGACCTCAGTATGTTGTAGTCCACATCAACCTGAGTCTTTTAACGTTGGAACAAAGTCTCTGCGATACCGCGTTGCCGCGCAACAAGCATCCGAAGTTCCGTTAGCATCAAAATGAACAATGTGGAATATCTCAAAAACCGTAATAGCAAGCATGACGAGACTAAAATATGTTGCAGTACAAAGCGTCCCGGGTTTGTCAATGTTGTAATGATGTCTGTACGATAAACCGTTGCCTAGCAACAAGCGTCCAAAATAAAATAGATTTTTTTTTTAAATTGAAAGTTAAATATCGCAAAAACCGTAATAAGTAGCATGATGAAGTTTTATGGTCCTTTAGTGACTATCGGGCCGAGTGTTTGAAAGTTTGAACGATGTCTCTACGATAAAGTTCGGCCGAGCAATAAGCGTGGGAATTTTCGCCTTTTTTTTTGCTTTTTTGCAACTAGCGTTGCCACGGTAACCCCTATTACGGAGAAAAGTAATGCCCATCGAATCACGATGGAGACGCATCCAACGATGTATGCCATGCATGGGTGCACGTTGCGGTTCGGGCCGTATTAACGGACGAAAAAAAGTGCGGAATAAGAATAATAATAATAATAATAATAAAAATAAGAAAAGGGAAACCTTTTCTGGGTACTAATTTACGCCTTCATTTTCATGTTTTTCCTCATTTTTTCGGCCGTGTTTTACTTTTTGGGGATTTTTTTTTTCCACATCAGTGCGGGGTCATGCTGTACACCCGCTGGTGTGCAGTGGGACTTTTGCGACTTTAGCATGCTAGCAGCATTGCCCTTTGGGCCATTCTGGACGATTGCAATATGGTCATGCCACTACTTGGCATGCCCATAATAATAATAAGAAAAGGGAAACCTTTCTAGATACTAATTTAACGCCTTCATTTTTCAGGTTTTCTCGGCCGTGTTTCATTTTTTGGGTTTTTTTTTTTCCCACAACAGAGCGGGGTCATGCTTTACAGCCGCTGGTGCGCAGTGGGACCTTTGCGACTTTAGCATGTTAGCGAAACGCTAGCAACATTGCCTTTTGGGCCATTCTGGACGATTGCAATATGGTCATGCCACTACTTGGCATGCCCATAATAAGAAAAGGGAAACCTTTTCTGGGTACTAATTTACGCCTTCATTTTCATGTTTTTCCTCATTTTTTCGGCCGTGTTTTACTTTTTGGGGATTTTTTTTTTCCACATCAGTGCGGGGTCATGCTGTACACCCGCTGGTACGCAGTGGGACTTTTGCGACTTTAGCATGTTAGCGAAACGCTAGCAGCATTGCCCTTTGGCCCATTCTGGACGATTGCAATATGGTCATGCCACTACTTGGCATGCCCATAATTACAAAACTCACACACAAAATGCAAAATCCTACACTTCTCTTGCAAAAGCACACTCTACCCTCAAAACAGTGTTAACTCTTCACTAAATGGTATTTCCTTCTCAAATGCCAAACACATACATCATTTGAGTAAACATTTCTAAGCACCAACTGAACACTGATGTGCAGAATGGAAGACACTATAGTATGAATGGAAAACACTATATGAATGCCTCAGTAGAATCCTGCATTTGTATGTTCAGTGTTACTCCTTCAGCTGTTGGATGTAATACTGTATATCACCATATAGTATTCATATGTATAGGCTACTCAAATAGAAAACAACACACAATTCTTTACTGTAACAACAAATAATATTTTACAGTATTTGGACTCTAAATGTGCAGTCCACTGGACATCACAGCAAGCTGTGGATGAAAACTTGACAGAAAATAACAACACAAGTAACAAAAGTATTAGGCTGCATCCTGCCTTTCATCCCTGGCTGGCCACAGGACCTCATCCACGTCGCAGGCGATGTTCTCCCTGGCCAAGCAGCGGGGGAACAATCTCCTACAATGCAGCATGAAGCCTGGACAGGCCTCAGCAGTGACATCGCCACATGCGTCCTCCATGGCCTGCAGCAGTGGGATCCGTGTCTGAGGATTTCTCTCATATACCTTCCATCTCCAGGCAGAGAAAAACTCCTCAATTGGGTTGAGGAAGGGAGAGTATGGAGGGAGATATAGGACATCAACTTCTGGATGGACCCCGAACCACTCACGGACCAGAGGAGCCCGGTAGAAACTGACATTGTCCCAGATAACAACCAACCTGACCACCTCTGTGTCCTCCATCTGGTCTGGCTGGACAAGGATATTGTAGAGCTGGTCCAGGAATGCTAGAAGAAGTGCAGTGTTGTAGGGGCCAAGGGTGGCATGGTGATGGAGGATGCCGTGGTGATTGATGGCAGCACACATTGTTATGTTCCCTCCACGTTGGCCAGGGACCTCTGTGATGGCACGCTGGCCGATGATATTCCTCCCTCGGCGCCTTCTTTTTACAAGGTTGAACCCCGCTTCATCAATGAATATGAATTCAATGGCAAATTGCTGATTGCATATTGCACAACAGCCTTTGGAGTTTAGAAATGTGATTGACTGTGTGTTCTGTGTGAACAGCAAGAGAGGGAATTCAGGAAGAGTGTGCAGGATATTGGGAATTGTGTGTAGTGTTGTGAGAAATGTGTGGTATGGAATGGGAATTTGAGTCTAGAGCAGTAAATGTGCTTGGAGTTCAGCAGGATTGGTTCAGCCACCTGAAACATGAGTTTCAGGTTGTGCACGTTGTGTCTGATGTTCCAATAAATGTGTTTAAACAATTGTGAAAAACTGTAAAGTCTCAAACAAAAAAATCTTGGTAATGTTCTTGCTTTTGATTAAAAAGCCAACACCTTCAGTCTAGAATGTGCCCACTTTTCCATGGAGCGTGAACACATTGAAATTGTCTTGTTTTCTCACTTAAAAAGCTCAGTGGAATGTATATAAACATCTCCCCTAATATCTGTTGAATTTCAGGCTTCTGCTATTGACGTCAGAGTTACTTTATCCTTGACAACCTGAGCCACCTGAGAAAAGAGGTTGAAGTAATTTCCTTTTACTTGAAATTACCATTTTCATATTTGTCTAAAGCATCTTCCGTGCACACACGACAACTGACTTTGTGCTCATTGAATCACAAAGCAAAAAACCTTGGATAATTCCGGTGAAGGACCCATGGATGGATGGATGGATGGATGGATGGATGGATAGTTCTTTATTGTCATTATAACTTATGTACAACGAAAAGTGCTCTATCTCTATTATTGCTGTTGTTTCACATTTCACAATTAAAACGACTGAGCCTATAGAATAGAAAGCTGTGCTGAAGTTGCAATGAAATTTCACTAAGACGAAACTTTCAAAACATCTACCACAAAAGTAGTAGACAGAACAAACAAAAAAAATAAATAATGGTTGAAAAACAGGAGTCTCATCCTCTGGCGCAGTAGCATACCCAGAATCCTCTGGTTGATTTTTATGCAGATGTGTAGCTGAAGTTGGTTTCATGATATGTGACCGCGGTGCAACCTTTGACCAGGAAGAGGGATGACTCTTAAACATTTCTTGTTCTTTATCTAATTTTGTTCTCGTGAGAGTTGCTAGGATACGAGCCTCTCTTGATGTCTGATTTAAATTCTGCTTCACTTCTAGTTTATATAAACACAAAAGAAGGGTCAAGGATCAAAGTGATGTATGAAAATAACAATTACATTTTGAATGTGCAATAAGTCATGGATTTACATAAAAAATACTCCACAGAATGTGGTTTTTCAAAAAGTAAATGGATGTCACTGGGGAAGATATTTTGAACGTCTTGAATGCCATACAGTATCTTGTTGTTATGTTTCTCTTGCCTTGATGCTGCAAACACGATCCAGAAGCCCACCGCACAAAGATTTCAAAATAAAGGGTTATAAATTCAATCTAATTTAACAGAAGAGGAAATGTTTCATAAGTGGTGAGTGTTTGATGTTAATTTATAGGGAAGAAGAAGAAAAAGAATCACCTGGTAGAGGAAAGAGGAATAATGGACGGCGCAATCAAACACCAACTTTTATTAACCCATATAGTATTAACCCATATACGTGGGTTCTCATTGATGTATTTCAGTTTACTGATCAGTTCCAGTACTGTTATTATTTCAGACCTGGATGAAGCTTTTCGTACATATTACTGCTTGTAAGAAAGTTTGGAGTTAATTAAAAACAACCTCCTTCAGAAATTTAGAGAAGAATGGATCTTTCTTATTGGCCAATAATGACAGAGACCTGGATCAGGTTTTTGTTTTTATTTTGATGAGAGGCTTTAAAACAATATGTTCGAGAGCAATTCGATAAACTTCAATTAATTTCAATTCTATATACCGTCTTTTACAACACAAGTTGTGTTTAGGTGTTTTCCAGAGACCCAGAACATGACCCCCAAGCAATTATTATTATTACATGAACAATGGCAGGTAAAAACCCCCTAGTGGGAGGAAAACCTTAACCCAAACAGTGGCAAGAAGAACCTACCTTTAGGAGGGAATAAAACATTGATCAGGGCCTGGATCATAAGGAGGGGGCCCTCCTGCCGGAGGCCAGCTGGGCAGAGCAGGAAAAAAGAGATCAGAAATAGAGAACAAAGAACAGAGAGAGGAGAGACAGCAAGCAGTGGGATGATCAGAGGGGGGGGCTGCAGGGCAGCATGCAGCTCCTGAGGCTCTGGCCTGCAGACATATGCAGAAGAGAAAAGAAGGGGGCAGACCAGCACAACAAACTACAAGAGCATGATCACTTTTACAAGCATTTAAAATAGAACTATTATTATTATATTATTATATTTCTTTATTTGGTATGGACATCACAATAACATAGGCCAAACCAAATGCACTGTTTGAGTGTTTTAGCATACATGTTAATTTGCAACACTTGTCCACAAAGTAAACCACAAACTAAAAACATTTAAAATACAATATCCATAAATGGTTATTATACATTAGGGCTGTAACAATATATCGTGCCACAAAATGTCACGATACAAAAACGTCACAATACGTGTCGTGGAGGTGACGAACTGTAGTGCGATATTGAGTTATTAATATTAATATATTGTGTTTACTAGTAACGTGCATCCTATTAGTGCAGCAGGATCACGTGACGACCGCTCCTCTACCCGCGGACCAAAATCTTACTACGCTCAGAAGAAACTAGTACCGTTTTGCGGTCCCGATCACGGGACTCTTGCGTGGTTTTGAGCCCCGAACTTTTACTTATAAGGTGAGCATAAATCAATCTTTTTTATGATGTAAAGATTGTGTCGTCCCCAAAGGTGGGAGGGATGAAACGATAACGGGGTTCACCTTACGGCCTCAGGCTGGAGCAGGTGAAGCTCTGAGCTCTGGCAGAAGATAAATAACATTCATGTTGCATTTTGAGTTTGGGACTTTTTATAGTTTGTTTATTTACTTTTATTTATTTATTTATTTAATTTTAGTTGTTAAATTTCTGGAAAAGAAAAAAATCAAGTCATACATGAAAGAAACGATTCAGTTTGTGCAAAATATTTTTACTTGTATGAAACTGAAGATGCATAATGCAAACCTGACATTTACTTTTAGTTCAGTTTGTGGAAAATGGTTGGCCTGGCTTGCGCTTTAAAACTTAAACAGTTATAAAGCATTATAAACTGTAACAATAGGGCAAACGCTCAGCATTGTTTTGTATTTTGTGTCTTTCAAATAAAAGACCATTTTTTCCAGTCATATGTTCCTTATTCAAGGTTGTTAAAAAAATACTGCTATAATATTGTATCGTTATCGTCAGATTGGTGTATCGTTACACCCCTATTATACATTTATACTATTATCATGTTATATATTATTGGTTTTAGCAGCTTTCTGGGAGGATAAAGTTACAATGCCTGAGGAGACTTAAAGATGAAACACAGGTCTAGACATTAATCTTGAGCTAAAAATATACAGACTTGCTTCAGGGATTACAAATTAGGCATATAATATTTCATTTTCCCATCTTAATGAGGACAGCGGTCCTGGCAAGCATAAGGTCCGTCACAGAGCAGAAGCCTTTATTTGATCTGTTTTCACCAAAGGCCTATATTTTCCATTTTTATCTCGGCCCCAAATGGATGACTATAAACCCTCGCGGACCCTGAGTTCCTCTGGCACCGGCCTTTTAATCATTCCCAGAGTTAGAACCATAACCCACGGTGAGGCATCATTTCATTACTACGGCCCAGGGGCCTCATTTATAAAAGAGTGCACAGGATCCACACTAAAATTGCACGTAAAGCCAAAAGCCGAAAATGGCGGGCGCAAAAAAAAATCTGGATTTATAAAACCGCGCGCACGCACACTTGCACGCAATGTTCGCTTTATAAATCACAGTCCAGCTGGGAAGGCAGCTGAATTCGCCTCATATCCCGCCCTCTACACGCCCACTTTCTACCATAAATGGGCAATGCAAAGTAGTATTTGCATATGAATGAGCCTGCTGAGCATGCGCAGTGGCTTCCTGCAGCCTGTTTGTGCGTCAGGATGAATGAGACGTGTCCAGCCAGGCAACCGTGCCACTAAATTTCACAGAGACTGAGATCGAGATGTTGTGGATGAGGTGGAGGAGGTTCTCTTTCAAAAGTGTTACCGTGGTGACGCTAGATGCCAAAAAGCGCGCCTCCCCTTCATCTGATTGGTCCATATTTGATAGTTCTCCAAAAGTCACCAAATTTTTCATGCAAGCCAGGCCTGGCGATACATTTGATATTTCATGGTTTGCATTAATGGGCGTGGCCTAACGGCTCAACAGCGCCCCCTAGAATACTTTTCTCTGCCATAACTTTTGAAAGGTTTGACATAAAGAGTCGTGGGTGGTGTCATGGGACTCGGTATTGAGTTCTTGACCATAATTGGTGAAAATTAGCCCCGCCCCTTCTTCTGATTGGTTGTCCCTATTTCCTGCTATAACTTTTGAATGTTTTGACATAGAGAGTCGTGGGTGGTGTCATGGGACTCTGTAATGAGTCCTTGAGCTTCTTTGGCCTTAATTAGCCACGCCCCTTCTTCTGATTGGTTGTCCCGATTTTCTGCTATAACTTTTGAATGGTTTGACATAGAGAGTCGTGGGTGGTGTCATCAGATTCTGTATGGAGTCCTTGACCTTCATTGGCCTGAATTAGCCCCGCCCCTTCTTCTGATTGGTCGTCCCTTTTTTCTGCTATAACTTTTGAATTGTTTGACATAGGAAGTTGTAAGTGGTGTCATTTCTGATATTCTTATGGGGGCGGTGGCCGTGAGTGCGAGGGCCCGTTCATCGCTGCTTGCAGCTTTAATTTTTTTTGTTTATTCTCCATTCTCCAGTTTAAATCGCTGGCGCTGGCGGTGGGTTGCCTCCTTCTTGCCTCTCCCCTCTGTGAGGTTGCTGGTGGCCTGTGTTCCGGGTTCTTCCTGGTCGGCCCCTGGTCTCGCGGGTGGCGGGGTTGCTCCCCCCCCCTCCCCCACTATAGATACACTTCAGGTCGAGCTTTGTTTGGTTTATTACACACACATACACACACACACACACACATACACACACACATACACATAGCCACATAGACATATACACACTCACGTACACGTATACATATTCATACATTCATGCATGCACACATACATACACACACACACACACACACACACACACACACACAGCTACACATATGCATACACACAGTTACATTTAGCCACACATACATATACACACTCATACACACACACACATTCATACATATATAGCCACTCAGTCACACACATATACATACACATACACACACATACACAGCCACCCAAACATATACATACACACACACACACATAGGCACAAAGACATGTACACACACACACGCACACATACTCATATACATACATGCACACACACACACATAGACATATATACTGGCTTGTTCACCTGCATGCTCGCTCTGTAGTTTTTGGGGTTAGTTAGCGGTAGCTTAGCTCAGACTGTGATTTGGGTTGATTGCTGCTTGTGTTTTGGCTACGTGTTGGTTTTGTGTTTTGTTTGTGGTTTTTGTTGCAGATTTTCAGTGCTTGACGTGTGCCTCCGTGTGTTCCTGCTTCCTGGATTGGCAGTGGATGTCATAGACATATATACGTAGACGCCGCATCGGGCACTGAGCCGTACGTCAACGTCGCCGCCATATTGGATGTGGCAAGACCGCGCTGTAAACTAATACAAGTGAATTGACTTATTTTCATAAAGCGCCTTTCTACAAAGAGATTTACGTTTTACGTTTCATTTATTCATTCACACACGCACTAATATACTTGGGAAACGGTTAGGCACCAAATATAATATATTTAATTTTCTCAGATGGCAAAAATAAGGACTTTATTGATCCCACATAGGAGTAATTCATGTTATATCAGCTATAGAGAACAAGGTAGTGCCGAAAAACAATATATATCCCCCATCACAAAAATAAGAAAAATATAGAGACATATTTGATTTGATTTATTTTATTTTTGTACATGTAAAAAAAAAAAACACTTCATGAGAAGTTTAAGAACACAAAACAACAAAACAAAGAATTTCATCACTTGCTATCTTAAATTACATGTGCCAAAAAAGGAGTAGGAAGAAGTTTAAACTTATTTAATCCTACCCCCATTCACTGATCATTTAACCTGTATTTATAAATACTCACACACTGTACTCACACTGCTAAATAACAGTATTATTATTATTATTATTATTATTATTATTATTATTATTATTATTATTATTATTATTATTATTATTATTATTATTATTATACATACATACACACAGTTGAATATTTCTATATATTTGTACACACATGCCCATATAAATATTTATATAAATACTTATTTACACTATACTGTATCTGCTCTATATCTATGTATATATCTACTTACACACATAACCACACACACACACACACACACACATATATATATATACATACATACATATAAATATATATATATATATATATATATATATATATATATATATATATATATATATATATATATATATATATATATATATTTATAGGCTATATATATATACCTATCAATACACATGCATACATACATATATAATTTGCGGCCCATTTCTTTACATTAATATACACAAATCTACCCATTTAACTCAATAGTGTTATCTGAAGGCCCCCAAAAACCCGCTAAACCATATTTTCAGTATTCCAGTTCTTTTATTGTCTGAAAAATGGTTCAAATGTTATTTTGTTGTCTGAAAAATGGTTCAATTGTTATTTTGTCTGAAAAATGGTTCAAATGTTATTTTATTGTCTGAAAAATGGTTCAAATATGTTATTTTGTTACTTGAAAAATTTAAAATATGTTTTGTTGATGAGAAAATATGTTTCTCTATTTTTTTTATTTTTGTGATATATATTGTTTTTCTGCACTACCTTGTTCTCTATAGCTGATATAACATGAATTACTCCTATGTGGGATCAATAAAGTTCCTATTTTTGCCATCTGAGAAAATTAAATATATTATATTTAGTGCCTAACTGTTTCCCAAGTATATTAGTGCGTGTGTGAATGAATAAATGAGACGTAAAACGTAAATTTCTTTGTAGAAAGACGCTTTATGAAAATAATCCATTTACTTGTATTAGTTTACAGCGCAGTCTTGAACATCCAATATGGCGGCGACGTTGACGTATCGCAAGCCCACTCGATGAGGCGTCTACGTATATATGTCTATGGTGGATGTCACCCCCCCACCCCCCACCAACCACCCCACCCCAAACCCCCCCACAAAAAAAACAAAAAAAAACTCACTGGGTTTGTATGTATATATTTATGTATGTATGTGTATGCGTATGTAGGCGTATATATGTATATATATTAAATATAGCAATAATGCACATATATATGCCTTTGGTTTTTACCTACATGGTATCAATCATTAATATGTGTGCAGACAAGGTATAAAAAAAAATAAAAAAAAAAAAAAGAAGAAAAGCAAGATACTAAGATATTTATGTATCAATGATTGATTATTGTTTTGGTCTCCTCTCAATGTAATTTGTAATTTATTTATTTATTTCAAAACAGGGACAGCGCACAATAAGACTTTAATCTTTCACAAGAGAATATGCATTGTGCCAGGTTGTAGCAGCTTGCTATTTTCTACAGGCTCTGGTCTTCATGCCCATTATTTCAAATGTGTAGACTTGCTTTTGTCAACAAACAAACGCGAAGCGGAGATGCAGGATGCGTCTTCATTGAGGCTGAAAGCCACAATGAGTTATTTCATCAAATAAAAGGAAGAAGGAATGCGAATCCATTCAAAAGTGACTCATTCAACAGTCAAAAAGAGAGAAAAAAACAGGACACAGCCTCTCAAAGACATGTGAACAGCTGGGAGACAGAAAACTGGAGAAAATTGATGCATTTTGTGAGGCAAAAGATAAGTTTTATTCACCTTTTAGAAGTTTTGATGAGAGAACACTTCTGCTGTTTCACCATCTCTGAAATGTTCCTTGACCTCTATGACCTCTCTCTCTATATATATATATATATATATATATATATATATATATATATATATATATGTGTATGTATGTACAGCACTTGGGCAGACCTCACAGATCCACCAACATGCTCGAAACGGAGTAGGATTGAAGTAAACACTTATCGAGTCCTACCCCTGAATCTTACATACATTCTTACATATAATAAGACGAATTTCAATAAGCTTACTTATAAAACATGCATACCTACTTTAATAACTGTTCTATACAGTGATATAATTCTCAATTATATGAATATATAAATATAGTCAAAATCAAAACAAATCAAAGCAAACAAAAGAAAACCAAACCAACCCCCAGCATTTAGTTGTGCTACTATGTATGTATGTAATAATAGAAGTAATTATAATGCATAGTATTACATTATCATTACTTTACTATAATACTACAATATAATAGAGAAAAATGGACAGCAATGGTATAAAAAAAAATTGAATAACTATATAAGAGTAGATATGCTATATATACTGGTTCATATATTTACCTCCAATTATATACCGTAGATGACCAAATAGTCGCCCGCGCGCAAATACGCGCCTGTGCTCTAATAGCCGCCGGGGGTCCGAGCCCATTTGGCCTAATAAACGCCGGTTCAATTAAACGCCCGGGCGACTACCGGTAATAACCTGGTAATAACACTGTATTTGCATTGTATTGTGTACAGTATCGTTCATACTGCTCTGATCAGCTCCGTGTGTCGCCGTTACACAGACAAACTGTCTTTGTATAGCCTATCAGAGCATGTGAGCGGAGTTGAGCGGCGAGAATTTCCGCTCCTCGCTCACAAAGGTTGTCACCGCTCTGCTCCGCCTTCTTTATTATTTATAATTAAAATTTTTATATATTAAAATCCCAAAATATCTGTACCGTTTCTGATTGGGTGTGTGCACTGCGAATCATTTCAAGTTGTGTCTCGGCGGAGGAACCCGACGTCCCAGCAAAATGAGAAGAGAAAAAAGAGTTCAGCAGACAGCGCACACACTAAAGGCTGATTTATGGTTCCGCGTTACACCAACGCAGAGCCTACGGTGCAGGTTACGCCGTAAGGTTGATTTATGGTTCCGCGTTACACCAACGCAGAGCCTACGGCGTAGGGTACGCGGTGACCCGCACCGTACGTGGAAATGCGCTCTTTTTTTTTGCTATTAAAACATGATTTGTAATGTGAATTTGCAAAACTTAAACTACAAATAATAGTTTTTGACGTAACATCAGAGATTGTGCATGCTCTCTGTGAAAGGATGAGTCCAATCGGGTCGCAGCTGCTCCAACTGTGATTCCTTCACGAGGAGCGACCAGGATTTCAAACACGCTTGATTTTCTTGCGACCTCACGATTCGTGATCGGGAGCTCTTCGTGAGGTGTTGTGTTGTGTACAGTGTGTACAATTTTAGTTCCAGTGGTACTATGGTGATCTCATATGTTCTTTGTAAATAATGGTCTGGTGCTGCTCATTGCAAAAATAAATTGTAGCCTGGTGCAAATACCCGCCTGGTTCTTATAAACGCCTGGGGTCCAAGTGGATTTAGCATATTGAACGCCCGGGCTACTAAATGGTCATCTACGGTACATAAAAATGACTATAAATCTATATATCGACATATCTACATATAACTATAAATCAATATATATTAATAGAGGTATAGATACACAAATCCTGTACGTATAATACTACTCAATATATCCATATACATAGCCGACGTCAGAGTCGCTCTTTCGCTGAAAATGTATCTACTCGGCCCGCCTCGACCCCTAGTGGAAAAACGCAAAGTCGCTGAGTCAGCTGTATCTGACATCTTCACACTACAGGCCACCGATTGGTCGGGGGGTTGGAGTCAGACGTCTGAGTCAGGATGTGGACATCAGTTGAAGAGCGATTCTGACCAGCAATGGCAGCACAGAAGTCTGCTCGTGGTCCAACTCTGAGGTTCATAAACCTGGTGGCTGAGGAGAGAATTCAAAGGGATTTAGACGGAGCAGTAAGGAAGGAGAAGATGTACCAGAAGTTTTCTCAGTCCATAGCTGCTCACAGCTACTAACTGACCTTTCAGCAGCACCGAGACGAGCTAAAAAAAAATAAAAAGGCCTCCCCGCTTGAAGGTTCTCTCACTGTCATTTTTTAACTTGATATTGAACCCAAGCCACAGACCCAGCAGCACATAAACCATCTCCGTCCTTCTTCGTTTGTGTCACAAACTCAAGTACGTCACAGCAGCTTCGCTCCAACGCCGCCTACTTCTGCTCCGGGTCCTGGATTGTAGTAGAAAAGCAACTAGTTGAGTCGAGCCGAGTAGGTACTAGTGGAAAAGCGCCATATTTGTCCTGGTCCTGGTGTCATGCGGCTCTTGCAACTTTATTTGATAGGTGCAGTGAAAGACAGACGCGTAGGAAGTGGGGGCAAAATATGCAGCGACTGGAATCGAACCCGTGTCGCTGTACAGGGGAAGGTGTACATAAGTCGTCTGCTCAACCCGTTGAACTATACGGGCGCACGCTTGTGTTGAATTTTGCATTTGTGACGCAAATAACTTCAAGGGAAAAAAAAATCCACTCTCAAAATGGCAGGGAAAGAGTGCACGGCCAAACGAAACGCGGTCTCCGGCCCGACGCAAAGTGATGTATTGCTTTTATAAAACGGTTACCAAAAATGTAAATATGAAAGAGGAATACACAATCTATTTTATGTAGTTTTTAATTAATCAGAAATACATATTATCCAGTAAAAATAGCCCCACTGTGGAAAATAGTCCCATCTCTCCTGACGTTAGTTCTGCATGTCGTCTTTTCCTCTGCTTTTTTTTAGGAGAAAGTCACTGTTAAATGCACTCTACTCTACCATATCTGGCAGAGACCGATGTAGCTGCTCAGTCCATAGAGTTCACCTTTGAAGTTTCTGACAGTGCAATAAACCCTCTCAAAATAAAATTGAATTGTTTTTTAGACACTACCGCACCTTTATCTTTGCACCAGTCTTCAAAGCCCCTCACTGCCCACCTGGTCTGTAACTGCATTAGTCACTTCTCTCCTTCTCGGGTTGGTCAAACCTCTCCAGATGTAGCTCCGCATGACGTCTTTTGCTCATCTTTTTTTTCCGAGACAGGCAATCCATTCATCCATCGTTAGCCCTCCCCAGAGGTCAAAGTTAACCGTGAACATGCCTAATTAATTGTTAACGAAAATAAAAAAATAAACTTTAACACCAGCTACTTTTTGCTACCTGCTGTAACTGTCAAAAAATGCAAAAGTTGTCATGGATACATTGTTGCTTCCCTGTAGAAATGGGCGATATTTTACCGTTCACGATAAATCGTCAAAAACAACAATTTGTCATCTCACGGTAAAAAACGATAAATTGAGGAAATGAGCCTGAAAGAAAGAAAGAAAGAAAGAAAGAAGAAAGAAAGAAAGAAAGAAAGAAAGAAAGAAAGAAAGAAAGAAATGAGCCTGAAAGAAAGAAAGAAAGAAATGAGCCTGAAAGAAAGAAAGAAAGAAAGAAAGAAATGAGCCTGAAAGAAAGAAAGAAAGAAAGAAAGAAAGAAATGAGCCTGAAAGAAAGAAAGAAAGAAAGAAAGAAAGAAAGAAAGAAAGAAAGAAAGAAAGAAAGAAAGAAAGAAAGAAAGAAAGAAAGAAATGAGGCTGAAAGAAAGAAAGAAAGAAAGAAAGAAAGAAAGAAAGAAAGAAAGAAGAAAGAAAGAAGAAGAAAGAAATGAGCCTGAAAGAAAGAAAGAAATTAGCCTGAAAGAAAGAAAGAAAGAAAGAAAGAAAGAAAGAAAGAAAGAAAGAAAGAAAGAAAGAAAGAAAGAAATGAGCCTGAAAGAAAGAAAGAAAGAAAGAAAGAAAGAAAGAAAGAAAGAAAGAAAGAAAGAAAGAAAGAAAGAAAGAAAGAAAGAAATGAGCCTGAAGAAGAAAGAAAGATAGAAAGAAAGAAAGAAAGAAATGAGCCTGAAAGAAAGAAAGAAAGAAAGAAAGAAAGAAAGAAGACAAGAAAGAAATGAGCCTGAAAGAAAGAAAGAAAGAAAGAAAGAAAGAAAGAAAGAAAGAAATGAGCCTGAAAGAAATAAAGAAAGAAAGAAAGAAAGAAAGAAAGAAAGAAAGAAAGAAAGAAAGAAAGAAAGAAAGAAAGAAAGAAATGAGCCTGAAAGAAAGAAAGAAAGAAAGAAATGAGCCTGAAAGAAAGAAAGAAATGAGCCTGAAAGAAAGAAAGAAAGAAATGAGCCTGAAAGAAAGAAAGAAAGAAAGAAAGAAAGAAAGAAAGAAAGAAATGAGCCTGAAAGAAAGAAAGAAAGAAGAGAAAGAAAGAAAGAAAGAAAGAAAGAAAGAAAGAAAGAAAGAAAGAAAGAAAGAAAGAAAGCAAATGAGCCTGAAAGAAAGAAAGAAAGAAATGAGGGAGCCTGAAAGAAAGAAAGAAAGAAATGAGGCTGAAAGAAAGAAAGAAAGAAAGAAAGAAAGAAAGAAAGAAAGAAAGAAAGAAAGAAAGAAAGAAAGAAAGAAAGAAAGAAAGAAGAAAGAAAGAAAGAAAGAAAGAAGAATGAGCCAGAAAGAAGAAAGAAAGAAAGAAAGAAAGAAAGAAATGAGCCTGAAAGAAAGAAAGAAAGAAAGAAAGAAAGAAAGAAAGAAATGAGCCAGAAAGAAAGAAAGAAAGAAATTAGCCTGAAAGAAAGAAAGAAAGAAAGAAAGAAAGAACAGAAAGAAAGAAAGAAAGAAAGAAATGAGCCTGAAAGAAAGAAAGAAAGAAAGAAAGAAAGAAAGAAAGAAAGAAAGAATGAAAGAAAGAAAGAAGAAAGAAAGAAAGAAAGAAGAAAGAAATGAGCCTGAAGAAGAAAGAAAGAAAGAAGAAAGAAAGAAATGAGCCTGAAAGAAAGAAAGAAAGAAAGAAAGAAAGAAAGAAAGAAAGAAAGAAAGAAAGAAAGAAAGAAAGAAAGAAAGAAAGAAAGAAAGAAAGAAAGAAAGAAAGAAAGAAATAAGAAAGAAATGAGCCTGAAAGAAAGAAAGAAAGAAAGAAAAGAAAGAAAGAAAGAAAGAAAGAAAGAAAGAAGAAATGAGCCAGAAAGAAAGAAAGAAAGAAAGAAAGAAAGAAAGAAAGAAAGAAGAGAAAGAAAGAAAGAAAGAAAGAAAGAAAGAAAGAAAGAAAGAAAGAAAGAAAGAAAGAAAGAAATATTCCCGTTGATGACACTTTTTGTATTGGTATTTTTTTTATCGTTATCGGGATAAATGCCAGAAATTATCGTGATACATTTTTTTGTCCATACCGCCCATCCCTACTTCCCTGACACGGAAAGATATGCTGTGATAAGGCTTTAGAGTAGAAGCCGTGGAATATGCTCATTATACCACAGTTAACAACCAATCAGATTGCAGGATTTCACCTTTCCATTTTATAACGGTATTTATGTCTCAGAGAGAGCATGGAGTGAGGGATGGGGCAGTTGATGTGGTCATGTGTATGATGTGGCTCTTTGCAATAACACAGTAACCAATTGTGGCTCTTAGTCTCCGACTGGTTGGCCACCCCTGCTGTAGCGCCTCCCTGAGGGCAACAGGTCAAACAGTTCAAAGCCGGTGATCGTCTGTGCCGTCTTGATCACCAGCTACCGCACCGTACTGTGATACAGTTCCCTCAGGAAGTGTAATCCTTGCTACTGCACTGGACTTTTTTGTATTGTATATGTATGTATTTTTATGTAAATCCTGTCATTGGCTTTGATGAATCACCTTCAATCATGAAAGAGGATGAAAAATGGCAAATGAACGCATGCGACCAGACCTTTAAATGAAAGTGTAAGGAAAGTGGTCTTTAATCATTAAGACCGTTAGGGAAATAAATATTTCAAACACTTGCTGGGTGCCTTGGATCTCAAGTCCAAGTCCTGTGGTTATTTTCCTGGTGCTCCTCCCTGCATGCAGACTAGCAAAGCCCAGATAGCCTTGGGCCTGCGCTACAACCCCATCATACAGGGTGATACGCAGATTAATAATGAATGAAAAGGACGTCTGTGCGGGTTACATGAAGAGCCGACTCCACAAACACATGATCAGATATTGAGCTGAAAGATTTCCTGTGGCCAGTGAAAAAATCCTTTCAGAAACATATCCATCCCACTGCTCCGGAATTTTACAAGTCATTAATGTGTGTTTTTCTTGTAAAACGCAAGACGTACAGTTGAAATAATTAACTGGTGCACAACAGGGATGACTATATAAACAGATGTAGACAGTAGACACTGAGGTGGTTGGGGGGGGGGTTCTTTTCATTGCATTTAGTAAAGGAATGGAAACATGACCCCTGCTAACTTGTCTTGTGCTGTTCTCATGTCTGTCTTGGGAAAAGGTTATGAGTACAGGCAGTTTTGTTGTTTAGACACAGTTATATTCCTGAATAATGTTAGTAAGTTACGTGTTAATCTGTCCTCTACTTTCATCCAGGCAAGATCACAATGCATTTGGTCAACACCCTTTCTCATAGAACACCCGAGTGCAAGGAGCTGCTCTATTCTGCACTATCTGAAATTTCTTTACATCTTTTTTCACTGCACTTGACCAGATAGCTGAGCAGTAGTCAAGGTGTGATAATACCAAGGTTTGAATAACCTGTCGGACTGTAAGTGGGTGGTGTCATCGGACTCAGTATTGAGTCCTTGACCTTCATTGGCCTGAATTAGCCACGCCCCTTCTTCTGATTGTTGTCCCTATTTTCTGCTATAACCTTTGAATGGTTTGACATAAAGACTCGTGGGTGGTGTCATCGGACATGGTTTTGAATCCCTTGACCATAATTGGTGTGAATTAGCCCCGCCCCCTCTTCTGATCGAAATTTCGTTGAGGTCGATATTTGAAAGATCCTATTTTCTGCCATAACTTTTGAATGGTTTGACATAAAGAGTCGTGGGTGGTGTCATCGGATTTAGTTTTGAGTCCTTGACCTTAATTGGTGCAAATTGCACGCGTGAGGGCCCGTTCATCGCTGCTTGCAGCTTTAATTTTAATTGGATCTGACTTTTTAACGCATGGTTTGAGCCAAAAACAATGCATTTAGTCTTTACTACATTTAGAATCAATTTGTTTTTGGTTACCCATTCCAAAATTGAGTTCAGGTTTGGGTTAGTTCTCCGTTGAGAATGATACAGGGTCCATGGACAATCGGTGGTTTATACTCCGTCTCTGTCTCGCAGGCTCCACAAGTTCCTCCATGTCGGACCACTGGCTCACCAGGCTGACGGGGGACAGCAAGAGAGGCAGCCTGGTGTCTCGCTCCTCCAGCGCCTTCACCTCCGTAGCCGACCCCCCAGACTCCCCCGTCTTCCAGGATGAACCCGTCAAAGAGGGGCGAGGTAAAGAACCGCCGTAACAGTTCATCTCAAAATGTTGTGTGTGTGCTAGGGATGGGCGGTATGGACTAAAAAATGTATCACAATAATTTCTGGCATTTATCCCGATAACGATAAAAATGACGATAAAAAAATACCAATTCAACTCCACCTTTTTAACTATAAATCTTCCTTCTTTTTCTTTCTTTTTGGCTCATTTCTTTCTTTCTTTCAGGCTCATTTCTTTCTTTCTTTCTTTCTGGCTCATTTCTTTCTTTCCTTCCTTCCTTCCTTCCTTCCTTCCTTCCTTCCTTCCTTCCTTCCTTCCTTCCTTTCTTTCTTTCTTTCCTTCTTTCTTTTTCTTTCTTTCTTTTTCTTTCTTTCTGGCTCATTTCTTTTTGGCTCATTTCTTTCTTTCTTTCTTTCTGGCTCATTTCTTTCCTTTCTTTCTTTCTTTCTTTCTTTCTTTCTTTCTTTCTTTCTTTCTTTCCTTCCTTCCTTGCTCATTTCTTTCTTTCTGTCTTTCTGGCTAATTTCTTTCTTTCTTTCTTTCAGGCTCATTTCTTTCTTTCTTTCTTTCTTTCTTTCTGGCTCATTTCTTTCTTTCTTTCTGGCTCATTTCTTTCTTTCTTTATTTTGTTTCTTTCTTTATTTCTTTCTGGCTCATTTCTTTCTTTCTTTCTGTCTTTCTGGCTCATTTCCTTCCATTCTTCTGCATGGATTTAAATTCTTACCCTGGGGAATTTTTTTGACGGTATATCGTGAACGGTAAAATATCGCCCATTCCTAGTGTGTGTGTGTGTGTAAAAACTAAAGTCTCTTCCTCTGTACGTAATTGTCAGGGGGCTTTGAGAGCAGACCATTCGTCAGAGGCGTTAAGGGGCGGAGCAAGAGCATGAGGGCCCCCAGCAAGGCCAGGGACAGCCTAAGCAAAGTGCTTCCTCTGCGTTGGTCCTTCGGTTCCAAGGACAGACGAAAACCTGATCAAGTGCCTCCGCCGGCCCAGGATCCTGCCCCCGTGGAGCTGGGGTGCACAAAGGAACCGATAGCGGCGCTGATGAGTGAATCGCGCGGCAAAAAGGAAGCCGGCGGGGGCCGTGCAGCCGCCGCCGCTACAGGTCGGTCCTCCAGCGCCGGGAGTCTGAGCTGCGTGGGGAAGTCGGCGGAGGAGCCGCCGTATCCGCAGGTCCCGGAGGGCCAGAGACGGCCCTCGGAGAAGACGGCCAGCCTGAAACGCAACAAGGGAAGTCAATCGAAGGAGGAGAGCGCGGCGAATATCAGCACCAGCTTCAGCAGCAACACCCTCACCAGGAGGAAGGATGCCAGGAAGCAGATCTCCTCGAAGTCTTCGCAAGAAACAGAAACCAAACCGAGCTCGGGAACTGCAATCCATCCCAGCTTCAGCGCGCCCAGCATTCAGGGTGGGACTCTGCGGAGACCAAAAGGGGCTAATAAGGATCAACATGGTGCAACTGATGAAAACCCCAGGAAAGAAGACGTGCAGAAGAGCCACGACGGTCTGTTCTCTTTCCTCAAAGGTAACTTCTTGAAGAAGGACAAAGACCCGAGGAAGTCCAAAGAGGCCGAATCAGGGAGAGGGACGGACGATGAAGGAGGCAGAAGGACCTTGTCAAAGGCCTCGTTGTCCAACGGAGCCGCGGGAGGCAGGACCGCAGCGGACGAGGGAAAGTCCAAAAGCTCAGGCCGTCAGGCCGACGGGCTGGTGAACGGGAAGCCGGGACGCGCCGCGGGAGACATCAAACGCTCCCAGAGCTCGTCCAACATACCCACCAAAGCGGAGCAGAACATGCGCAGGACTGCGTCCTTACATCGTAACGGGACGTCTGCGGCTCCGTCGCGGAGCCTGGCCGCGGACAAACCGTCTTACGGCACCCTGCAGAGAAATCGGTACAGCACAACCTCACTGGGCCGAAAGAGGACGGTCCCAGAGTCCAGCTTCTGATGCACACAACGCCTTTTTATCCGAACGGAGAGCAAAGGACTTCCACTATCTTAGATCAAAGCAATAGCGCTCCGAGCAGACGGATACGCCTTTTTCTTAATGAAGTGACCGGATTGGTTTGCACAATACATTTGAGGGATGGAGCCCATGAAGGGCTTGAGAGAAATATGAAACGATGTGGCCTGTCCGGTCCGTGGACTTCGCGGCCATCCGTTTTTTGTTTTGAAATGACAAAATAAAAATAGAGATATAATCCAAAATAATCAGTTTCCCATCTTTTGTTTTGATAATAAAAAACGGAAAACGGATCGTTATCCATTATCCGTTATCCGATTTCATTGATGTGTTTGAAAATCGAAATTGGGAATTAAATCAGCGAGTGGAAAACTCTTTTCTCTATTTCCTATTTTTTCCAACGGGGGCGGGGGGGGGGGGGTATGTTAGAGTTCAGTACATGTTATTTATTGGACGCTGCAGCTGAACGGACTGTCACAACATCACTGCAGTTTCATGACGGAGTGAAGACAGATTACAGATTAAACTCATGTTTCACTCCCATGTTTCATATTTGATTTATTTTCTGTTTCAACATTAAAAAATCTAAAACTGTTCTGATCAACAAAAGAACCAGAAACAACTTTCTTCATTTATTACTGCGCATGTGCAATCCCCCCATTTGTCCAATCCTTGTTTTCAGTATCCTTGGAAAGGAATAGGAAATAGAGAAAAGAGTTTTCCACTCGCTGTTCTAATTCCCAATTTTGATTTTCAAACACATCAATGACATCGGATAACAGATAACGGAAAATGGATAACGATCCGTTTTCCGTTTTTTATTATCAAAACAAAAGATGGGGAACGGATTATTTTGGTTTAGTTCTCTATTTTTATCTTGTCATTTCAAAACAAAAAACGGATGGCCGCGAAATACACGGACCCCTGTCCTTTTAAAAACAAATCAAAGGGAACCCATCTCATTCTTACTGTTCAAGACTTAAAAGAAGTGCCTGAGCAACTTTAATGCAGTTTAGACCAATTAACTTTGTCTGTTCAGCACTGCAGATATAAATGTACTCATCTTTTCCTCACTATATTGATGTATCAAGTTCTGAACTGTTAAGATTGTTAAGAGTATTACTTGCAATCAAGACGCACTGATTGTTCGTTAATAAGAATGTACTTTGTCCACTTGATTAACAGTGGTGCTTTGAGGCTGCGGTTTCTGATTAACACAAATTAATCGACCCCCTTTGTCGGGGGTGTGTTTGCAGTGCAGGTTGGCGTTGAAAGTATCATCAGCCGTTCTTTTGTCACCAAGTGATCAAGTTGATTATTTTCTTTTTTAATATAGTCACTGCTTTAAAATAGACATTCAGACTCACTTTTCTGCTGGGAATCGGGATGTTAATGCAGCATGGGTGAAGGGATAATTACCTTTTTAAATAAGTGCTCATTTAGCCACAGGTGGTGTCACGACAGTCACCGTGACAGAATTCTTTCTTTGTATTTTTAAAATCCAGAATGTTTTTTTTTTTCTTTTCTGGTGGCTTTTTAGATGTCAGGGAACAAAATCTGTATCTCTGAGCCCCCTTTTAGAGCATTTGCCCCCCCAAATATGGCAGTTTTTGTCTCTTTTTTCCCATCGCATTCTTTTTTCCTAAGCCAGATCCCGCCTGGTCATGAGTCACGAGTCATCAATTTATTAACTGTCTATATCTATATTAAATGTCAGACTCTTCCGGGACAGTAAAGCTTGTTTTCTGCAGTTTTCCAGTTGAGTAATTATGTCAAACATCAAATTAATTGACAACCAAGCGGCCAACAAAGTGGTACCATGTTGAACACTGAAGTTTCACAGCTTCATATCTCTGTACAGTACGACGGAGTATTAGGGCCGAACTAAGACAAAAAAATGTTTTGAAATTACGAGAATAAAGTGATAATATAATGAGATCAAAGTCGTAAAATTACATGAATAAAGTCATAATGTTGCGAGAATAAAGTCGTAATAGAATGAAGTCGTAATATTATGAGAATGAAGTTGTAACATTACGAGAATAAAGTCGTAATATTACGAGAATAAAGTCGTAATATTACGAGAATAAAGTTGTAATATTACAACAATAAAGTCGTAATTTATGAGAATAAAGTCGTAATTTATGAGAATAAAGTCGTAATTTATGAGAATAAAGTCGTAATAGAATAAAGCCGTAATATTACGAGAATATAGTCGTAACATTACGAAAATAAAGTCATAATATTACAAGAATAAAGTGGTAATTTATGAGAATAAAGGCCTAATATTACAGAATAAAGTGGTAATTTATGAGAAAATTGAGCATCTTGTGAAGTTATATTTATATATTATATTATATATTACGACTTTATTCTCGTAATATTACGACTTTATTCTCACAACATTATGACTTTATTCTGGTAATTCTACGACTTTATTTTCGTGATTTCCATGTCACGAAAATAAAGTCCTTTTGTCTTAGTTTGGCCCTAATACTCCGTCGTAGTACAGTTCACACATGAAACTATAAACAAGCGTATAATTGCCCTTGCTTCAGCGGAGTCCTGGGGGATCACAGGGCATCAGGCCTCGATCGGGAACATAATCTGGCCAAAGCTGAATTCCTTTCATCCTCCTCTTCGTCCCTCTTTTCCAACGTAGCCATGATGCTTAACGTCACAGACGAAAACAGACCAACATCGCCAGAAGTCGTAAGGGAACTTTGGAGTACAGTGAATCAATCTTTAACCGACTACTAAGAAAAAACGACCGATACAGAGGAAACTACTGTTCTGTAGTTTTAAGCAGCCGTTCTTAGACCCACCCAGGGTTTAGCGTTTTGGTTTAGCACTCTGCACCACGGGAAGAAGGTCAGACGTAAATGGGCAAGGCACACCCCTGCAGCAAGAGTTTATGTACCGCCCAGGTACTTTGTAGTGGGTGATATTGTTCATCTCAAAGTTGTCTTCCAGTGCAAATCTTCTCATCCATCGCCAGAGTCACAGCCAGTACTGGAGTTGAGGGGGGATGAGGGGGATGGCATCCCCCCTGAAATAAAAACGGTCCAAATCATCCCCCCTGTAAAACTGCCATCCCCCCTTTCCATCCCTTATGTCATTTCATCAATGAATGTGGTTTTACTGCTATTTCAACATTTAGAGTCCAGAGGCCAGAAAAATAACTTATTTGACAATTTTCACCTGTTTCAAGTAAATTTTCACTTGAAATAAGTAGAAAAATCTGCCAGTGGGACAAGATTTATCTTCTTATTACAAGCAAAAAAATCTTGTTCCACTGGCAGATTTTTCTACTTATTTCATGTGAAAATCTACTTGAAACAGGTGAAAATTGTTGTTTTTTTCCAGTGATGAGTCTTGTTATAAGTGTAATGAGATTTTTTTACTAAAATGAGAAATAAGAAAAATATTTTTGAGAAAGATTTTGAGTTTTTGCAGTGATCCATTTTACTTATCCTGTGAAGGACAGAGTCATATTGATAAGTTCAGAAAACTCTTTTTATTGTTGTGTTTTGATGTATTTGATGTAAGCCCAGTGGATATTTAAAGCTTACAGAAGGCTGCATTTAACTGCTGCTATGTCATTCCTGCAGTATTTCTGCAGGTGTTTTGGTCAGTGATATTATTTGTAATATATTATATTATTAGTAATCAGCACAAATTATCTATCCCCATATGATAAAATCCACCTTCCCCCCTGATTTTTCTTTACAACTCGAGTACTGGTCGCAGCGCATGCAAACGGCAAACAAAAAACCCACCTCGACCATCTCACCTCCGTCACTGCTGACTTCGTCATTCAAGGTTGTTTTTCCTTCTCTTTTGTATTCCCCCTTTGATCCTTGCTTTTTTCTTCATGTATTATTTTGTTGGCATTCGGTCGCCTTGACGTTTTTTTTTACAGCCCGTATCGCCGGGTTACTACATCCTACCGGGACCTTCACTGTGACAAAGACGTGAGGCCTGAGAGGTGGTCAAACGTGTCACAATGACCCCTTCATTTAAAAACCTGCCTGATGCGTATTTTAAAGCTATAGAGTAACACAATAATAGGATTTATTTCCCCCTAACGTCATTCTATGTACTTACTAATTTATTTGCAAACAAGCTTCCCAACAGAAGATGAGTGTGTCAGAAGTGCATTGTTCAAAGTTTTTTGATCATCAAACATCAAGGCTGCTGTCAGAATGCACTTAAATATCGGCAGTAAATCTGATTCAATTTACTAGAAGAGCCGAGAATACAAAAGGAATTTGTGAAAATAAATTAAAGTTAAAAAGTACTGGGCCTTGGGAAACAGTTTTCAGTTGATGACACTCATCAGTTTGACATCTTAGAAAACCTTGGAAAACAAACGAAAAAAAAGAATAATTTCTACGTGTGAATCTGTGATGTGGAGCTGCTTTGTCACTTAACAAAAAGAAAAAACATGGCATATATGAAAAACCCTGGGCTTTTATCAGATGATTGTACACATTAATTATGGACCGGAGTGAAGTCAATTGAAGCGAGTCGGAATTGAAACCTAGGTTTGCAGAAAAATGGCACTTAATGCTCGCATTCGAGGCAAGTAACCTATTATAGATGTCTGGCGACTCGAGACTCAAAAATGTAATTCCACGTAGGTGACAGAGCAATCTGGCTGATTATAACTTAGGAAACGGGCTGAAAGTGCATAAAAACAACAGTTTGATGAGAAAGTAACAACCGTAAATTAACAACTTTTCTAACCTTCCAGTCAACTTACTGGGTGTGAAACTCGAGTCCTCGAGGGGCCGGTGTGTCCAGACCTCAATGGCCGTTAATTTGAATCAGGTGTGTCGATGCCAGGAAACGTCTAAAACTCACAGGACAACGGCCCTTGAGCGACCGGAGTCCAACACGTGGTATAACACGTGGGAGATTTGCGAGGCCCTGTGCCAAATGGTCAGGGGGGGCCCTCGCGCACTCGCTACGCTCACGCGCGCAAAATTTTTGTTTTTTTCAGGTCGGATCGGGTGTCTATATGCGCAATTTTAACTCTCCAATTAGCAAAATACTGGATACCTTCCCCTGCCTCATCATCATTTGGCTTGCCTGGACGCGGGGCCCCACGGCTGCTTGAGACCCGGTCGGATCAGTGATTTTTGTAACAAATTTATCAAACGAGCCTTTCAGAGAGGCATTAAACTCTTCCATTTTCTTTAGTTTTTTTCTTTTTTCATCCCCGGATGGAAATTTCCTGAATCTGTCTCGTTCTCTCGACATTGTGTGACAGTTTGTTCCAACTCCACCCGTCTGGATCAGAGCAGCTTGTGTCTGCGCTTGGTCTGATCAGTTGTATTGAGCAACAGACACGCGCATCATTGCACATATATTTATTGATATGCACAGACTAGTACACATTTAGTTCTGTAATGGAACGTGACTGTTGATATTTATATATTTATAAGGGAAAAAAGGAAAAAAAGAACCAAAAGAAAAAAAAATAAAATGTTCTTTTTTTTTTTTTTAAACGGCCCATAGCGCGAGGCCCCTTGGGGCGCGAGGCCCCGTGCGGTCGCACGGTTCACACACCCCTTGCGGCGGCCCTGACTCCGAGTGCTAACTTTTACTGCCATTTTGCTGCAAACACACATTCGATTCTCCGTCAAAAATGCTTTAACTCGCGGTTTTGGTCCCTAATGGAAGTCTACATCCCTTTAACGGTAGACCCGGTGCTGGAATAAAACAAACCCAATGTTCAGAGCGAGTATTTCTACGCTCAGGCGCCGGCCCATAATGAGCAACCTCATAGATACTTCTGACTTTGACACTCAAAGCCACCGGAGCCACCGGAGTACGGGAGTCTGTTCTCGCCTTTCATTTTATTCTTTTACACGCTTATTTAATTTTTCTTAAGCCCGAATATAAAAAAAAGTATGATTGTCCTTCAAAATCAGAAAATTTTGTAATGCTTTTTTTTTTTTTTGTAGATTTAATAGCGGCCATGTGAGAGAGAATGTGTCCCCTCTTTCAACATGATAGATCAAGGCCTTCAAATTTTATTTTTTTTAAAGTATGAAAGAGTTGGTTTGAAATTGGTTCGGTAATAATTGACATTTCACATATTTGTGCTGCACATCAAAGCGAGGAGCGTTCCCTGGAATGGACGTCTAAGCGGGTTCAGCTGAAGTCAGATTAATTTAAAACTGAGCTTTGCAAAGTTACATTTGAGGAAAAACCAGAGCAGCAGCAGCAGCATCACGACTCGTGGAGAGGGATGAAGATGTGGGGATGTCTCTGTCTCTGCAGCCGCCGGCCCCAGGGTGGTCACTGAGTTCACCGCAAACCTCTCTGGATGCCAAAGTATTGTGCGAGGCACATTTTAGACCGGTGGTGAAAGTATGACGGGAGAAATCGTCGCTATGGTAACTGCATCCGAGCACACGTGTTACCCTTTTTCTTTTTCTTCCTCATTTCCCACTGAGTGACTCCTCAGCTTCTGAATCACGAACCCAAACTGTCCAAAAAAACCTCCAACAGGTACCGTGCAGCAGTGGTTTTGGTTAACTCCTTGACGTTGGAGGGAAGTCTCTCTTTGTTGGGGGGGGTTTCAGACCTGAGGTGGCATATAATCCTCTCCTAGCTGCAATCGGCCAGGGCTATCTATTACCGGTCGACCCTTTTGTTTTTCCAAAATAAGGGGCTGTGAAAAGCGTGCAAACAGCACCCCCTTAACCATGATTATTACCGTTATTACAGAGAGAGCAGCGTGTTCGGGCGCCGCTACCTGCAGCCGGCCGAGCTCTGCAGGAACAACGAGGACCGGAGAAGAGCAAACGCGCATAACCGCCCAGTGCGGTTCTTATAACTTCACATTCGGCAGAAAATCCCTTGACATTTTGATTAAGTTGTCTGCCGCAAAGGTGGGTTGGTGCGAAGCTCCCTGTGTGAAGCTGCTTCTCTGTAACGTGCCATGAAATTATGGAGCTCCGAGTTGGCAATCAGCTCGTGGGCGCTAGTCGTGATGGCCTTGTAGCCGAACCCCCTCATCACGATTCCAGCGCTGCTCGTCCTGCGGCCACAACACTCCACTATAATTGGATTAAACTGATTTGCATTTAATTGGGCATCTTTAAACATGTTTGTCCTCTGAAGAAGGCATCTTGAGATCACTTTTGTGTTGCGTTGGCTTTTACGCAGACGACTGAAGCTAAATGTTCCCTAAAGACCCCGTAATCCAGCTACCTAAACCCCTTCACCCGGAGGAACGTGTACTTTCCTTCAAACATCACAAGTGATCCTTGTTTTACTTCTGTGACTAAATGTATTTCTGAGAAGTTTTAGGGCGCTTCGGTGTGAATGTGTGAATCTGGACGGTTTCTCGTTTGGTTCAAAATCCCTAAAATGTGATGAATGAAACAACTACAACGTGACATGGCGACCTCTGGCTTCCACCAGGAGGTGGTAAACGATGCACCGGTTCATTGTTACGGTCGTCCTGAAGGTGTTTACTTTGGAAACGAGCGTAGAGATTTGCACAAACGCGGCTGGAGCCTCATGAAAATACACAATGAAACCCCAAAGTTCAGGCTGCTCTCATTAAAATGTCAAGAAGGATTGACTCCTGCTTCATTTCTTTTTCAGGTCTTTTGTGGGCTCTCAAAGACTTAATTAATCCCACGAAAGGTCAAAATCACTGGGAAAGATTTTTGAAAATGGAAAAACATAATTCGGTTCAGCTCAGCTTTATTTATGTAGCGCCAACGTCGTCTCAAGACACTTTAAGGATACTTAAAACCTGCAGATCATTTTATATGACGTCATAAGTGCTTTTTAGCCGTGAAACTATTGACGCTGAATCTTTCTACCCCTTTCCTTCTTGTTTTTGTTATGTAAGCTGTGAAATGATGATACGTGTCATTGAAGGTTAAATATATGTTCAACTTTAAAATCGAAAGATGGTGCACTTTGTTTTCCCCGTGATTGTAAAATATGTGATAAAATACCAGATTTTAATGTTACTTTAAAGACGGAAAGCAGAAGATATGTTTTTGTTTTCTCTGTCTATCTGGGACATTATTGCTGCTATTTAAAGGTAGGGTATGTAATTTTTAGGGTAATTTTTAACTGCCAAACATTTTTTTTTTGTGAATAATTGATTATATCCTCAGTTTCTGCTAGCTCCCCATCTCAAATGTTCACTGTGTAAAAAATAAAACAATTAAAAAAATTCCTTACCCTACCTTTAACCAAAGGCAAAGAATTGAAATAGGAGCTTATTCTTCTTTCTTTTATTGTTTCTATCCACCTGTGGGCTCATTGACAGTGTTTTCCCTGCCTCACTGAACACTTTTTGTTGATACAGATTTTGTGACACTGAAGAAGTTTTTAAATTAATTTTCCAACTTTGGGTACAGGCAGAACTGTGTGTGTTTTAGTGTGTGTGTGTGCGTGTGTGTGTGTGCGTGCGTGCGTGCGTGCGTGCGTGCGTGCGTGCGTGCGTGGGAAAGAATAATGATTGAAAACAACACGTCACCAAGTTTAAATGAACTAATGTTGAGTGAAATTCAGCTGTTTGTGTATGATGATGCAACAAGAGTGCTCCTACTGTAAAAGCACAGTTTTTGTCTAAATTATGGTCTGTATATTATGGTATATTCTATATTTGATATATCATTTTATATTTTTAATACATCGAATAAAGAGAAGATATTCACGATGCGAGTATTTTATTGATGACTTAAGAGCTGATTCAGTCCAGGACCACCGGTTTGAGACCACGTGAAACTGGTTTTCCGCACTGATTTGCCCTCAAACTTGATCTGGTTTTCTGTCTTTTAAAATCTGTACCCAAATGCACCTGCAGTAATTGGTTTTTAACGTCGTACTCTTTATGCAAGCCACTCTTTAATGTGTTGGTGTTTGAATGACCAATGATGTGGAGAAGAGCTGCAGTACACAGTACAGTACACTATTGAAGTTAATGTGTCCGCTTCAAGGAAAGGCAAGTTTATGTGTAGGCTATAGCAAGTGCTTTACAGACATAAAACATGAATAAAAAGCAGAATTTAAAATCGAAACAAAAAAGAAAGAAATAAGAACGATATATTTTTACAAATACATAAATAAAAAGCATGATTTTCTTCAATTTAAACAAAAAAGAATACTCAACTAAATCTTTATTTATAGAGCATTTTAAAACAACTGAGGTTAACCAAAGTGCTGTACCGTTAAAAACAGCTGAACAAAAGGCAGATACTGTATAACAAACATAAAATAAATAGAATAAGATGAGTACAAAACACAAGAATACAATGAAATTTAAAAAAAAAAGTAAAATAATTAAAAATTACAATATGTTTGAAATAAAATTTTGCCAAAATCCACTAAAACTAATCAAAATCCAGGGAGAAAAAGTGCAGATCGAACATGAAATGGCAGGTTATTTTGCTTTGGTCTTCAGTTGTGTTTTGGGGGTCGACCAGTAGCAGCTGATTGGAGGATATCTGGAATAGATAACAATCAGTAGTTAAAATACGATCAAGTTTCCAAACAAGTTTAAAAGTACCAGTTCAGGTTTGGATCTTTATTCAGGTTCAGCCGAGAACAGGTGAGTCTTCAACCTGGATTTAAATAATCTGGGTGTTTCAGCTGATCTGAGGTTTCTGGGAGTTTGTTCCAGACATGTGGAGCATAGAAGCTGAACGCAGCTTCTCCATGTCTGGTTCTGACGGGGAAGGGTCTGGAAGGTTCATACTGGGTTAGGAGGTGTATAGATTGAAACTCTGTGGTGACCTAGCTTCAGGTATTTAGTCAATATAAGACCCAACATGCATATCAATAATTTGATTTGATTTGAAGATTTATTTCGAACATGCATGATAAAAAAACAGTACAAAAAAGTAAAAAAACAATACATATATATATATATATATATATATATATATAGATCCACCAACATGCTCGAAACGGAGTAGGAATGAAGTCAACACTTATCGAGTCCTACCCCCTGAATCTTACATACATTCTTACATATAATGAGACGAATTTCAATAAGCTTACTTATAAAACACACATACCTACTTTAATAACTGTTCTATACAGTGATATAATACTCAATTATATGAATATATAAATATAGTCAAAATCAAACTAATCAAGGCAAACAAAAGAAAACAAAACCAACGCCCAGCATTTAGTTGCTACTATGTATGTATGTACTGATAAAGTAATTATAATGCATAGTATTACATTATCTTTACTTTACTACAATATATTAAAGAACAATAGACAGCAATGGTATAACAATATACTTGAATAACTATATGGTTCATATATTTACCTCCAATTATATACATAAAAATTACTATAAATCTATAAATCAATATATATTAATAGTGTTAATCAATAGTATTGATAATGGACCGGTGCATCCCGTAGAGCTCATTTACTAGATGTCTGAGTGCTGCCATGTCCACCAGGGCCCTCGGCCAGAACTCAGTCGGGTCCCAGCAATGATCCGAACAGACGGTACACAGTCTTGTTTCTGCAGACGCCTCACATCGGAGACACATTGGAGATCCAGAGGTCTGCAGGAAACAGGAGTAAAAAAAGACAGCATTGGCTGGATGAGGAAGACTCAGGACTCACCTATGCAACAACAGCACCGCTGCCTCCACTCACAGGTGGTTTCAAAGCCGTGTGACCAGATAATCATCCGACAGACAGTTTAAAGTCGTTGCTGAAATGTCTTCAGCTGATTCAAGCTTGTGCATTCTGAGTAGATTCATATTCTTTTCACCGTCGCTGCGTGGGCCGCTCTCCTCTCATGCTCTTGCAGATTACTGTTTACCCACTGTAATTATCTCCACACACACTTTAGGAGGACGGAAGAGTATTAGGGCCAGGCAGGAGAAAAATAAAAATAATATTTTAGAGGAAGATTTTTTTTTCATTATGCACTTCGAGAAAAAAATTGAAATGTCGGGAAAAAAGTCGAAAATTTATTTATTTAAAGGTTTAGTTATCAGGGACAATGCACATTAATAATACATTTAAACAAATGTAAAATATGCCAGAGTTAGCCAAAAGGCTATTTTGCATCTGAAATGTCGAGACCTCCTGAGACCCGGGCTTTTGTTTGATGTTTTTTTTGTCTCCTTACTATTTGGGATCAGTAGGACCTAATTTTAGTTTAAATTAAATTTTAGCTTTCTATGTGCTGTTGAACTATGTCAAATCCAATGTCCTCACATGAGGACAATGGGTCTATCTTTGCATATACATTTTTTCCTTGCTATTTGGAACAGGAGGACCCAAATAGCCTAAAAATGAAATTTTTGCTTTCTACAATAAGTAGTTATCTCAAAAACTGGGACATATAATAAAGATCATTCAATCAATGTTATTATTTACACCTGTGTTTCTTTCTGTCCTGACTTTCTGTATGACACAATGAAGACACCATTAGTTAATAAAGTACAAAAGTTTATTTTATACTGTCAACAAACACAAAAGTGCAGATAAAAGTGTGCAGCTTTTGCATGAAAAAAGTGCAAAGTGTATGAATGTCATTATGAACATGTCATAGCGAACTCAGTCATTCATTCAAATACTGCTACTGGCCTCTGTGAAAGGCTTTGCATGGAAAAGTGCAAAGTTTATGAACATCATTATGAACGTGCCATAGCAAACAAACAAACAGTCATTCATATAGTCCTACTGGCCTCTGGGAAAGGCTTCATAGCAGTTGCGCCCATTTTGCAAGCAAAGGAACACATTGCATGTCATGCAGCGCACACGGCATTTCCCAGGGCAGCCTTGTTGTCTGCAACGCAGCGGGTTCTTGAGATTAACAACTTCCGGCGGATGAGCAGCAGAGGTTGTGCGCACTGAGATGTGGGGGACTGGAGTGACCCGGGGTCTTTGGCCAGGTTGTGGATAGCAATCACTCTCTTCTTCTGCATGTGTGACATCACACTTGTTGAGGAACACCTGAGCCACGTCCATGCGGAAAGCCTTTCTTGGGGGAACCATGTTCCTGTTGATCTCTGCGATACAGCAGCCAGCTGTTGGCCAGAGCAAGATCCATAAAGTGCATAAGCATGCGAATTGTCCACTTCTTTGTTCACACACTCTTCACATTTATCCTGTAGTCGCTCATCATTCTGTCTGATAAGTTTACCCCACCCATCTTTGCGTTGTACTCCTGTACAATCTTTGTTCGTCTGACAGTGATGTAGCGTTTGTCTTTCTTGGACCACCGGTGGCGGGTATCCTCTGGCTCCTCAGCATGGACAGCAGAGAGCAGCAGGACCGGCTTGTTGTCAAACCATTTCACAACACTGAGTTTCCCATCTCCCCTGACAACTGATGCTGACGTACCTCTGCCTTGCTGCTTCATGATCTTGTCACTTGGCAGTTTCTGCATTGCTTTTGGGTGGTGTTGTCCGATCACGGCATTTTCAAAACATTGGTATCGGCCAAAAAAGTATCGGGACATACCTAGTTATTAATGTTTTTAATATATATTAAATCGTTTTATATATCGTTGCATTTAACATCACTTCCGGCCGGCGGCCGGCATCACTTCCGGCCGCCTATTACAAGGAAATAAAAACTTGCTCCACTGGCATATTATTCTACTTATTTCTAGAAAAAAATGCTTTAAACAAATGGAAATAGTCTAAAAACAAGTATTTTAAGTGTAATGAGACTTATTTTTTTTTCATTCAAGATCTTTTTATTGAAATTTTCACAAGGTAAAAAAGGAAAAGGTGAAATGCTGAATGTCAATTACAAACATTTTGATTAGGCATGGGCATGTTGATCATAGCATACACCAGTGTACAAAATATAAAAAACAATTAAGCAGTATGAAAAGATATAAAATAGTAACAAAAACAAACTACAGACCAAACTAATCCCTCCCATGTCACTGCCAGATTACTAATCACAATATGAGGTCATTCTAACATCAAAAGCCTGCACTAGGAATACAAAAGAAATATGAAGTATAGTTCACAGGGTCTGGAATGCTTCTAGAAAAGGTCCCCACACTTTCTGGAACTTATTTGATTGCTGAAGCGAGTATCTAATTTTCTCCAGTTTTAAGAAGGACATGATGTCTTCCAGCCATTGTGCACGAGTAGGAGGGAAGGGATCCTTCCACCTGAACAGAATTGCCCGACGAGCCAAAAGGGAGGCAAAAGACAAAGTGTGCCCCTGTGCAGTGGTTAACTTCCTTCCTCCCTCCATGACCCCAAACAGGGCAGTCAGTGGGTTTGGTTCTAATCTGATTTTAAGCACCAGAGAGAGAGTATGAAATACTTCCATCCAGTACTTGTTTAGACATGGGCAGGACCAGTACATGTGGATGAGAGAGGCTTCTGCTACTTTACATCTTACACAGTATGGACTAATATCTGGGTACATGGAGGATAACTTTGCCTTGGAGATATGAGCCCTGTGTACCACTTTAAACTGAATTAAGCAGTGACGTGCGCACAGGGAGGTTGTATTAACCAGTTTAAGTATGGACTCCCAGGTATCCTCCGATAAGGGAAGCCCTAAGTCCTGCTCCCATGCTGCTTTGAGTTTATCTGTAGGGGCACTCCTAAGATCCAGCAACATGCCATAGAAAGACGAAATGAGCCCCTTTTTGAATGGGTCTGTGGCAAGAACCTTGTCAACTGTGGTCAAGCCCATCGATGCACCAGGGCTGGGTGTCTGGGAAAGAACAAAATGTCTAGCCTGAAGATACCTAAAGAAATGTGATTTTGGAAGGCTGAATTTACTACTTAACTGCTCAAAAGATGCCACGGTGCCGTCTATGAACATATCTCTAAAACGAATCATACCCCTCCTGTGCCATTCCTGGAAGGTGGGGTCGTCAAGGGATGGTTTGAAAAAGTGATTTGATGCAATGGGGCTAAGAAGAGAGAAGCTTTGAAAACCAAAAAACTTCCTAAATTGGGCCCAAATTCTAAGAGAATGTTTAACCACTGGGTTTTTGATTGATTTAAGTGAAGGAAGTGGAAGTGAGGAGCCGAGTAGGGCAGGAATTGACAGGTCATCAGTTGGATGTAACTCCATCGCCACCCAGTCAGGGCGGTCAGCGCCGTCGCAGTAGAAGGACCAGAATGCAAGGCAGCGCAGGTTAGCAGCCCAATAATAATAACGAAAGTTTGGGAGGGCCAGACCACCTGCAGACTTTATTTTTTGAAGGTGAGTGGCCGTTTACCCCGCCATAAGTATGAAGATATAACTGAGTCAAGGGACTGAAAAAAAGAGCCAGGAATAAAGAGTGGTAAGATCTGGAAAAGGTAAAAAAATGTAGGTAAGATGGTCATTTTAACTGAATTGATGCGACCCACAAGAGACATTGACAGGGGTGACCATTGTGTAAGGATTTGTTTGGTCTCATTTAACAATGAGATAAGATTCTCTTGGAGCAGGTCTTTGTGTTTCCTTGTCACAGATATGCCTAAATAGGAGAATTTGTCATTTACGATTTTAAAGGGAAAATTGGAAAGGTCTAAAGCATGCGATTCGAGATTGGTAGGGAAAAGCTCACTTTTGCTGAGATTCAGTTTATAGCCTGAGAGTTTCCCAAACTGACTGAGAAGTGACAGCGCAGGGGGTAATGAGGCCAGAGGGTGAGAGATGAAAAGCAAGAGGTCATCGGCATAAAGCGAGACCTTATGTTCCCTGCCACCTCTCCAGATACCGGACACATCCTCACAAGATCGGAGCGCTGTGGCAAGCGGTTCGATAGCCATGTCAAAAAGCATGGGACTAAGGGGGCACCCCTGACGGGTTCCACGATGCAGATTAAATGGTTTTGACCGTTGAGAGTTAGTACGAATTGAGGCTGTCGGGTACAAATAGAGAAGTTTAATCCACAGAGCAAAGTTCGGACCAAAACCAAACCTGTCCAGCACAGCAAAGAGATAATCTCATTCGACGCGGTCGAATGCTTTCTCCGCATCCAGAGAGACAACGCATTCAGGGATAGCCTCAGAGGCAGAGTATATAATATTGAACAGTCACCTTGTGTTGAAGTAAGACTGCCTACCTTTAATGAAGCCAGTTTGGTCTTCAGATATAATTGTGGGGAGGGCATTCTCCAGCCTATGGGCTAGGACTTTAGCTAGGATTTTAGCATCTGTGTTTAAGAGGGAGATGGGCCTGTAGGAGGCGCATTCAGTAGGATCCTTCCCTTTTTTAGCTATGAGGGTGATACAGGCCTCTGAAAAAGAAGGAGGGAGGGAACCGTGGCTGAAGGATTCTGAAAGAACTGTAGATAGCAGTGGGGAAAGCAGAGTAGAAAGTTTCTTTAGAAATTCCGCCGGGAAGCCATCAGGGCCAGGACATTTACCCGACTGCAGTGAAGAAATGGCTCGAGTTATCTCCATCAGGGATATCGGTTCTTCTAATGTCTTCCTTAGATCTGGTGAAAGACTGGGAATACTAAGACTATTTAAAAAGTCCGCAATCTCATCTCGATCAGTCTGAGATTCCGAGGTGTATAGCTGGGTATAAAAGTCCCTAAATGCTTCATTTATGAGTAAGTGATCTGTAGTTACATGGCCATTTGGTAAACGAATCTTAGAAATATTCTGTTTAGCCTTAGAGCCTTTAAGTTGGTTGGCTAATAATTTGTCAGATTTGTCTCCATAAACATAAAACCTGGTTTTACTTTTCAGAAGTGACTGTTCAATTGGGTGAGTGGTGAGCAGGTCAAATTTAGTTCTAGACGCTTTTTGTAAAGATCTGGGGATTTAGTCCGAGAATATTCTTCATCAACCTCTTTGATTTGGCGGGCAAGGTCTGATCGCTCCCTATAAGATTTTTGCCTCACCCTAGCAGTGTAGGATATAATCTGTCCCCGGAGATAAGCCTTGAGGGAATCCCAGGCAGTTAGACTAGACATTCCTGGAGTCATATTCGTGGATAGGAAAAAGGCTATTTCCGTTTCCATTAATTTAACAAAATTTCTGTCCGACAGCAAAGTTGAATTGAATCGCCACTGTCTGTCTCTTTGAGGTAAGTCAGGAAGGGACATGGTTAGGACCACAGGAGCGTGGTCGGAAATGACAATGCTCTGATAAGCACAGGAATGAACCAGGGGAATCAGTTGATTATCAATAAAAAAATAATCAATCCTCGAGTATGTGTGGTGCACTTGTGAGAAAAAGGAGTATTCTCTGTCACATGGATGTAAAGAACGCCACACATCACAAACACCATAGTCAGAAAGGAACGCCTGAATAAGACGGGCTGACTTACTTGCTGTGCCGGGGTTGGTAGAGGATCGGTCTAGGACTGGGTCGAGCCAGCAATTAAAATCACCACCAAGTATGAGAGAATATGTATTAAGGTCAGGGAGCAGTGAAAACAGTCGTTCAAAAAAGACTGCATCATCTGAATTAGGGGCATAAACGTTCACAAGTACGACCAATGTATTGAATAATTTCCCAGAAACGATCACGTAGCGACCAAACTTGTCAGAAATCACGTTGTGCTGCTCAAATGAAACATCCTGACTGATCAGAACTGAAACTCCTCGGGCCTTAGCTTGAAAGGAGGAGTGAAATCCCTGCCCTGACCGCCTCGGGAACAGGCGGCTATTATCAGAACTGCGAATATGAGTTTCTTGTAGAAAGGCTATTTCTGTTTTAAGATGTTTTAGATGTGAGAAGACCCTTTTCCTTTTAACAGGGTGATTCAGACCCTTAACATTCCAGCTCACCAGCTTCAAGAATCTATTCATAATATTTAAGAAGAAAAATTAGGAGGTGAGCGCAATGACCTAGGCAAAAAAAAAGAAAACGGAAAGGAGGCTGAATGTGACCCACATTAAGTAAGGAGTTGAAAAGAATTAATGCAAAGTTTCTGGCAGTGACATATCCCCCCGACCCACCCACCCCAAATAAGACAGCTGCTATAGAAAAAGAAAAAAAAAGCAGCAAGCTCTTCAAAACCAACAAAGTGCAATAACGCATCTTCCTGTCCTACACACTAATAGCTTTTGCTCCCGCATCATGAATATATGAAATTAGCACCTCAAAACGTGTAGATATAAAAAAAAAAAAAAGAAATACCCTCTCAAATCTTGACTTGGAAGTCCCGATAAGAGCCCAGAAATATCTGTACAAAAATGTAAAATATAAAACTTCCGACTTAAACAGCGTAAAAGTAAGGTTAACAGCTTACAATTATTACAAAACTTATAGGTAAATTGGAAAAGCTTTTATTTTTTCGCTTTTTTCTTTCCCTCTCCATCACTTATTTTTCCCTTTTTTCCCCCTTCCCTCAAATAGCCAAAAAGACTGCAAATTTATAACATTTGCAAAGGGGCAGTCAAACTAACAACAGAGTAAAATAAGGTTTTAAATGAAAACTAAAAGATTTCAGGCAAGAAAAAAAGACTGAAAAACAAAAATGTTTGTCGCGGGGTACTCACCCTCCCCTCAGGAATATTGTAATGACTCACATGAAAAAAAAGAGAGAGAAAAAAAGTCAGTCAGTGAGCGCCAGTGAACCACACCGGGCTGCAGGGCGGAGCCGTGAAAGCCTCCAACAGTCCCGTTACGGCGGGTTTGAGGATTTGCTGCGACTCGTGATGAATTTGCGCGCCTCATCCACGGAGCCGATCCACTTCCTGGCCCCCCCGGACAGCGTGAGCCGGAGCCGGGCGGGGAAGAGCAGAGCCGGCTTCAGACCCAGGTGATACAGCTCCGACATAACTCCGCTGTATTCCGCTCGTTGGCTGGCAACTTCGGGGCTGTAATCCTCCACTATCCGGATGGGGTGGCCGCGATAATCCAGCTTTCCTCACGAGGAGATCCTTCGTCTGGTACCGGTGAAGGCGGATGATGACCGGACGCGGTCTCTGTCCCGGGGCCGGCTTGGCGGCGAGGGAGCGGTGCGTTCTGTCTATTTCTGGCGGTGACGGCAGCGTATAATTCCCGAACACCTCACACAGCAGCTTGGAGAAGAAAGCCGCAGGAGACCCGCTCTCGGTCGACTCCGGTAAACCCAGGATACGGATGTTCTGCCTTCTGCTTCGGCTTTCCAAATCCAAGACCTTAGCTTTTAGCCGAGCATTATCATCCCGTAAAGTCGAGCAGATGCCTTCAAGGTCCGTAACTCGCTGGCTGAGGTCTTCTGTGGCGAGTTCAAGGGACGAAACACGTTGGCCATGGTCCTCGACCGCGAGCCGCGTTTGGTCGAGTTTGGAGTCGAGCTGACTGAAAGTATTTTTGAACTCGGCGGCCAGGGCAGCTCGGTGTTCCTCCAGCAACGTGGTAATGGCCGCCAGGGTTAAGACAGCGCCAGCATCGTCCCTTTTGCCCGACTTGCCGCTCTTCGAAGCCATCTCGGAGGTAAGTGGGCTCGTTCGAGACAAAAAAAAAAGAAAAACAACAGAGAATCCTTTTTAAAGGAAAAAGTGTGAAAGTTTGAGGGCTTGGTGGTTTAAAAAGTTTGGCACTCACGGGAGCACTCGCGAAACGCGTCTACTCCATCTGCTCACCAACCCAAAGTGTCATGAGACTTATTTTGACTAGAAATTGGACATTTTGGCTAGAAATAAAGACAAATGTTCTTGGAAAGAATTTACGTTTTTGCAGTGTAGATAGACCTGATGTCCTCAAACGAGTACTTCATGTTTACAGACGTAGCTTGCTAATATTACTCAAATGTATCAATAAAGCATGCAATGTGAAGCTACAGACATTATTGTGCATAAATATACTAGTTTCAATCATACAATTAGGTTAGGATTTTTAACTTGTCCATATTTCTGTCGGGGGCTGCCATAGAAGACTTTCCGTTGTGATCCCAGCCATCTTGTTTTTTCCTAAATGAGTGTAATTTCATTATGAGACCACTAGAGGTTTCAGGCAGGGTCCCCGGATGAGGACAATGGATCAATGTTCGTACAAATGAATTATCATGGCGCAGAACAGCAGAAATATAATGTCCTCATATGAGGACGCGGGGTCTCAGAAGTTAATGTTGAAGTACTATTTCGAGAAAAAAGTCGAAATGTCGAGAATAATGTTGAAGTACTATTTAGAGAAAAAAGTCAAAATGTTCAAAATAATGTTGAAGTACAATTTCGAGCAAAAAGTCGAAATGTTGAGAAAAAAGTCAAAATTTCGTGAATAAAATTGAAGTACAATTTCGAGAAAAAAGTTGAAATGTTGAGAAAAAAGTTGAAATGTCGAGAATAATGTTGAAGTACAATTTCGAGAAAAAAGTTGAAATGTTGAGAAAAAAGTCAAAATGTTGTGAATAAAGTTGAAATGTTGAGAAAAAAGGCGAAATTTCGACTTTATTCTTGAAATTGTATTTCAACTTTTTTCTCGACATTTCAACTTTTTTCTCGAAGTCCACAATAAAAAAAAATCTTCTCTCTATATATTTTTTCTCCTGCATGGCCCTAATACTCTTCCGTACTGAAAGGGATATGCAGTGATCATCTGTGAAGGTTGGAGATGTTGACTTTATAAGTTTTGGTTTGAAAATGTATCTGTGGCAGGGTGGAGAAGCTGCAGCCACTCAGGCTGACGGGACACAGGTGTGTCCGATTAGCCTCTCCACCCTGCCAGCCTTGATAAGGAGGACTGGGAGACTGCAGCTGGTTCAGACTGAAGCTGGAGCTGTGCTTGTGCACGTGTGTCCTGGGTGTTTGGCAATAAAGAGTTCTGCACAAAACTCAGTGTCCTCCATCCTGTCGGTCGGGCCCGTGGCACACGCCGTGCTACACTGGCGCCCAACGTGGGGCCCGATGGGAGGAGAGGCATGGAGCGGGCCCTGGACGCGCTCGCCCAGGCCATGGCAGACCTGGCCGCCCTGCGCCGGGACCAGGGCGGGCATCAGCTGGCGAGGCTGGAAGCGCTTGTGGCCGCGGAGCCGCGACCGACACCTGAAGCTGCGGGCCGCCAAGCGACGGCTCCCGAGACGGTGGGACCCGCGGAGCGACCTACCCCGGCACCACGCCTGAGGTTCACCGCGGCAGTGCTGGCGGGGCTGCAGTCGACCGGCCCGGGAGGCAGTGGCTGCAGGTCGCCAGGCGACGGCTCCTGGGACGGAGTCGGAGGTAGAGTCGGAGGTGGAGTCGGAGCCGGAGCAGGGCTGCGTCAAGGAGGAGGCGGTCCTGGACGCACCAGTTTCGGAGCGGGGCCGCGTCACGGAGGACGCTGTCCTGGAGGCGGTCCTGGAGGCGGTCCTGGAGGCGGTCCTGGAGGCGGACCAGCGGCCGGCGCGGGGCCACATCACGGAGGAGGGGGTGGTCCTGGACGCACCGTCTGGCCATGGGCCACCATCGGCCCGGTCCCAAGAGCGGCGTTCTCGGCGGTCGGCCCGGCGCCGAGGACGGCCCCCTGACCGTTCCCGCTGGTCGGCCCGGCGCCGAGGATGACCCCCCGACCGTTCCCGCTGGTCGGCCGGACGCCGAGGTCGACCTCCCGACGGGTCCGGGCCTGGAAGGCCCGGGGCGCAGTCAGCGGTTCCGGGCTCCCTCTCCCGCTCTGAGGGGGCGGGGGGGAGTAGGCTCGGCCGGACGGACCCCGGCTCGAGTTTGGCGTTGGGGGTGTGTGGCAGGGTGGAGGAGCTGCAGCCACTCAGGCTGACGGGACACAGGTGTGTCCCATTAGCCTCTCCACCCTGCCAGCCTTGATAAGGAGGACTGGGAGACTGCAGCTGGTTCAGACTGAAGCTGGAGCTGTGCTTGTGCACGTGTGTCCTGGGTGATTGGCAATAAAGGGTTCTGCACAAAACTCCGGGGGCCTTATGTACTAAGAGTGCGGCGCACAACAAACGTGCGTACGCCACTTTCAACGCTCACGGTCGGATGTACAAAGAATGACGTGAACGTAGAAAGCTGCGGTCCGGCACTCACACATCAAGGCTGGTACACGCACTTTTCTGAGGTTCTGTCCGTTGGCGACACTCACTGGTGATGCAGTGAAGTGCAGAATATGAGGAAACGTGACGTCAACAATAAGTTCACGACCACATGAAGGACACGACAGTCCCCAATCACCAAATAAGTGACACACGGGTGGAACTGCACCAATTACACAATTAACCACATGGTCTGAACATATAAAGGTCGGCGCAGGACAACGTAACCTGTGCAAATCACAATGGCAGTACTGCTCGTGGTAGACGACTGCAATAATGGCAGAATCAGGAGGGAGCGCATCTTCAGGGACCACACTGATTTACTGGCCCACGATGATGACTGGCTGGTCAGCCATTTCAGATTTCCAAGAGCAATCCTCTTAGAACTCTGTGCTGAGTTGGGTCCCAGTTTGGAGAGGAGCACAAGGAGGAGCCACGCACTACCTGTCCCCCTGCAAGTGCTGACCACACTTGGTTTCCTGGCTACCGGGTCCTACCAGCGCGAGTTGGCAGACCGGTCAGGAATAAGCCAGTCCGCACGGAGCCGTGCAATGCCAGCTGTATGGGACGGGATCATCCGCAAGTTCGGCAGGTACATCAGATTCCCGTATGGTGCAGCTGACCTTGCAAATATTAAAACGCAATTTGCAGCAATTGCCGGTTTCCCTAATGTAATCGGTGTGATTGACTGCACACACATTGCAATAAAGGCGCCATCGGTGGATGAATTTGCGTACGTCAATCGCAAAAACTTTCATTCCATCAACGTGCAGATCATATGTGACGCACAGATGCGCTTCACAAATGTTGTGGCAAGGTGGCCTGGCTCCACCCACGACTCCTTCATCCTCACCAACAGCCTGATGGGGATGAGGCTCCAAGCTGGCAGGGTGCGGGATGGATGGCTCCTTGGTAAGTGATCGCTTACAATGTCGAAAATAAAGCCACTTCACAGTTCTTCAGTTATTATTTATTGGTTATTTCCATTTTTTTATTTAGTTGTATAGACCGTTGAGCGTGTGTGTGTTTCGGCTGCTGCAGGACTGAATTTCTCCTCTGGGAGATCAATGAAGTCTATTCTATTCATTAATGTGTCTATTGACAACCCATCAGGTGACAGCGGCTATCCACTGAAGGGGTGGTTGATGACCCCCCTCACCAACCCCCAGACTGCCCGAGAACTCGCTTACAACCACGCTCATACCATCACTAGAGCTGTTGTAGAGCGAGCGATCGGGCAGCTGAAATGTCGGTGGCGCTGTCTGGACAGGAGCGGGGGGATGCTGCTGTACCGCCCCGACAAGGTGGGCCGCATCATTATTGCTTGTGCCACCTTGCACAATCTGGCGCACCGCCATGGCGTCCCACTGGCAGAGGTGGAGGAGCCGGCAAACGAGCCAGAGCCAGCACCCCCCCTTGTGCAACCTCATGCAGCTGCCATTCGGGCCCGACAACGTGTCATTGACACACTATAGATGGGAAACTCAGTCAAGGTTCATTTTTTAACGTTTTATTATTGTATTATTTTAGTAGTGATCTGCTCCAGTGAGTCAGCAATGCGTGACATGGTTGCATTCAGTTGGTCAATTCCCCGACTGATCCTGACGTGAATATCCAGGACCGCCTGCGTCAGCATGAGGCCGGTCGGACGGGCCTCAGGATCGGAGGCAGCGGTGGCGCGGGGTTCCTCAGATGGGAGGGAGGAGGCTGTGACCCCCGAGGTTCCCGGTTCGGCATCATCTGAATAAAGTAAAATAAGTTTACTTCACTGTGGGTTATGGTACACTTGGAGTTAATTTACCTTCATTTGGCTGCTCAAATGAGACGGAGTCGCCCTCAGGGACAGGTAGGAATCCTGTGAGGACGGTCTCACCCACGATTGCGCACACGCGCTCCTCAAAAGGGGTGAGCGCCTCCGTTCCTGCTCCACCACCCGTCATGGCCGCACTTCGCCGGTGTGCAGCCGCTCTCCTCTTTACCTCCATCTTTATGTCTGACCACTTCTTTTTTAATTCCTGTGGGCTGCGGTGCTCCGACCCCACAGCGTTTACGGACACAGCCACAAGATCCCACTCGCCTTTTTTCTTCTTTGTATTTATCCCAGAGGACAGGGAGCCAAAAAGGACGGTCTTCCTGGCCTCCACCTCTGTTAAAAGCGTTTCCAGCTCACACTCTGTGTATCTTCTCTTTTTGGTTGCTTTTGCCATTTCTAAAGTTTATTTGGCCGATTTTCACTTGCTGTTTTATACTCATGATCATGCGTCAGGGCGGAGTTTTGCGCTCCCGCATGTGCGCTCAATTCCACGCTGATTGTGATGTACAGAGAAACCTGCGTGGATTTGGGTGTGCGCACAGCTTTGTACATCTGGATTTTTGCGTTCTTGTCAATTCCACGCACGGATTCACGTTGAATTCCACGCACTCTTAGTACATGAGGCCCCGGGTCTCTCCTTCCTGTTGGTCGGGCCCCCGTAGCACTCGCCGTGCTACAGTATCTTAGTAATGTTCAAATTGATTTGCGGATTTCAACAAACAAGAGATAAAAATGAAAGTTGCCACCTCGCGGGTGGATTCATGGTTCCCTTTTAGGATTTAGTGCATCAGAGCTCCAAACTGTCGACTCAGCATTTGACAAAAAGGGACAAAATGAGGTGCTTCATCACGACCAAGATTTTTTTGCTCCAAATTAAATCAGCCTCAGACATGCGTGGAGCTTTTTTCTGTTCTTTTTATATTTTTATGATATGGATGACTCATGGCTTAAAGGATTCAAGCATCTTGGCAGGGCCGAGCTCAGAATTACAGTAATTTCCTGCTGGCGTCTGTGAATAAGTGTGGAGTAATGTGCCAACACGAGACTCTAAATAAAAATGCTCCCGTATGTATGAAGCAAAAAAAGAGTTGCTTAAATATAATTAAGTATATGTTAAAGGTTAGCGAGAAGTGTACTATGCTCTAATATGTCTTTAGATCAGGCTGTTATATGAGATAAACATCTTGGGAAATGAAGCTCATCAGTTTCATACCACTCAGCACTCAGGTTTCTTAACGTCAATGAAGGTCGAGATTATAGACCCACTTCATGAAATCAAAGAAGATACATTTTTCTTTTAAAATGACCTTCTATTTGGCTCCAAAAGAAAATGTAGGGTAATTAAAATGTTTTGCTGATGTGTTGAACTGAAATGAGCAAGAAAAAAACAAAGGAAAGAACACAGCCAAGGACAAAATTATTAGCTAACTGACATTTAAACATCATTAAATGAACTCTAGAAAGATTTGGTTTATATTATTCAGGCTATGAAGTAAATATACTTAAAACCCAACTTCTTATGTTTAATTGCTCATCTAATCAAAAACTGAGGGAATGGCAGATAAACTGGAGAGCTAAATCAATTAAATATTTGGGCATAAATGTGACTAAAGACCTTTCTAAATTATATAGAAGCAACTATGAACACATTGATAAAAACATAAGGGAAGACATTAACAGATGGATCACCTATTCACTGGGATTAATTAACGTGGTTAAAAGGAACATCCTGCTCCACGTTTGCTATATGTGTTCTTATCTTTACTGGTTGTGATATCAAAAGAACAATTTAACAAATGGGATAAATGCATATCAAGATTTGTGTGGGGAGGCAAACGACCCAGAATACGCTATACCACTTTACAATTGTCTAAAGACAAAAGGGGAATGGCACTCCCAAACCTAAAAGAGTATTGTATTTTCATGCCGCTCAACTGCGTCATCTAATCAGCTGGTGTGATAAGGGGTATGTAGCTCGGTGGAAAGATATGGAAATCTCCATATCCAAAAACCCAATTCAAACGAATATAAGGGAAATAGAGACCCCCAGCCACATAAGAGGAGAACATCATTTTAACCCAGTGATATATACTGTATATACATACATACATACATACATACATACATACATACATACATACATACATACATACATACATACATACATACATACATACATACATACATACATATATATATATATATATATATATATATATACATACATACATACATACAGGGATGCACACAAGCCGGGACTCGAGGGCTAGTCTACTGCATGTTTTAGATGTTTCCCTGTCTTCAACACACCTGATTCTAATCACTGGTCGTCATCAATATGTCATCAAGGTTTACACAACTCTGTTGGTGACACAGCCTTGTCTATCAGGGTTGTGTTGAGGCAGGGAAACATCTAAAACATGCAGTAGACTATCCCTCGAATACCGGCTTGTGTGCACCCCTGTATATATATATACACACACACACACACACACACACACACACACACACACACACACACACACACACACACACTGCTACACACACACACGGCATCTGCTCAAAGGCCCGCAGCTTTTCTGGATCTGCAGTCAGACGGTGGCCGATGAATGTGGTTTTTCTTCGTCTCAGTTTGAATTTTGATGCATTCAATTGTATATTCTTTTGTCCGCAGCCATCTAGAAACTGCTTCAGCTTTTTATGATCAAGCGCCAACCCTTTAATATATGGGTTGAGGCTCACGTTGCAAACGTGAGGCAATGTCCATTTAAAATATCAAACTTCGGAGCATTTTTATATTTTATTGTCTTATATTAACTAGTTATATGATTGACATATTGATTGACAGTTTGCTCAGCCAATGACTAGCCATTATCATTTCCTCATGAGTATTCATCAATGCTACCAGACAAAGCAAAGCCAGCGTTGGTTAAACGTGACAGTTACTTTTGATGTTGCCATCGAATCAACCTGTGAAATCCTGTAATCGTCCGTGGGGGATCGGCTGAAGGTGCTGGACGCCACCCACTAACTTTGACCAATGAGTCTCTTGACTTGATGCTCGGTCTATTGATTTCCAGTCTATGGTCCTGATTGGCCCCACCTGTTGCTCGTTAGCCCTTAAGAGTGCCGGCTTGTGAGTCTTCATAAACTCCTGCCTGGCAGCAGTGTCCCTGCTGGTCCGAGGTCTTTATGCTTGTTTCTGCCTGTGGTCAGCCTTATGATCCCTATTTATTTATTCCCCCCCCCCCCCCCCCTTTTCTAATCATTTTTGATGCTCTAAAATAAAAGGACTTTTTTTACTCCGCTTATGCTGAATAGAGAGTATGCATTGACGTCACGTCCCCACTGGACCACTGAAACTAGTAGGGGAAACTGTGGAAAAGACGAGATAACAGCTGATTATGGGCTTAAATTAAAGGCAGTTGGACTTGACAGTGACCCGTACAGTTACCCGAAGAACCAGTGGTCCATGGACATTAATATTTGGCCACCAATCCAGTTTCCAGATATTTATATGAACTTAATTTCTACGCCGGGGAAATACATGAAGCAAAGCTTGAAGGCATACAAAAGTCTTGACGCTTGGTCCGACTTCAAGGCAGGATTTGTTGGCGAAATTAAAGTGATGAGGACACTGAACTTTATGATTTGACCGTTTAACGTTAGCCACCCAAAAATCCAACATTACCTGATACAAAATGGGAACCGCAAATCCACGTTTCGGTGCCTGGAATCCAGTTGTGTCTGCGAATTGCAGCGATCCATTTGTCTCTCTTAAAGGCTGTATATACTCGCCGTTCAGAACGCGTACGCGCGACGCAGGATACGAGTGACGTCACGTCACACGTATCCTGCGTATCCTGCGTATCCTGCGTCCAAATCGGCGCGTCGACGTTCACGTTCTCAAAAAGACACTGAACGCGTACGCGACCTGCAGTTCTCGCTCTGGCCGCTAGTATCGCTGTTCCCGGTCTGATCCCAGCTGGCACTGCTGCTCTCAGCTGGAGAAAGTTCTCCATGCAGGTTAACTTCCCCCTTGTTAACTCACTTTAACTTCACTTTAATTTTACACCAGAATGTTTTAGTTTTTTTTAATTGAAAGATAGATACAAACAAAGCACATAAAAGTCATATCAGAATTACAAACTTTTGCCTTGGGTTGAGCAACATCAGTATTACAAAATATACACTGAGAATCTAATTATTGTACAACATAAAATAAAAAATAAATAAAAAATAACTCACAAGGGCCATCTTATATTAAATCATATCTTTCAAGTAAAGAAAACAGTTTAAGGGCTTTCTTTTCTTTAACAAGACTCAAGGACTTACTCAAGAGCTTTAGCTCATTTCTCCAATGGGTCAAACATGGTTTGGTCTTAAAAAAATCTACATTTGTGAATGAAGAACTTGTCTTCAACAAAATAATAGTATTCTAGTCTATTCCACCAATTTTTTGGAAAATCATATTAGGAACAATAAACCAGATGGAATGTCTATTTGTAAGGAAAGATTTTAACTATTTCAGTTTCAAGACACCATTCATAATATTGAAATCAATCACATTCAACATCATCATAGTTTTTTACCATGTTAATCTTTCTTATATATTGACATCTACTTCTCCATATGAACTTAAAATTAACTGGATTTATTGTTTCGTCATTCTTGTTGAGATGGGTAAGGAGAATGCCGGATAAATTAGTCTGGACAGACTATCCATTTTTGATAATAAGCAATAATAATAAGATAAAATAGTCCTTTATTACTCCCTCAATGGGGAAACTCACGTAGCAGCAACACACACACATACAGGGAAGGGGGTAAAAAAGTAATAATAAATAAGTAATAAAAATTAATAAAGAGTAATACTAATAATAATAATGCTGTGGTTTTCTTTAGCTTCCTTCCAGGCACCCAGAGCTTTACAGAGATCATTATTCATTCATCCACATTCTCCCGGTGTTAGCTCCGTCTGTAGCCACAGCTGCCCTGCAGACTGACGGAAGCGTGGCTGCCATACCGCGCCAAACGGCCCTTCCGACCACCACCAAACATTCATACACATTCAAACACATTCACACGATGTTATATCTCCTACATCATCCAATATTGTCCTGTAAACTTGTTCGTTTTTCTAATCTGCTGCCGCTGCTGCTACTATTTCTGCTACTTAATATAAGTAGCTTTTCCAATTGTTGCTCTGCTTGCTGCCCCCTATTGGTCACCACCGGTATGACGGGCTCTCGTCGCGTGGTACGCAAGGTACGCTGGGAGCCGAACAGACGCGTACGCAGGGTACGCAGGCACCAACATAGAGTATATTCCCGCCTTTAAGCTTATTTTTCGGCAGTCTATAAAACTATAACTCCCATTTCTTGCTAAATCTATGAGTACAGTCGATCTCACAACAGCTCTTTCCCATTTTAGATGTTTTCCAGTTGCTCAAACTGAAAGTCTCACTGCCACTCACTCTTTCTGACACTCAGTCTTTCTGCCACTCAGTCTTTCTGCCACTCAGTCTTTCTGACACTCAGTCTTTCTGCCACTCAGTGGGCGTAACCCGCTGTGAAGTCGCATCTGTGACGCCATGCGCATTCCCTCTATAGCTGAAGTGGCGACAGCTCACCGCTGACGCCACAGCAGTTATTTATCTTACAAGGACTGACATTTTATCAAGAGTCAATGACGGCTGAGTTGCCTTCCTAGCTCAGCTGATTGACAGATGCTGATCGGTTGCCATGGAGAGGTTTCTGGAGGAGCATTTACACCTCCATGCTGCCAGATGCTTCTCCAGTCTGGCTGAGATTGAAGATGCATTTCGTTAAAACCTGGAGAGCAAGTGTGGGTTTTGTTTTGCATTTGCACAACAGGCAGGTGAGATGGTTGGAGATAGGGCAGCCCTAACATTCAGCTGAGGGTTTACATGAATCACTGAGCTCCCATCGATCGTCAACCATGGGTCACTGGATATGTCCGTAATTATTAATTTGAGCGGGACTCAACAGAGTTCTGCTATTTTTTAGAGACACATTAGTGAAGGAACGCCTACACGAATGCTGGCAGAGTACTGGGATCACTTTAAACATCACCTGGGCCAGGAATGGTTTAACTTTTGTATTTTCCTTCATTTTTAAGGTTGTTTTGTCGAGCGATTATTGCTGGTTATTATGTCATACTTTGGTTTGATTATTTTCATATTAAAACATAGATGCTTTAAAAGTATTTATGAAGATGGCCCCCCATGTTCAGGTCAATGTACAATTAAAACTGTTTTATTACATTTTTGGCAATTTTTAGGTTGTTGTTTATACTTTTATTCACATATTTTAATGTTGCAGTTTCTTAAGTGTGCTTTTGTTATATTTGCTGACAAGATATTTGCTCTATTTTCAGACAAGATGACATAAATGAGGTAATTTGAGAAACAAATCTGCTCCTTTGCCACCACATGCAGCTATCAGTGCAGTTTTACAAGCTTGCACCGTAGACTGTATAAAACAATGGACGAAGGTATCAGGTCACGTGACCTGTTGGTTTATGAAGACTGGTTTTTGTAGCCCGTTTTTTTCTTCTTGCCATGTTGTTTCTGAGCCTGGGGGAAACGCGCCCACGATATGTCCAATTAAAGTTGGCTTTGATCAACATATCCAGATGATTGGCAGCTCCTTTAGCTGAAACCTGTCAAAATATCTGCAGTTGCCGCCAGACGTTTACAGCGAGATGTACCGTTTGACATGTTGACAGCGAAAATGAAAATGACCATCGTATTTGGCTTCAACATGCGCTGTAGCATGACGAGTATGGATGAGGAAGTGATAACGGCTAGCCATTGGCTGAGCCGACTGTCAATCAATCATATTAAAAATAGATTTATTGTTTATTGATATTGGCCGGGTTTCCCAGATCCAACCTCTCTTAAGGATTTAAGAGAGGTTCAAAGAAGGTTTGAACTAAGAAGGTACCCTAAGATACAGGTGTTTCCCAGATGACTTCTTAACACCGTTCTTTAGTTTCGCTCTTTTAGAAGCTCTTTAGAGGAGCTGTCCAGTTCTGAAAGCAAATGAATCGATGCCAGGCAAATCGATCACCGATCACTATCAGCGCATTTTCGCATGCAGCACTGCTACCTAACGCACTAATTCCCTGCTGCCTGTGCTTTATTTGTGTTATAATGAAAAACTAAGATGATAAATATACTTCAATGACCCTTTTTCATGGTGAAAACAAGACGGCAACTAAATAAGTAGTCTTGGTAAGAGAATAATGAAGAAATGTATTGTTTTTTATTAAATGTGAAAGATGGACGAATTAGGACAAATTATCTTAACGATCAGCATATAGGACAGCACATTTTATTCTCGTGACTAGTAAAACAGAATCCTTCACCTCAAAAAAATATTCTGAAGTTTATTTAGCTGCTTGACCTGTCGCAACCGGTGGATGAGCCATCTGGGAGCGGGGTCAGACCAGCACCACCAACCTCCCCGGCTCCAAGTACTGAGTCCGAGGAATATGTCGCCCTACACGCACTCCCGCGTGTCCCCGAGCTCCAACCTGCACCAAGAACCAGCGTCCACATGCGGGGTGGCCGCACACAGCGCCCTGCTATCACCACCTGCACCTGCAGCGAGACGCTGGTGGAGCTGGAGAGGGAGAAGCTCGGAGTGCTGCGGCGTATAGAGGGCCACGTCGAGAGGTCCACTGCCCTCCAGCAGCAGATGATTAGAGCTGCAGCGGAGACAGATGCCACTTCTCGAGGCGCCGTGCAGCCGACCCTCCGGAGGGCGACCCTCCCTGTGAATCATGATTAGGCTATATTGATTGATTTCCTGACATGTTGTGTTTATGGTTGAATTAAACTTGGTTCTCTTTTCATTCTTGTGTTGTGTGATTCATAGGGGTTTCAAAACTACACAGAGGGTCCCTGTGAATTGACCATTTTATTAATTTACTCCAAGAGTACTCATGCCATGTATAAGTGTGTGCGTAATGTACGCTTTACGCATGACACACGCGCCTCTTCCAGCCAAAACCACATGTAAACTCCCGAACACGTTCAAGAATACTTTGCTTTAATGTTCAATGCTACAGCTTCAAAGCACTGAAAAAGCACTGAAACATTGCAGCAATAAAGTATTCTTGAAAGTTAGTGGCGGAGTTTAGTAGTTTTTAGACAGTTATGGGTGGTGTGGTGATAGTGGGTTTATTGCTGTTTTTCTTCTTAATGTTTGGGGATTAGGGGAGTTGGTTGGTGCTCAGGTGACTGCTTGGTGACTGGTGAAAGGGAAGTGAAATCAGAAAAACAGGTCGATGAGCTCCTGTCTTCTCTGGACACCGGCATGGTGGAGTGCTGCTCGGGCATCGTTCTGAGGTCCAGGGACCGGAGGTGGGGCATCGGCGTCTTCAGAATCCTCATCCTCATCCGAGGGAGGCGGCTCATCTGCTCCGGCGCGCACAGCCATGTCGTGTCATGTCATGTTTTTGATGTGCCCTGAAGCATTCAGTGTGGTACATTATCTCATATGTGCACGCAGATCTGGGATGTGTGCAGACAAATTTTGATAAATTATGATCCTTTTATTTTTGCGCAATGCATAAAACATTTACAGGAACACACTTGTTATTCCTTATTTTTCTTTTTTTTCCCCCTTTGCTGTCACCAATGAATGCTAAACAATATAAATCTAAAGTATAAAATAAATCAAAATTTGTGCGGGGTGCATTGTTTTAATATCTCATTGCTTGGTGTGATAATGATTTGCCTGACACGGCTGGATCTGTGAGTCTTTGTTCACTAAGATGGTTGTAAAGACTGGGTCAGCAGCATCTTTCATTTCCTTCTTAATGAAAGAGATACTTAAGCTAAGAGCGACTCTGGGAAACGCGATTTTCTTTCACAGGCTCCTTAAGAAGGTTTGAAAGAAGTCTTTCGCTGTTAAGAACTACTTAACTGATCTGGGAAACCGGGCCATTAATTCTCTTGGCGTGGTACAAAAAATGTCACCCCCCTCAGTGTCGTCATGGATGTGAAATCAAACGGATGATATTAATCCGGTTTCTTGAACCAGACTGTACATATTTACTTATTTATGAAGTAAAGTACCTTGAATTGCCTTGTAACTGAAATGTGCTTTATAAATAAACTTGCCTTGCCTTTTTATTTCTGCTCTAAAATTTGACATTTTAAGTTGGGAGTCAGTGGAGATTGACTCGCTCTTGCAGCCAGCCTCTAGCGGCCAGACGAAGAACTGCAGCGAAAAATTAATTCAGCATGAGCCTCAATGCGGTAGTTAGAGGGTTGGCGCTTGGTTTGAACGGGTCACGGTGCCCCCTCCCCTCCAGCTCCACTCTTCTGACCAGTTTCTGGATTTTTGGTAGTCCGTTAATGTCCAAAATGTTTTAAAAAGTATTGGCCGAGCAGCTCACCTCTTATTTGGAGGAAAATAAATGATTTGATGTCTTTCAGTCAATATTCTAAAGGTCTCTAACAATGTACTGACTCTGCTCACTATACAGTCTTGGTGCTGTTGGACTTGACAGCTGCTTTTGATACGGTGGACCATGTAGTCATGTTACAGCGCCTGCAGTGTTTTTGCGCTATCTGGATCAGTGCTGGAGTGGTTTACCTTTTATTTTACTGGCAGATCTTTTAGTGTTTTAGTGAAAAAACATTCAGTCTCAGTCAAAAATGCTCCCAAGTGGTGTTCCTCAGGGCAGAGTGTTGGGACCAACCTTGTTTTTATTATACATGTCCCCCCTCCGGAGGCTAATAAGTCTTTTCAAAAATGTGTCTTAACACTTTTATGCAGATGATATTCAGCTCTACTGCTCTTTTTATAAGTCGAAGTTGAGCTGATTGATTTGCAAACTTACATGATTGTTTGGCCAATCTGGAACTGAGCTCATCAAAAACTGATCTTCGCCGAGATGAAAAAAAATCTTGTTTCGGGTCCCTGAGCTCTTCAGTCCAGTCAAGCATCAGAAACCTGAAGGTGTTGTTCGACTAATCACTGTCCTCGGATAGACATTCAGGAGAAAATAAAGAGTATTGTTTCAGGCACTGATTTGGAAATGATTTTAAATTTTTTATTTCTTTTAGACTTCATTATTCTAACTCTCTTTTTACTTGTTTGAACAAACGCTCCTTAAACTGTCTACAGATAGTTTTTTGTCTATACACTTCTTTTATTGTCATTTTTTACATTCATTTTAGCCATTGTTTTTAACCAATTTAATTTTAGTTTACTCCGCATTTTAATATAAAGCACCTAATGATCTTAGCTGCGAGAAGCGCCTTAAAAATAATAGATTTTTTTTTGTTTTATTTATTCACGTGCAAAGACATACAAGCTGGGAGACTGTAAAATGTAAACTAAAGAATTTCAGGAAATTTTGATATGGGCATGCCCTACTGCCCATTTGTCCCCTCTCGCTGCTTTGGTTTGGGGCTGTAGTGTTTGTGTTCGGGGTGGTTCTATGTCAGTTTGAGGTGTTTATGGTTGTATTGCTTTCATTCCTTTGCTCCCCGAAGGGGGTGTCGTTTAGGGTTGTTAATAAGCCACACCCCCTGCTTCGGGGTTTTGTCATTTAGGGTGATGGCCAAGAAGTAGTTTAGGGTTGTTAATAAACCTTTAGGCAGGCATTTTGACTTAAAATTTACATAAATCACAGCTTTATGAAATTTGAATATGTTGTAGTCCACAGCGAGGCAAGTTTTGAAACATTTGAATCATGTCCCTACGATAACCTGTTGCCTAGCAACAAGTGTCCAAAGTCAGATGGACATTTTTTTTTTTATTGAACAGTTTAATATCTGAAAAACTGTAATAATTGGCATAACGAGGTTGAAAGATCTTTTGGTCCGAAGCAAACCGAGTTTGGGAACATTTAAATGATGTCTCTATGATAAAGTTCGGCCGACCAATAAACGTCTGAATTTTCACATTTTTTCATGCTTCTTGACATCTAGCGTGGCCACGCTAACACTTTTGACTGAGAAAAGTATTGCCCTTCGAGGCACGATGGATCCACGTGTTGATGTATGTTATGTGTGGGTGCACGTTCCGGTTTAGGCTACATTAACGGATAGGTTTTTTTTTCTCCATGTAAAAAGCCCCATCCGAATGAATGGGGCCATTTGGCCTGGATTTTGACATAAAATTTCCTTAAATCACAGCTTCATGAAATTTGAATATGTTGAAATCCACAGCGAGGCGAGTTGTGAAACATTTGAATCATGTCACCTGATAACCTGTTGCATAGCAACAAGCGTCCAAAGTCAAATGGACATTTTTCTTTTAATTGAAAGTTTAATATCTGAAAAACTGTAACAATTAGCATAATGAGCTTTTACGATCCTTTAGTGCCAATCGGGCTGAGTGTTTGAAAGTTTGAACGATGTCTCTACGATAAAGTTCGGCCGAGCAATAAGCGCCACATTTTTCCAGTTTTTTTTCATCTAGCGTTGCCACGGTAACACTTTTGACTGAGGAAAGTAATGCCCATCGAGGCACGATGGAGACGCATCTAACGATGTGTGCCATGTGTGGGTGCACATTACGGTTCGGGCCGCATTAACGGACGAAAAAAGCGTGCAGAATAATAAGAAAAGGGAAACCCTTTCTGTATACTAATATATCGCCTTCATTTTCATGTTTTTCCTCGTTTTTTCAGGCGTGTTTTATTTTTTGGATAAATTCATATTCCTGTCAGGTCAGAATATAGGAAATATTAAAATATAGGAAAGTGAGACATTTCACCATTTATTGAAACATATATTTGTTGATTTTGAGCTTGATGGGAACAACATGTCTCAAACATGATGACCAAAAACCAGGAAAAATGTGGGTTAATTCAAAATAAAAAACACCTGCAAAAGTGTCTTACACCTAATTAGGTTAATTTGCATCAGGTCAGTGACGAATAAGGTGTAAAAAGAAAAAAACGTTCACCAAAGCTGGGCAAGCTGCCATCTAGAAACCAATTTGAGAAAAGGTGTGATGTGAGGCTTCTCCCTCCAATTTAAAGTATTTTAAAAGGAGGAAAAAACTAAGTTTTTTGGGGCTTTTTGCAGGAGCTTTGCAGATGTCACTGCTGCCTGGCCACGCTGTGATCAAAAAACCCAATTACTCCAGGAATAGTGTAGACTTTATTATTTTTTAGATGATAAATTGAATTTCCTGGAAACCTCAACATGTAGCTCACTCGCTGCAGCTGGTTTGAGGTACCTGCAGCAGAAAGAGCTTTCATTTTCTGACGTTTTGTAATTGCAACAAACAACTCCTGCCGTCGAGTTGTCTCGCGCTCCAGATTGGCATAATTTTTCTGACACTGCCATCCATCACGTTTGATCAGAGGTGTCGGAAAAGAGTGGATTTATTCCCCTGCCGGAGCGGAGGTGGTGTAATTTAATCAGTTCTCCGACATCATCAACCCGAGCACAGGTGTCCTGCAGTGTTGTTTCCTCCTCCAATCTCTGTGCGCTGCATACCCAGGGTGTTTATGCACCGTACAGGTGCTGGTCATATAAAAACATAAATCATATCATTAAAAAGTATCTCAGAAAATTAAGACCAATACAAAAAAAAAAAAAGAGAAGGATGCAGCATCGATCAGTCTGTGGGGCTGCTCAGGTGTTGTGAGAGCAAACGAACAAAAAATGATTTTCTGTGTAATTATCACATATGTCAGGCTTCATAAAAAGGTTAAACTCAGGTTTGGCGGCAGATATATTGGCACCTTTAAAGGCTGGAGGGATTCCTATGGAAGAGTATTAGGGCCGGGCAGGAGGAAAACACAAATAATATTTTAGAGGAGGAAGATTTTTTTTTCATTATGCACTTTTCAAAAAAAAGTCGAAATGTCAAGAAAAAGGTGAAATTTTGACATTATTCTCGACATTTTGACTTTTTCTCAACATTTCGACCTTTTTCTCGAAGTGCACAATAAGTACAAGTACTATTTCGAGAAAAAAGTTGAAATGTTCAGAATAATGTTGAAGTACAATTTTGAGAAAAAAGTTGAAATGTTGAGAAAAAAGTCAAAATTTTGTGAATAAATTTGAAGTACAATTTCGAGAAAAAAGTTGAAATGTTGAGAAAAAAGTCAAAATTTTGTGAATAAATTTGAAGTACAATTTTGAGAAAAAAGTCGAAATGTTGAGAAAAAAGTCAAAATTTCGTGAATAAATTTGAAATGTTGAGAAAAAAGGCGAAATTTCGACTTTATTCTTGAAATTGTATTTCAACATTATTCTCCTACCTTTTTCTCGAAGTGCACAATAAAAAAAAACTTCCCCTCTCAAATATTTTTTCTCCTGCATGGCCCTAATACTCTTCCGTAGATTCCACCCCTAAACCCCCACCCTCCCAATCCACCAGGACAACAGCGTCTATGACGGATGGACAGATAAATTCACCAAAGATACAGCCGTTCCGAGTCCCATCTCCAGCAACGATGAGCCTCGTGCACCTGTAAATGCTGAACCCTGACTGATCCCTGTCTTTGTGTCAAATATCTTTTTAAAAACAGAAGCAATTAAAGAAGTTCTTGGACAAAGATTTTCTCGTGGGCAGATGGGTTCATCAGGGCAGGAAGAATACTAGCCTTGTTTCTGATTAAAATGTACCTGCCTACACAAACTTGGCGAGCAGTTTAAGATGTTTTGTTTGCAGGGTAAATCGGACCGTCATATAATCCATTCCCACCAACAAGAGCACAAACAGCACACAAGTTCAGCAGTCCTGATCTCCCTCCTTCGTGTATAACCATAAGAGACACAGAGCAAATGTCTTTATTTAAAAACTAAGTTTTCATTTAATCTTTCATTTATTTATTTAGCACAATTTTTTTTAAACAGTGCATGGAGTTCCACTCCCATCAACAATTGATGAAGTAACGAAGATAATGTACAACAAATTAAAAAAATTATAAATATAAACGTAAAAAAGAGAACATGGATACAAGGTCTGGATTACATTAAAGGAGGTAAAAAAAGCGACACTTTCAAGTCATTCCAGAGTTTTACATCTAAATGTAATATTAAATTGATGACCAAATGTTTGACAGAAGGGTAAATGAAGATTGCCACTGTGTCTAGTTGGATATGAAATAAAATCAGATGAAAAAGTACAAAACTGCTGGAAAGTGACAGGAAGATCTTGTTTTCTGTTCTGCCCCGCCTGTTTTCCATCTGCCCTGATTGTTCGCACCTGTGTCTCGTTATCCCCTGTGTATATCTGGAAAGAAGTGCAGATGGTTCGTGTCTACCAGACTGAGAGATCGTTCTTAAGAATCTTTTTTTTCAGCAAACGCATTCCTGGAGAGAAGCTTTACTTATTGTTTAACTCAATTTGTGTTTATATATCTAACAATATGAAGACGTTTCCCAGCAATCTACAGGACTGAGTGCCGGCATTAAAAATAAATACTTAAGAGTGGCAGGTGAGGCAGGGAGGAGGGGCGGGGGTGGGCACACAACACAAACTGCTCCCAAATAAATTGTATTTCATCCCTAAAATGAAAATAGACCCATATACCTACAAGAAAAAAATATCTGTGCAGTCATCTACGTGATTCAAGTGATTGTGGTTGATTGACGGGTGAATGGACGGTGTTGGAAGGTAATAAAAAAGTTTATGATGTCGAGTCTTCATCTTCATCTTCATCATGGAGCAAACTAGTAAAAAAACAAATAAGCCATCAGGTGCCCAGTTCAGAAAAAGAAGAGGAGACACGGGCAAAAGATAAAGATATGAGGATTTGTATGAGTGACGTGAGTGAAAGTAGGCTATTAATTAGCCTCTTGCTAATATGTTGCTATCAACCATATAAAAACCGAGGCATCATGTCATGCAACTATTTCCCCCACAGGCAATCTGGTCTGGTTTATTTCAAGCTTTATTGTCAGATATGTCTGACCCACAGTGCAAAATACAAGTAATAAAATAGAAGAAAATAACAAAGAATAAAATAAATAGTATTTACCTGATGAAATAAAATAGGAAATAAATACATTTTATCACAAGTGCAAACTCACGACGTCCTGATTGTGGAATTTTTTATTGCTATATGCTAAATGCTGGGTTAAATAACTTCTAATATACATTGAAATGGCATTTTGTAATCTACATGTGACAATGGTTTTTAAACAATTATCAGTGTGTTATGCATAATTAATAGGATAATGTGCATTATGGTCATTTAAATTGGGTAACTGATACAGGTGTGATGTAAGTGGGATCTAACTTACATATTTTATCTTAATTTTAAATGTAATGCTTTGTTTTTTGTTTTTTTGGAGGGGGGGGGGGGTCACCCAAGGTGTAAATCTAGCCAGTATGCATGTATGCTGCTGAACTTTGACCTGATACCCTTTTTCCACCAAACCGGTTCCAGGGCTGGTTTTGGTTCTGGTTCTGGTTCTGGGCCAGTACTGAGTTTGGAACCGGGCTTTCTGTTTACACTGACAAAGAGCTGGCTGTGGGCCAGAAAAACCGGTTCCAAGATAGGACCATCTGGGCTAAAGGAAAGAACCGCTTACGTAAGCGGAGGGGGCAGAGTTATTAAGACCAAAAGCAACAGCAAGACTGGGAGAATTAATAGCGATGCAGCAAAGCAGCAGTGGTCAGTGGAGGAGACAACCTGTCTTTTAGCGATATGATCCACGGAGCTGCTGCACGGAGAAAGTGGCTCGCCTTAGCACCCGAGCTATGACAAACCAAACCGCTTCTCAGCTGATTCGCAAGTTGAACAAGTTGTGAACCAGCACAAGCACTGGAACCGGTTTGGTGGAAAAGGGGTATATATGGGACATCTAACTAAATGCCAGTCATAAATGGTTTGGAGCTCAAATTTGTCTTTTCCATGAATGCATTTGCTGCATGAAGCAGCTGTTTCTTCTGGATTTCTTGAGATGCAACTGAAAGGAGTTCATAATATCATATTACCATATTTGGCCCAAGTTGTTGTTGTGGGTGCAGTCAGGGATCCCTATCAATATAGAGGCCAAACATACTCCTTTTTAGGCCCTCCGGTGAGAATTCTCCATCAACAAGTGCAAAGCTCCACAAACACGTCTACTTGGCTGACACCAGCATCAAGTTCAGAGGAGAGAGAAAAATCTAACAAGCTGACATTTTGGGATGAACACTGAAAGGTTAAAAGTCTCAACACTGACTAACCAGAGAGCTTACATACAGTACGCAGATAAACGTCTGCGCATTTTCTTTTCACACCACCCACGGGAAGAAAAGCTGTCAATTAAGACTCAACACTGACAGTCTGAGAATGTCACCTCAGAGACGCGGGAAAAAAAAAAAGATTCACAAGCCTGAACTTGAGAGACTTGGGAACGAAAACACTGACAATTATTGCTGCTGCGTTTGCAGCAGAACTGTCCGGAAAAAGCTGAACGGCTCCTCGCTGAATACAGCATCCTCGGGTCAAAAGTGGTTTATCCGAAGGGCAAAACATGAAGAGGAACAGAGTAATGTTGTGTACGACTTCCACAGAGGTCATGCCACAGGAGAGCAGCCTCCGCAGGTCAAAGTTCAGCAGCATACATGCATCCTGGGATCTTCTTACAAGTAAAGTAACGTCCTCATTCTGTATGTGGACAACAAATGGGTTAAAGGAGGAGTGAAAGCAGTCAGTTATGTTGAACATTTATTCACTTGAATCATGAGAAGTCCCAAGACGCCTCCCAGAGGTCCCTCCTGTGTGTCCTGGGACTGCCAGGAGGCCTCATCCTCGATTGACATGCCATTCTCAGGGAGACATCCAGGAGGTATCGCAACTAGAAGCCCAAATATCCTTTTGATGAGGATAAGCAGCAACTCTGAATGCCTCAACTTCTCACCCTATCTCTAAGGCCGGGGGCAATTTCAGTCGTCTCAGATGAAAGATCTGCAATCATGGAAAGTCAGCGGCCATATTCCAGGTTTTTCTTTTTTTTGTTGTTTTTTGTTCTCCATTTTAATAATATATTGATTGTTTTGGCATTGAAAACAATCAACGGCATGCACATGTCATTACTGCAGGTATACTATTTACCATATGTGCTGTCAATCAAATTCACTCACAAGTTTAAATCTTATCAACATAAACCGGTCCCATATTTCCCTTGGTTTATTTAGTTTCCCTTTGGCCACGTAAGTTCATTTCTCCAGAGCCAAGCAGGCCACCATTTCTCGCGTTCACAATTCGGGTGTAGATTTGTCCGTTTCAGAGGAATCACTCTCCTGGCCAGAAGCAGGGATAGATCAATAATGGGTGCTAATTTGTGGCCCAGTGCCAAGTGATTAGGATACATACTGTACGAAGTAAGCAGAGCTTTGCCTCCAGTGGGACTACCGTATCAGCCGTACGTGAAATTGTGTTAGGGCTATATTTATTTTCCCTCTGCAGGCATTAGTTTTGATTGGGGAAAGTCCTTCGATTTGTAACGTAACGTATACTGACATACTGACAGCTGCCCTCAGTAAGATCAAGTATCCTTATTACTTGCAATTACTTACAGTAAGTCAAGTATTTAACTCTGCTCACCCATCGTTTGAATCCCCAACAGCTCTACCAGGCTTTTCTGATTTTGCAGCAAAAGGAATGTGAAAGTGGGAGAGTTATAGCCTGAAATAAATCGAGACATTCTGGTAAAACTGACATTTTTGCACCCTAACGCAGAGATGGGCAAAGATATAGTGATACCTAATTATAAAAAACCCTTCTACAAAACTGAAAAGGCTGTGATAATCTGATAATCAAACTCGTTGGTTCAAAATCCGCTCGCAGTAGCAGTCCCAGTTTCACCTTTTCCATTGACAACTCCTCTGTTCCCCGCTCCCCTCAGGTTAAGAGCCTGGTTGTCGTCTTTGACAGCTCGTTGTCATTCGAAACCCACATTAATAATGTTACCCGGTCAGCCTACTTCCATCTTCACAATATTAACCACCTCCGTCCGTCCCTCACTTCCAACAGTGCTGCTATCCTGATCCACGCTCTTGTCACATCCCGCCTGGACTAGTGTAACTCCCTCCTCTTCGGTCTCCCCCACAAGTCCATCCAGAAGCTCCAACTGGTCCAGAACTCAGCCGCTCGTATCGTCTCCAGAACTCAATTTATCAATCATATCACTACTGTACTCCAACAACTCCACTGGCTTCCTGTCAAATTTTGTATTGACTTCAACAACCTGCTCCACATCAACACTCCCTCAGCCTCCTCCATCAGCATCACTGTGCCCATTTCTGTCCACTATGGGGTCCAGAGCTTTCAGCTGCTCTGCCCCCCACCTTTGGAACTGTAGAGAAAATCCTTTTTGGGATCTCCACAATGATTCTAAGTTTCCCATTATTCCAAATCGTCTAAGTTTTTCCTTCATCCGTGGACTTGAAGAAAACACAGGAGTCAAAGTTTCGGCTGGCATTCGTCCAAAAAATACTGTGAAGGTCCTTTATTGCAAAAAAAAACAAGTTAACAAGACGTTCACAGGAGAGCATCGCATGTTCCGCGGTCCAAGGAAAACTCTGAAAACGTATCTCCGTTCCACGGCTTATATACCCTGTCTGCGATAAGATACAAAATTTTCTATACTTTCTAGGCACCAATTTGATACATTCGCCAGACATTTCTCATGATGTCATGATGTCATAAAGTTACAGCTTCCCAGTTTTGCCTCTCACCCTTGCCACAGTCACTCAAGGCCACGGGCTGCAAGTGCAGCGGACTTCCCCCTCCCTTACCCGTGTGTGTGTGTCCGGCCAGTGTTTTTTTTCCACTCTCTCTCTCTCTCTCTCCACTCTCAATATTAGTCTTAGTTAAATGTTTTACTTAGGTGTTAAATGATTATAAAATATTCACATAATTATATAAAAATATCCTCAACAGAACTCCCTCTCCCCGACATCAGGAATATTAACTATCAATCTTCAAATCCCATCTAAAAACCCACCTGTTCAAACTGTCCCACTCACTTTAATTTCTCCCCCTCTAGGTTACTGCTGATTCCTGATTTTTAATTAGGGCCCGAGCACTGACAGTGCGAAGGCCCTATTGTATCTGCAGGAATTTTCTTTTTCTCGTTTTTATTTTTCCGACGAAATGAGGGCCTTTTTGCCCCCCTAAACGTGCCCCAAAAGTCACCAAATTTTGCACGCAAGCCAGGCCTGGAGAAAAATGTGATATTTAATGGTTTGCATTAATGGGCGTGGCCTAATGGCTCAACAGCGCCCCCCGGAAAACTTTGTGCCTCAAGCCCCACAATACGGTTTGACGTGGTCTATATGCTTGTGGCTGGTGTGAAATGTATTGTTTGTTTATGAATACTGGCCTTGTTTGGTTGGGGGATGTAGATACATTCCTGTGTTGCTGAGGGGGATGAGAGCGTGTCACTGCTAGTGGATCGGATAGTGTGTGTGTGGGAGGGGAAGAGTGTAATTTTGCTTTCTAAACATTGTATCTATGACATGTCTTTGTTTTTACTGTCATTTTTTTGCTTTTACTACTACGCCTTGTGTTCCTTCTGACAGGGGGACTGCCAATGGAAATTAGCCGTTTGGCTACAATTGGGTGCATTTACATTTTTTAAAATGTTCATTAATATACATTGTCCCTCTATAACAAATAAAAATAAATGAAATGAAACGTATGTCAGTAGAAGACGCTCCTAACCTGCAGATCAGAATCAAAGAATGAGTGAAGACACAGAGCTGTCTTTGTACAAAGGGCAACCTGCTCAGGCAACACTGTAGCAGAGAAGCGCTGAACAGTTCCTTGTTCCTTTATTTATCAGAGTGAAGCGTGGGGGCGTCACAGTAGAGTGAGAGACAAGTGGGGTGGAGAAGTAGAAAACAAAATACCATACAAGGAGGTGTATACATCAAAGTGATTATAGGTCATAGGGCATGTCATACAGATACAGAGTAGGACAATAATGGCACTTTTGCACTAGTCTCACTTCAGCCCGGCTCGGCTCCGCACGGCTTGACACGGCTCCACCCGTGTGTGGGGTGAAGCTGCTGTGACGTACTCGATTGCGCAACCGCTTTGTTCATGTCGGCGCTGATCAGAAATCAGCTGGAGCCGCGGGCGGCTGAGAGTAAAACAGCCCGTCTAGATCCCTTTTTTAATTCTCTCCTTAGCCCCCAGGTTTATGAACATCTGCACCTCAGAGTTGGATCACCAAACAGACGTTTTGCGCTTTATAATAAAATCGCCGCGAGCCGCGGGTCGCTCTCGCTCTGACTCCCGCTTCCTGATTCAAACGTCTGACGGCCCCGCCCCCCGACCAATCAGAGGCGTGGAGGGTGGTGACGGCCCCGCCCCCCGACCAATCGGTGGCGAGGAGGGTGGTGACCTCAGAAATAGTCCCGGCTCAACCCGCTATAGAACCTCGCTGAAATGGTTACAGAAAAAAGTATCGACTTGGAGCGGCTCTACCCGTCTCAGCCCTAGTGCGAAAGCGCAAAATGGGGCCGTGGCGGGTAGACCCGAGGAGAAGCGATACTAGTGCAAAAGCGGCATAAGTATATTTACAGTTTTCTTCTAACAACGTAAATGCACGAAAATCGGTACACACCTGTATCATGTCGCGTCCGTTCACGTCCGTTCGCCTGCACCACCAACCGCAACGTCGCTCGCGTAGTACGCGAGGAGAGCGCGTCGTACCGACGGTAACCGATAGGGGGCAGTAAGCAGACCAACAGTTGGAAAAGTGATTAAATATTTAGTAGTAGAGGTAGTAGCAGATTAGAACAACAAACAAGTTTACATGACAACATTGGATGATGTAGGAGATTATAATTATTATAATATGCTTTGGTTGTGATCTCGGCAAAGGAAACGGCACCAGCGACCTCCGCGTCGTCAACTGTGGCCAGCTGGTATCAGACCGGGACCAGCTGGTATCAGACCGGGACCAGCTGGTATCAGACCGGGACCAGCCGGTATCAGACCGGGACCAGCCGGTATCAGACCGGGACCAGCCGGTATCAGACCGGGACCAGCTCGTATCAGACCGGGACCAGCTGGTATCAGACCGGGACCAGCTGGTATCAGACCGGGACCAGCTGGTATCAGACCGGGACCAGCGCCTCTCGCGGCCAGAGCGAGAACTGCAGGCCGCGTACACGTTCAGTGTATTTTTGAGAACGTGCACGTCAACGCGTCAAATGAACGCAGGATACGCGTGGCAGCCATGATGTGTACGCGTACGCGTTCTGAACTGCAAGTTTATCTCAGGCTTAACCTGGGCATCAAAATTGATTGGCTCTCTATTGTGGGTCCTTAATTTGCGACTTAAAAGCCTATCATCACACGTCTGAGGTAAACTTTAAATGCACCCCATCTTATGACTGCACTGGTTTGATGTCTGCTCTGTTTTCATATGAAATTAGTTATCTACATCACCAAGTAATTTGACAGATGAAGTGTTGGTGTTTGGAGCTGCCACCTAGCAAGGCTTCATGAAGAGCAAATGATGGAGTATGATCAGATAATGCTATACTTTCATTAACTACAGTCATTTACATGGACGGGTGGAGATTAGACAGTAATTGATGTGATTTCACGTTCCATCGCAGAAATCCATTTATTATATCCAGATTTCATTTAGATTACGAACATCTATAGACATTAGGAACATTCATATGTAATGAGGTTTAAGTTGCCTGTTACTCGGTTGTGATTCCCCCGACACACCAACACAATGAGAAGCCCAGAGGAAAGTTTGCAAATAAATAGGTTTATTTCTAAAAACAGGTTAAAACTCTAAAGAATAAATTGCAGCAATACAACTTATATGGTTGTAGGTGTTTATATGTATGTGGAAATGTAAGTATATGTACATTTATGGATAGTAACAAGTATATGGGTACATATATACTCTAATACGTGTAGAAATATCTGAGTAAGAATGCTTGTAATGAATAAGATTGTATAAAGGTGTGTATAAATTCACATGTGTACTTTTATGTATAGATGAATACAAGTAAATAGTGTTTATATACAGTGGCGTGTAGCTGTGCAAAGCAATAATCACTCAGGTATCTGCTACTTTATACTCAGGTATACCACAATATATATTTATACCCTGTAAAATTATTTCCATTAATTTGTGTATTTTCTAAATACATCAGATTATTGAAATCTAATAACGAGGGTCCATCTGAAAACAAAGTATCGAGTTCAAGGGGGAGGAGTTCATACGTTTTCTTTACTTTTTTACTTTACTACTCCGCTGCTGCTTCCACATGCCTGCTGTGTGCTGCTGACGTCCCCGACTCCCCCAGTCTGGCCTTAGGCAGTAGGGTCCCCCTGGTCCTGCTCAAGGTTTCTTCCCTCCTAAAGGGGAGTTTTTCTTGCCACTGTTTGGCTTAAGGCTTTTCTCCCACTATGGGAGTTTTTACCTGCCATTGTTTATGTAATAATTGCTCAGGGGTTTATGTTTATGTTTATGTTTATGTTCATGTTCTGGAAAGCGTCTAGAGACAACATCTGTTGTATTAGACGCTATATAAATAAAATTGAATTGAATTGAATTGAAAACTTCTTCTGACTCCTATCATGTTTGAAATAAAGACTTTTGAATATAACTGAATTGACGTTTGTTTGTAGCATGTTTCATGTGCAGGGCAACTCGGGGATTTACATGGCAAGATGCAAAAGAAACATTATAGTACGTTTGAAACAGAACTAAATCAAATTAGGAAAATACTAAAATAAAATAGAGATAAATGCACATTGAATTTCTGGGCCGGGGAACACACCGCAGAGTATCAAAAACAGTATAACAGGAGCGCTGCTGGTGTCCCCACAACCACCGGTGCTCTTGCAATGGGTGCAACAGTGAACATGAAAAAATGCAGGCACTCTGGTGGCTTGGAAAAAGTTAAAAAACCTTTATTTGGACTGGGTTACATACTAAAAAACACCAACGCGTGTCGGCTTACGCCTTCCTCAGGGTGTATGGAGACAAGAGACAACAAACATAATTATATAGAATTCAGTTCAGCTGTGGCTCCTCAGGTCAGTGCAGTTCTCCTCCAGGCCTGAAGGAGGCGCCGGCAGGAGCACCCAGATATTCTGCTTCCTGAATAATCAAACAAAATAAATTGACTGTTAATAAGTTACGCAGTGTAGCAGTATAACGTAAATCAAGAGTGCCAAAAGAAAACCATACAAAGAATAATAAAGCTAAATATATCGAGAAAATCTCCCCTCCTTTAAACAAACCATGACAGTAAATCACAAAATGGCCTGAAAAGTAATGACAAAACAGAAAAGCAATGTGAATATAAATGCAAACAAAGAAACCCAACAGAAGAAGACTAATAATTATAAAACAAAAATAACTAAATCATAGAAAAGATGAAAGGTCAAAATCCTCATTGAGGCCAGGGAAGCTGGTGGCCTTCAGGACATGAATCCAATAAGCCTCTCTCTGCTTGAGGCGCCTGACTCTGTCCCCACCCCTTGCATCGACACTGATCACCTCAATCCCTGAAACTCGTAGAGAAGAGTCATCTGTGTGTTGTGCCTCCATATAGTGTTTTTGCCATTGGGTAGTTCACATTTTTGGTACGAATGGCATATTTATGTTCAGCCACCCTGTCCCTCAATCTTCTTTTTGTAAGGCCTACGTAAAAACAACCACAGATGCATTCAAGTCGGTATACAACGTGAGTAGTGTTGCAATTTATAAAGCTGGAAATAAAATAGAACTTGTTGTTAAAAACATCCATAAAAGTGTCAGTTTTGACCATATTGTCACAGCATTTACAGTTACTACACCGAAAATTGCCCTTTGGTCGACGCAGCCAGGTGTCTGGTTTGTGAGCAGGAAGGTAACTCCTCACCAGTTTATCTTTAATTAGACCCTCCAGAAAAACACGGGCAAAAATCCTTGATTCCGCGGACTAAAATCCTTGATTCCGCGGACTAAAATCCTTGATTCCGCGGACTAAAATCCTTGATTCCGCGGGCTAAAATCCTTGATTTTGCGGGCTAAAATCATTGATTATGCGATTAAATGTGCGGGTTTTTTATGTGCTTTTATGCGGTGAAATTGCGGAATATGCTGTAAGTTGCGGAATAGGGCGGAAAGTTGCAAAATATGCGAAATATGCAGGAAGTTGCGGATTCGGCGCTGAGCTCTTCCCTCTTAAATTCAGCGGGTCGTCTGATCTGAGGTCGTAAGAGAAAAAAAAGGAGAGCGCGGGTGGAGAGGAGAGACGCGACCGGCCCGGGGGCCGGTCGCGTCTCTCCTCTCCATCCGCGGCTCGGTGCTAGGGTGATTGCCGGGCGCACCGGCGCGACGAGGGGGACGAGACAGAGCTCCGTCACCCCCCCCCCCAGACCGGGGGCCGGTCGCGTTTCTCCTCTCCATCCGCGGCTCGGTGCTAGGGTGATTGCCGGGCGCACCGGCGCGACGAGGGGGACGAGACAGAGCTCCGTCACCCCCCCCCCCACGCGTCCGCCGCCACTATCCCCCAAGTGGATGGGAACGTGCGTCCGCCTCCGCCGGCCCTCGCAGGCGCAGTGGTACGCGGTCAGCGCGGATCCTGAGTCCACCGGCAGCCGCGCCCACCGCGCAAGCGGGGGGACTCTCTTTTTCCTCTCACCCCCGCGGGTGAGAGCTGCTGTTTGGGGGATGGCGGTTTCTGCGAGGGGTGCGGAGGTCCCCGGGCGGGTCCCGCACGTCGCGACCGGGCGCCCCGATATGTCACTCACAACACTCCCCCCTTTTTCCAAACTTTATGCGAAAATGTGCGGCGATGATGCGGTGAAATCAAGCGAGCCCCGCATAATTCACATATTCAGCGCGGACATATGCAATATTAACCCCAGTAAAAGTGATTTTTCTGCACCAGACATTGAAATCCACGGAAGGTCTGTAAATCCACGGACAGCTGTGAAATCCGCGAAAAATTCCGCGATCACGGAATCGCGGATTCCTGGAGGGTCTATTTAATGGTGGGGGCCCTTCTGAAGCTGATACCTGGCGGTTCAGGGAAAACCCCTTTTAAAGAGGGGTCACTCTCAATGACGTCCCAGTTTCTCTTTATAATGCGTTTGATCTGGACAGCTTGTTTACTGAAGCGAGTAACAAAGAAGGGTTTCTGAACTTGTTCTTGTTTAGGTTTAGGTCTGAGCAGATCCCCTCTCTCCAGTGATGAAGCTCTGTTATGAGCCTGAGTCAGAAGCTCAGATTTATACCCCCTCTGTTTAAAACGTTGCTGCATGTCCGTTCATTGATTTAAAAAGTCTTGGTCAGAATCACATATACGTCTTAATCTATGCATTTGTCCACAAGGGATATTCTTAATGAGCCATGGCGGGTGGAAACTGTCTGCATGCAAAAGAGTGTTACGGTCAGTTTTCTTTCTAAAAATGGATGTGTGCAAGTAACCTTGGTCATCTTTAGAGATCTGTAGGTCTAAAAAATTGATGACTTTAGAGTCGTATTCTATGCTCAGTTTCAAGTTTTTTTTCAAATTGTTTACATAGATATGGAAATCAAGGAGCTCTTCTTCTGACCCAGAAAAGAATATGATTATGTCATCTATGTATCTACCCCACCATACAATTCTTTCTTTAAATGGGTTGTGATTTGAAAAAATATACTGTTCCTCCCATAGTCCCAAAAACAAGTTTGCATAATTTGGCGCAAAACAAGCACCCATAGCTGTTCCTTTATCTTGTCTATACAGTACTATACTATACTTGAAATAGGAAGACATTGTTCTTTAAAATCCATTCAGTGAGTTGCATAATAAAATCAATGGGGGGCATAAGGTCATCAGGTCTTGACCCCAGATAGTGTTTCAAAGCTTCCAGCCCTTCCTCATGGACAATGTTACTGTATAGGGATTGTAACGCCGTTTTTCTACATTAACCGTAACATATATATACATACATACTATATATTCAATTCAATTCAATTCAATTTTATTTATATAGCGTCCAATACAACAGAGTTGTCTCTAGACGTTTTACAGAGACCCATACCCAGAACATGACCCCCGAGCAGTTATTACATAAACAATGGCAGGTAAAAACTCCCCTAGTGGGAGAAAAACCTTAAGCCAAACAGTGGCAAGGAAAAACTCCCCTTTAGGAGGGAAGAAACCTTGAGCAGGACCAGGCTCATCAGGGGGGACCCTCCTGCCGAGGGCCAGACTGGTGGGTCAGGGACGGCAACAGCACAGCAGGCAGGTGGAAGCAGCAACGGGATGACCGGGGGTGGGGACCGCAGGCCAGCACGCAGCTCCCGAAGCTCCGGCCCAATCTGCAAGTCCCAGGTTGGGGTGCAGGGTCAGGAAAAGACTTGTGCTCCGTAATGCAAGCTACAAGCCACCCACGACCACCTGCAGGACAAAAGAGAGAAAAGGGAGGAGAAGGGGGGGCCAGCAACGGGATGACCAGGGGTGGGGACCGCAGGCCAGCACGCAGCTCCCGAAGCTCCGGCCCAATCTGCAAGTCCCAGGTTGGGGTGCAGGGTCGGGGAAAGACTTGTGCTCCGTAATGCAAGCTACAAGCCACCCACGACCACCTGCAGGTTCCGGTGTCCGGCAAAGGATGCTGCAACATGGACAAAAGAGAGAAAAGGGAGGAGAAGGGGGGGCCAGCACAAGAAACCACAGGAGCGACTCTGACACACTAAAGTTTACACTACCTAGAGATTTAACAACACCAGCTAGAGGTTTACTAAACACTAACTGTAGGCTTTACTAAACAGAAATGTTTTAAGTTTAGTTTTAAAGGTGGAGGTGGTGTCAGCCCCCTTAACCCAGATTGGAAGTTGGTTCCATAGTAGTGGTGCCTGATAGCAGAACGCCCGCCCTCCAAATCTACATTTAGATACTCTAGGAACTACGAGTAAACCTGCACTCTGAGAACGGAGAGCTCTGACAGGAACATAAGGCACAATCAGGTCTTGCAAATAATGCGGAGCTAAGCCGTTTTGGGCTTTATACGCAAGTAATAAAATTTTAAATTGGATTCTGAATTTTACGGGTAACCAATGGAGCGACGCTAACACTGGAGAGACGTGGTCTCTCCTGCTAATTCCTGTCAGTACTCGTGCTGCTGCATTTTGGATCAGCTGGAGCCTATTCAGCAAATTACTTGGACATCCTGCTAACAACACATTACAGTAATCTAGTCTAGAAGATACAAACGCATGAACTAGTTTTTCTGCATCACTCTGCGAGAGGATTTTCCTAATCTTTGCAATATTACGGAGATGGAAAAAGGCTATTTTACAAACCTGATTGACATATGGTTTAAACGACAAATCCTGATCGAAAATAACACCAAGGTTTCTCACAGTTGCACTGGAAGCCATCGCAACACCATCTAATCCCTTCCTAAGATGCTCTGGACCAAGAATGATAACCTCTGTTTTATCTGAATTTAGAAGCAGGAAATTTCTGGACATCCAGTCCTTGATGTCCCTAAGACATGCCTGAAGTTTAACTAACGGTTCTGTTTCATCCGGCTTCATAGACAAATAGAGCTGCGTATCATCAGCATAACAATGAAAGTGTATGCCGTGATTCTGGATTATACTTCCCAACGGCTGCATGTATAAACTGAACAAGATTGGCCCTAGCACTGAACCCTGCGGAACACCATAACAGACCCTTGACTGTTCTGAAGAAACCTCATGTACATGAACAAACTGGAACCTGTCAGATAGGTATGATTTAAACCAACATAGAGCTGTCCCTTTAATCCCAACAACATGCTCTAACCTGTGCAGTAAAATGCCATGATCTATAGTGTCAAAAGCAGCACTGAGGTCCAGTAGAACCAGTATGGACTCTAATCCCTTATCTGAGGCCATAAGGAGGTCATTCGTGACTCGAACAAGTGCTGTCTCTGTGCTATGATGCATTCTGAACCCTGACTGAAAGACTTCAAACAGATCATTTCTATACAAATAGTCACATAACTGGCTTGAAACTGCCTTTTCCAGAATTTTAGACACAAATGGAAGGTTGGAAATTGGTCTATAATTAGCTAAGGTGTCTGGGTCAAGAGAAGGTTTTTTAAGTAAAGGTTTAATTACTGCGACTTTGAAAACCTGTGGTACATATCCTAAACATAGGGATAAGTTAATTTGGTCCAGTATTGTCGTACCAATAAGAGAAAAAATATGTTTGAATAGTCGAGTCGGGATGGGGTCTAACATACATGTGGTTGACTTAGCTCTATTAACGAGTGAAGTCAGCTCAGGGAGGTCTATAGGATCAAAACAGTCTAGAGTCAAGTCAGAGCCTAGGGAAGTCGCTAAAGCTGAAGAAACACCTACAACCGGCTGGTTGATTTCTTCTCTAATTCTCGCGATTTTACTGTTGAAGAAGCCCATAAAGTCCTCACTACTGAGAGCTGCAGGAATGCACGGCTCAACAGAGTTGTGACTCTTTGTCAGCCTGGCTACAGTGCTGAACAGAAAACGTGGGTTACTTTTGTTATCCTCTATCAACGTTGAATAATAAGCTGTTCTGGCTTTGCGAACGGCTTTTTTATATACTATTAGAATATCTTTCCATTCACGATGAGAGTCTACAGACCTACAAGAGTACCACTTCCTTTCCATTTTACGCACGTTTTGTTTCAACATGCGGATATCTGAATTATACCAGGGAGTTAAGCTCCTGCGGCTAGAAACCCTCCTTTTCAAAGGAGCAACTTCATCTAAAGCTGAATGCAACAAATCAGCAGTGTTACTAGCAAGGAAATCAACATCTGCAGAGGTAGAACCCAGGTCACTGGCCTCGACTACATCACTATTTCGCACTGTCGTAAGATAAGCAATGGCGTCCCTAAATTTAACAATAACTTCATCAGACAAACATCTGCTAAAATAATACCTCCTATTTTGCACTTCAACATCAACAAAATTAAATTCAAACGTTATTAAGTAATGGTCGGATAAAAGGGAGTTTACAGGTGACACCAAGAGACCATCAGTTTCAACACCGTAGGTGAGAACGAGATCGAGAGTATGATTAAAACAGTGCGTCGGTTTATCCACTTTTTGTGAGATACCCATTGATTCTAGAAGAGAATCGAAGGCTAATTTAAGATTATCGCTTTCAACATCCATATGAATGTTAAAATCACCCACTATGATGAATTTATCTGTGCTGATCAATAATCCAGAAAGGAAATCTGAAAATTCAGACAAAAACTACAGATACGCACCAGCAGGGGGCCGGTACACTACCACTAACACAACTGGCTTCTCTGATTTCCAGCTCGGAAATTTCAGACCAAGCATGAGGCTTTCAAATGTATTATAGTTGCACTTAGGTTCAATTTTTGTTTGGAGACCGGAGTTATAAATTGCTGCGACTCCTCCGCCTCGGCCCGTGCTTCTAGGAATGTGATGATTAAAGTAGCCGGGCGGAGTTGATTCATTCAAACTAACATACTCTTCCTCCTGTAACCATGTTTCTGTTAAGCAGAAAATGTCACTCCTGCTCTCTGTAATTATATCAATTTACTAACAGAGACTTAGAGCTTAATGATCGTATATTTAGTAGTCCGCATCTAATTTTTCGGTCTGTAATTGGTACCAAATGTACATTGGTTTTAATTTTTACAAGGTTATCTTGGTTAACGCCTCTATAACGCTGCACCTGGTGAACTTTTGGAGGGCGGGGAACTGCAACCACTTCTATTTTGCTAGGCACCTGGCCAGAGTCGCCAATATCATGTAATCCTACAGTTTTAGAGTCGCTAATTAGAAGGTCCTCGAGAAGCAGCAGAGAAGTGTGTTAAACTAACAGCTCGGCATCCTGGCCTGGACCCTGCATTGTCAGGGGGAGTGTCTAATAACATTGGCCAGACGTATATAGGGAGAGAGAGAGAGAGAGAGAGAGAGAGAGAGAGAAGAGAGGAGAGAGAGAGAGAGAGAGAGAGAGAGAGAGAGAGAGAGAGAGAGAGAGAGAGAGAGAGAGAGAGAGGAGAGAGAGAGAGAGAGAGAGAGAGAGGAGAGAGAGAGAGAGAGAGAGAGAGAGAGAGGAGAGAGAGAGAGAGAGAGAGAGAGAGATTTTTGATTTTTACAAAAACACTTTATTCACATATGTGTAAACTTACAAACGTTTCACATTAAAGTGCATGTAACGTTAAAAATAGAATAAAATAAATTAGTCCCTTAAAACGGTGCAAATAGCAGCTCATTGTCTTTCACAGAACATAAAACATCCTCCCAACACCAACAATCTCTAAAATCATCCAAATTACCAATGTTCTTGCAATATCTGAATTCTAAAAAGAGCCTGGCTCTGACATTGGTTAAAAACACTTCTCTGGCCTCCTGCCCTCCTTTGTTCTCAACCCTGTTCTTCCTGCTCACATATATGGCCATTTTGCTTCACCATTAAAAAGTTTAGGAGCTGCCACTTCTCTCTTTCTTTCCGCCTGTAGGCCAGCTCCCATGATAAAAACCTCTTTACTAAAAGCCACCTTAAAAAGACTAAAAACCATGGTTAAAAGAGAGAAGAAACTGGTGAGTCTCAAGCACTCTGTAAAAACATGGAAAACAGTCTCTTTAAAATCACAGAAAGAACACTTGTTTAGAAACAGTAGGGTTAAGAACAGAGATAAAAGCATTAGAAGCAACAAGCACCATGTAAAATCCTCCACTGGAGATCACCAGCTCGTTTTTTGAGGGGAGGTTTGTAAAGAACCCTCCACTGTGCGTCTCTGTCCATTCTTTGTGTCCATATAGTGGAGGGTCTGTTGCTCAGTCCGACCTTGTGGATGCTTTTCACACAGTTCGCATATATGGTTTTCTTGTCAGCTCTGTGGCAGCGTCATCTTCTTTTCGTTTGCCGTCTTTAGTAGGGGGCCGGTCAGCTCTCCCAGCCCCGGGCTCAGGATGATGTCAGGGAAGGGGTCTGCAGGGTCAGGTTCCTTTTTTTTGGCACAGTAGTCCACCCAGGAGACGCCTCTCTTCTCCAGAAAACCTTTGGGCCCACAGCTCCAGGATCCTCTGGGTCACCCGACCAGACTGCAGCCCCAGCAAAGAGCCCAGGGCTCGGGCATCGCTCAGCGCGGCCCCCACTGCATCCACCAGCTGCCTCAGAGTGTGGGTGCCAGACTGGACCAGCGCCGCCGTCAGTCCAGGTGTAGTGTTATTGCTGACGTCCAGTCTGGCTCCATGGATCAGTGGTTCTCTCAGCAACCAGTGCAGAGAGTCAGCTGTGGGACATCTGTTCTTAATAAAAAGAGCCAAGATTTAAAAACACCTTGATAAAACGGAGGTAAACCATTTAATTTTAAAAATTTAGAATCAGTTAAAAACAGAACATCATCCAACCCCAGGTAATTGGCACGTCTAAAGGATGCAGCCGGTCACGTCTCTCCACACCAGGTCCGCCGGACCTGTGAGGTATCTTTGTATAAATTGAATTCTAAACGTGGCGGTCCGGCTGGCCAGGTGGACGAGGCCCTGTCCCCCCTCCTCCCTGGCTAAAAACAGCACCCCCTGTGGCACCCAGTGTAGACCCCCCCAAAAGAAATCCACCATCTTTCTCTGGATTTCCGTCAGCAAGCCAGAGGGGGGGTCTATACAATTTAATCTGTGCCACAACTGGGATGCCACAAGGTTGTTTAAAACCAACACTCTTCCTCTAAAAGACATGTGAGGGAGTAGCCATTTCCATTTGGCCATTTTTCCTTCTATCTTTTCAGTGACGGTCTCCCAGTTTTTTTTTCACATTGTTCTCATCCCCCAAGAACACTCCCAGGTATTTTAAACCTCCTCTCTTCCATTCGAGGGTGTTCTGGGGGAGAGCCGGGAGACCGCCACGCCATTCACCTACAGCGAGGGCTTCACTCTTCTTCCAGTTTACCCTCGCTGCAGAAGCTGTACTAAAATCCCTCACAATGTCGGCTAAAAGGTCTGCGTCTCTCCGGCTTCCAATAAAAACAATAAGATCATCTGCATATGCTGATAAAATCATGCTTTCACTAAAAACCCGGTAAAACCAAACCCTGCAGGCTAGAGCGTAACTTATGGAGGAGGGGGTTCCAGGGAGAGCGCATAGAGCATCCCAGACAGAGCACAGCCCTGCCTGACACCTCTACACACTCTAAAAGGAGCACACAGACCGCCGTTCAGCTTCAGCACACCCTCAGCATCACTGTACAGCACCTTGATCTTAGCTATGAAACCAGCGCTGAACCCAAACCTTCTCCATTACTGTCCAGAGGAAGCTGTGTTCAACGCGGTCAAAAGCCTTCTCCTGATCCAGAGAAATCAGACCAGTGTCTAAACCCAATGAACTGGAGACATCCAAAACATCACGAATTAGGTGGACATTGTCCACCATGGACCTGCCGGGTACACAGTAGGTCTGGTCCCGGTGGATGACCTGCTCCATAGCCCTCCCCAGCCTGGAGGGCCAGTACTTTGGACAGAATCTTGTAATCCACACAGAGCAACGACACGGGACGCCAGTACCGGATGTCCCGCAGGTCCCCCTTCTTTGGCAGCAGTGTGAGGACTGCTCTTCTGCAGGACACCGGCATGGAGCCAGAGGCCAGACACTCGTTAAAGACATCCAGGACATCCTCAGCGAGGATGTCCCAGTATGCCCTATAGAACTCGGTCGTTAGACCGTCTATCCCTGGAGCCGCCGTCCCTGCATTCCCTGCAGGGCGGCAGTCAGCTCTCTCATCTCCAGGGGGGCTTCCAGCTGTGAGTTGGTCCTTTCGGGGACCTGAGGCAGTCCATTGCAGAACCCCTCTAGGAGAGCTCGCTCTTCCTTATACTCGCTTTTGTACAACGCAGAGTAAAAACTCACAGCTTGGCGTTTTATCTGGCTTGGCTCCATGAGTTCCTGCCCCGTGTCAGATAGCAGTGTGTGGACTACCTTCCTCTGTCCATTCCTTTTCTCCAGGCTGAAGAAAAAGCTAGAGGGAGCATCCATCTCCCTGATGTTCTGAAACCGGGACCTGACCAGTGCACCCTGTACTTTCCTGTCTAACAGGTCCGCTAACGCCATTTTTTTAACTTTGAGGTTTTCAATATAACCTTGATTTCCTGTGGACTCACTTAAGCGTTCTAGGTCCACTATGTCGGTCTCCAGATCCCTCATAGATCTGGTGATGTCTCTTGTGACATTGAAGGTGTGCTGCTGACACAGGAGTCTGATTTGAGTCTTACCATGGTCCCACCACTGCCTAAGACTACTAAAATCACCTTTCCTCTGTCTAAAACACCCCAAAAAAAGATAAAAGCCTCCCTAAAACTCCTATCAAGTGTTAAAACTGAATTAAAATGCCAATACGCACTTTTAGGTAAAAAGTTTCTAATAAAAAACATTACATAAAAGTAGCGAATGATCCGTAAAACCAACAGGTAAAATGTCACACCGTTTGAAAACATTAAAATGATGTTTAAAACAATAAATACGGTCTAGCCTGGCTAATGAGATCCTGCCCTCTCTCAGGTGGGACCAGGTGTACTGCCTGCAGTCTGCATGCATCCTTTCTCCAAAACGTCCGCCAGGCCGTGGGAGTGGACCAGCTGCTTCAAGACATGCTGTGAGGCTGGATGAGGTTCTGCATGGTTGCGATCTAAAGTCGCGTCTTCCGTGCAGTTAAAATCCCCACCCAAGAATAAAAAATCCTCCGAAGCGCAGCTATCTAAAACACCAACAATGTGTTGTAAAAACTGCTTCCTCTCTGCACCGGTTGCTGGAGCATACACATTAATAAAAACAGCTTTAAAATGGCCGAACTGAGCTTTTAGCATCAACAACCTCCCCTCGACGAGCTGCTGAACCTCCAGTGAGTTGGGATTAAAAGCCCTGGAGAGGAGGAAGCCCACTCCTCCACTTAGAGAAGTGTTGTGGCTCAAAATGGCTTCCCCCTCCCACTCCCTCCTCCAGTCTGTCTCATTCCTAAAATCACTGTGTGTTTCTTGTAAAAAGAGGACATCAGTTTTCTTTATCTTTGCAATTTCGTATATTGCTGCTCTCTTTCTTGAGTCTCTTGCACCGTTAACATTTAAAACTCCCACTTTAAAAAACATCCATGTTAAATGAGATGATAAAAACAAGTGTAAAAACTAATAAATTAATTAAAACACTTATCCTTCTCATCATCATTTATTTGTTTTTTTGCTTTAAGCACAAGTTTTTTTAACCTAAAAATCTCTTGTGTAGTCAGCCCAGACTTATCCTTGTTACTCATGTGAAGCCTGGCCGAAGAACAAAACAACTTGAGATCAGGGAACCCATCTTCAATTTTTACGTTATGTTGATTTTTAGTCTGTTGCAGGAAGAGTTTTATTTTTCCTGCTGAGTACATCTTTTTCCGCTGACTGCTGCTAAGTGTTGCCATCTCACTATCTGTACTCCATTCTTCGCTGTCATCATCATCACTAAGGGTTTTCTGTGATTCTGTTTTCCCCACTTTAATTGTTTTGGTCTCACTTGTATTTTTTGTTTTTCTCCTTCGTTTAGTTGCTGCCCTTACATTCACTCCTTCCACCACTCCCTCCATTTCTACCTCTTCCACCTGTTCTGCCCATGATGACCCTTTATTTTCACAGTCTCCTGCTTTTTCTCTTTCACCTGCCTGCTCCTCCTCACCAGTCGTCTTCACCTGCTCACCCTTTTTTCTGTTTTTTTTTAATTTTCACCACACACACTTTCTCCATTCATCACTCTTTTCTTTTCTCCCACCTCTGTTCCTCCTGTCTCATCCACACTCTGTCCCGCTACTTCCTCCACCTCTCCTCCTCCTATTTCACCCATACTCTGTCCTTCTGCCTCCTCCACCTTTTTTCCTCCTGCTGTCTCCCTCTCACCTTGTTCTCCACACTCACTCACATCATTCACACAAACACCCGGTGCAACAGAACTCACCCCGTCGGGGGTCGGACACAGCAGATCCCCGCGTCATCATCCACGGAGCTGTAATCGGCCGCTCGGACGCCGCAGCCGCCGACGTCCCGGGGACCGGCGTCCCGGGGGCCGACGTCTCGGGGACCGGCGTCCCGGGGGCCGACGTCTCGGGCGGGGGGGCCGGCGCCCCCCTCGCGGGGTCCGCCGCCACGGGGGCCGCCCCCCCAGGCAGCGGCTCCCCGCCGCTCCGGCCCCCGCGGCAGCGGGAGTCTCTCCCGGGCCAGGCGGAGTCGGATCACCCTTGTCTGGACAGGAACGCACGGTGTGTCCCTCTTTGCCGCAGCCGAAGCACTTCATCACTGACGTGGTGGGCAAAATCACGTATTCATAATCATCTACTTTCACTTGGAAACGAAGGTTTAACTCTTCGCTTCTGTTGTGAAGTATCATATAAAGCTGTCGGCGGTGCGACACAACGTGTTTCAGCAGCTGAGACTTACATCCAGACAGGATCTTTCTGACAGGTGAAACCACCTTGCCGTGTCTGGACAGCTCTCTAGTGATAAATTCGTCAGAAATGAAGGGCGGGATGTTACTCAGTACCACCCTAGTTGCAGGCTGCGACAGCGGGAGCACCTGCACTAGGCTACCGCACACCGTGATTCCTGTCTCAACGACTTGGTTCACCTTCTCCACCCGGTCCAGGAAGATGACCACCGCGCCGTTCATCCGAGCGGCCGATCTGACAACTGCCTGGTGTCCGACTTTCTCCCCTACAGCCAACCCGATCTCCTCCACGCTGCAGGGGAACCCAGTGCTGATTTTAATCCCATGTTTCCGGGTCAGGGATTTAAAATCCGCGCCGGCCATGGCGTCAGCCAGGCCGGCAGCGAGACGCCGGAAACAAGGATCAAAAAAAGAAAAGAAAACCCCCAAACCCCTCAAAAGAAAACTAAGTGTGAAACGGTGTGAAACTAATACAAATAAACTATGTTAAATCAAAACCCATCACCATAAGAAAAAACGGGAAAAAAGTCACACAAACACTCGCACCTCCACCTGCTCACAGCTCACACTCCCAGCATGCACCGAGAGAGAGAGAGAGAGAGAGAAGAGAGAGAGAGAGAGAGAGAGAGAGAGAGAGAGAGAGGAGAGAGAGAGAGAGAGAGAGAGAGAGAGAGAGAGAGAGAGAGACGAGAGAGAGAGAGAGAGAGAGAGAGAGAGAGAGAGAGAGAGAGAGAGAGAGAGAGAGAGAGCGCATCTCCGTGATCGTGGACCACCCACGGTCAGCTATTAGTAGGTACAAACAACAACAATCAAACAACAACAACCATTATTCATTGCATTATTACATTTGTGGGAAGTTATTACAACATTGAAAGTTGAAGATTTTCACTTCCTCACAAACGTAATAAATCTCTACAAACGTAATAGTTATTACATTTGTGGGAAATCGCGTGTTACATTTGTAGTAGGCAGCGACTATTACGTTTGTGGGAAATGTATTACATTTGCAGGATTATTACATTAAAAGCTACATATTATTATTACGTTTGTGGTTTATTACGTTTGTGGGCATTATTACATTGGTGGCCATAATACAAGAACCGATATTCTTTATTTGTGCAATCTTGTTCAAGACCTGGGTGCTGTCCACCGCAGAGCATGTTGCTCATGAGTAAAGAAAGCAAAGAGATTGATTTCTGCAGCCGACAAACTCATGGAGGAGCGACAGGCTAAACATTTCAAACAAACTTAATCTTTCACTTCCCCTGCGAGGCATCCTCAAAGTCAACAAACAGTAAGAGGCCAGAAGTGAAGTCAACACGGCCCCCAGCCTCTGCTTTCATCGGCTTTGTGTGCAGCTCATTACAGTCTGGATGAAAATCAGAATCACTCTTGAAGGCGGCATATTTTGCTTTGACATCTCTGTGTACCTTTATGCATCAATGTTTCCATCAGAGAAGTGGAAATGAGGTTTTTCAGTGGTGCTGATACAACCCCCTTGACGCTAATGACTGACACATAACTAAACCCTAACTTTATTTCACTTAAGGTTGCCTTGCAATAACAACAACATGGCAGTGTTTACTTCCTAAACAGAACTGGAAACTTTCCTGACATTACATAACACACATTTCCACTGTGTAAAAGTCCGTCCATGAAAGTGTTTTAGAGCCCAATCAAAATCAGAATCAGAATACAAGCTGCTTTCACATAGAGCACGGTTTGCACCGCGCACACCGCTGGGTGGGCGCAGAGTCGGCGCAGAGCAAAGCACGCATCGCGCACATATTTGTTGCAAATTGCTAGGCGACCGAAAAAAGGTTTTCCGGTCTGGCGCCGTTTTCCCACTCGTTTGGACGTACAGTAGCCTACAACTCAGTTTGAAAAATGTATCTGTCCCTGCTTCAAAGAAAAGCCCTGGCTTTAGTTATTCTTCTAAGGAGGAGAAGGAGACGAGCAGCAGCAGTAAGGAGGGTCCATGAAATCTAAAGATGCACCGATCAGGATTTTGCGGGCTGATCACCGATAACAGATCTCCAAAAGCAGTATCTGCCGATCCCGATATCACCGATCACAGCGTGAAATCCATAAATTCGTCAATAGTGTTGTCCCATGTACACGACACCTACATTGTAAATATTAGGTATAAAAATTAGGAGATGAGAACATATCATGAATTGACAGTTTATTTCAGGCTGAGGCAATGTGCAATATTTCACTCGAGAGACTCTTAGAGACGACTTAGACTCGGCTTACAAAGAGTAAGTGTAGCTTACTAGCTTCAGCTTCCTGTGGTAATAATTATGTACAACATGTGCACCAACACGCGGTTTGTTGTTGTAAACCTCATCTGATCGGCACGCTTTGAACTATTATTTTCCGATCTCCGATCAAAACCGATACCCATCGGTTGCCAATCTATCGGTGCATGTCTAATGAAATCCTCATGGCAAGACAGGATTTGGGGGAATACAGGCTCGTACCATTTTTAAACACACCTGGTATGTCCAAATTCTGTGAGATTCCTCTCCACTTTTGTCCCTTTTTATTGAGGTCACGATAGGCCTGCAGTCTGTATCCCACAGCTCCTCACACAAACTCACATCCAAGATAATATTGTTCCTCCATCTTGATTGTCTCTGATCTACAACCTGCAAGATTTTTTTTAACCCTCCACAACCTTCTGTCATGGTCAGACCTGCCTTCAATGGTTTTCCACTCCCCTCTCTCCCGCTCTCCCCATCTGCCAGACACGCCCACCTCATCACTCACTCCACTCACCTGCTCTCCCCGCTGCAGCTACTCAGCAATCAAGAAGGTATAAACTCCACTCTCCTCTTTGCCCACTGCCAGATTGTTTTCTTTGCCATGCAAGACTCTCCAGCGTTCTCTGCCCTGACCTCCCGTTGCCGACCCTGCCTGTTCCTGGACTCTGCCTTGTCTCCTGCTCTCCGGTGCCTGGCCTTGTCTTCTGAACCTGACAGTGACTGCATTTACATGCAGTCAATTGTCAGATTAATCAAAGATTTGAACAAGTTTGTCATTATGAAACTACCAGAATCAGAATTTAGGCCTAATAAGGTCAGTTTTATTAAGCTGACTGCTGGTTGTCACATTCTTATCACCTGTTAACAGATCAGGGCAGCCCTTCCTGTGTTCCTTTAAGAGTTTTTGTCAGGGGGGTCGACTGACAGCCGTCTCATTGTCTTTAAAAGTTAGCTAAGGGTTTAGTTGACCATCTGATGACAACAAAACCCCCTTGACCATTTTAGGTTTTTTAAAAGGATGTCTGTTGCTCTGACATACCACAAGATAAGTTGCTTATTAACTGAAAAGTCATAGGTTGTGACCTCTTTAACCATCATCTGATACAACGTCTGTGTTCTCCATCTGATTCTTCTAATTGTTCATTGTTTACCAAATATGGTCATGTTCCTGTCACCCTTGCTGAATAAAAGCGCCAAGCTGCAGCGAGAATTTGGAAGAAGACCTGACGAGTTCTCAGAGGAGGGCTGTGTTGCCCTGAAGCTCCTCAGACTTCTCTCCAAGCTTCTGCAGAAGCGCCTTGAAAATCATTCCACAGTCTCTGTGTCTTTCCTAAGTTATTAATTTATGTTATGATGATTTAGGAACCTAACACAATAACCCACTTAAAACCCGAATATTGGCAATAACCCGAATTTGCACGGCCATGTAAACACCAATAACCCCTTTGAATAACCCGAATTTGCTCATATTCGGGTTTTTAAAAACCCGAATATGACCCCTGGGTTACTCCTTTTAAAACCCTAATATTCGGTCATGTATGTGCCAAACGGAATATCCCCATCAAACGGAACAGGAATATGTTTTCTGTGCATGCTCTGTTCGCAAGGAATCTTGGTCTTTTGAGTCCAGGAAGTTCTTATAAACACGGAGAACACAAGACCACGCCACACTTTTGGAGTGAGGAGGAGACTAATCACTTCATAAATGTAATGAAGGATATGAACATTTTGGCATTTGTAGAGGGTAGACAGTACGGGGATAGAGAGATTTAAAAGAAGGTGAGCGAAAAGTTGCGCAAAGCAGCATTTGAATTTGGATACAGGAAGAAGAAGCAGAAATTACGGGAATTGCGTCATGATGTTCTCCGTGCGTTGCTGGTTTGATCGAGATATCCCGATTTGTGTAAATATCTCTAAAAATGGGAAACTGAATTTACTTTCCTAAAGAGGAGCAGGACGGGGCTCAGTTACGCTTTCTGAAAGACGTGTAACAGCGATGTTAGTGTCTCTGACGGCATCACCAGCTGGAGGCACAGAAACATGCATGTCTGTGTCATCAGTCAGTGAATGCCAAAGAGCCACATGAGTGAAAATGTAAATGTTTCACTTGAAGACAATCAATTGGCGCTTTTATACTAGTACCTACTCAGCGCGACTCGACTTGCCCCGGTTTTGCGCTTCTCCACTAGGGGTCTAACGTGCCGAGTAGATACTTTTTCTGTAACTACTCTGCCGAGGTTCTAAGCGGCTGACAATTTTTATGTTTCCTGCCATCTGTTCTTTTAATTATTTCCAGGTCCTCCAAGCTTTTTATTAAATAAATCGTCTCTGCTCTTGACCACCGTTTACTGCGTGCTGCCATCTTGAAACTTTGTTTCGAAAACAAGCCCAGCGTGGAATATAAGCGTCATGGAGACAGACGGGCGAGGGAACGAGCAGCGCAGAAAGACCGGAATTAATTTAAAGCGGAATGAGTGTATACACGATCGCGGAATTATTCTATTCGGATTTAAAATCGGAATAAACCAGCCACTTACTTTGGAATTAAGTTTAATTCGGAATGGCCATTTTCATTCGGAATTCGGTGTTCACATGGTCATTTTTAATCATTTTAAATCAGATTTAATTTTAATTCTGAATTAAAGAGGAATTAACCTTCCCATGTAAATGCACTCAATGCGCTGCTAACTTGAACCAGGTCTGTTAGAGCAGAGAAGATAAAAACAGGCAGTACAGCAGCAGGAGACGGCCCTGAAGACCAGGGTTGAAAAGCACTGGAATCAGTGATTCAATCAGAGAAATGAAGCATAGAACAAAGCAAGAGCAACAACCAGCCGAGTGAGCAAAGACATCCAAACTGGCCTTGGGGGAGGTAGAAACAGCTGTTGATGACTGCTGGTTTCGCAGTAAAAGCTTGTTTATTCCAGGTGTTAGCAGCGATTCTGCAGCCATCTCATTTGTTTTGAGTGGCGGCTCTTGGACACTCCGGTTAGAGTCGATGCATTAACCCTGACCTGCTGTGATCGGCTCTCTGCAGGTGGAAGTGGTTGTGAATGGGAGGTTACCAGAACCATTTACCTGGAGAATTTTTGCAGAGTGAAAGTACATTTATGTACATTGTACATTGAATGTACATTTATTAATATATGTAGATATATAGACTTATATATATATATATATATATATATATATATATATATATAGACTATATATATATATATATATATAGACTATATATATATATATATATAATATATATATATATATATATATATATATAGACTATATATATATATATATATATATATATATATATATAGACTATATATATATATATATATAGACTATATATATGGATATATTGAGTAGTATTATACGTACAGTATTTGTGTATCCATATATCTATTAATATTTATTGATTTATAGTTATATGTAGATATGTCAATATATAGATTTATAGTAATTTTTATGTAGATAATTGGAGGTAAATATATGAACCAGTGTATATATAGCATATCTACTCTTATATAGTTATTCAAGTATATTGTTATACCATTGCTGTCTATTGTTCTCTATTATATTGTAGTATTATAGTAAAGTAATGATAATGTAATACTATGCATTATAATTACTTCTATTATTACATACATACATAGTAGCACGACTAAATGCTGGGCGTTGGTTTTGTTTTCTTTTGTTTGCTTTGATTTGTTTTGATTTTGACTATATTTATATATGCACATAATTGAGTATTATATCACTGTATAGAACAGTTATTAAAGTAGGTATGTGTGTTTTATAGTGCTGTACATATATATATATATATATATATATATATATATATATATATATATATATATATATATATATATATATATATATATATATATATATATTTGTATTCTGTTTTTTTTACTTTTTTGTATTATTTTTTAAAATGCATGTTCGAAATCAAATCAAATCAAATCAAAGGGTTCAGCCGGCAAGGTTATGCCACGTAATCCAACACGTTTAGTCGAAGTAAGGTGATTGTAATGAGAAAAAGTTCTCCACTTGGTCAACAAAAGTGTGAGAGATTCGTTGACATTTTATCAAAGAAAGATTGGAAAGAATTATATCTGTCCCATTTAACTTGTGCAATAACAATAGATCATTAAAGCTGCAAGCAGCGATGAACGGGCCCTCGCACTCATGGCCATCGCCCCCATAAGCATATCAGAAACGACATCTCTCACAACTCTCTATGACAAATTGTTCAAAAGTTATAGGAGAAAAAAGGGACAACCAATCAGAAAATGGGGCGGGGCTAGTTTTCACCAATTACGGTTAAGGACTGAATACTGAGTCCCATCACACCAACCACGACTCTTCATGTCAAACATTGTAAAGTTATGGCAGAGAGAAGTATTGTAGGGGGCGCTGTTGAGCCATTAGGACACGCCCATTAATGCAAACCATAAAATATCAAATGTATCACCAGGCCTGGTGGTCATGTAAAATTTGGTGACTTTGGAGAACTATCAAATATGGACCAATCAAATGAAGGGGACGCGCGGTTTTGCTTGTCTGGTGCGGCCACGGTAACACTTTTGAAAGAGAAAAGTAATGTAGTAGTTGCAAGATGGAGATGCACATTTTGTGGTATAATGCACCTGGTTGCTTGTATGGTTTGTGTTGTATTAATTGCCGAAGAAATGGCATAAATTGTGCCATAATGACACATTAATTCAAAATGGCTGACATCCTGTTTGGTTCTGGTCATGGCTCCAATAGACTTTTGATGAAGTTGCAACATGGTACAGGTGTGTATTGTTTTTTGTGCATGTATGGCAAGCTGTATTGTGGGGCTTGAGGCACAAGTCTTCCTGGGGGCGTTGTTGAGCCATTTTCCATGGCCATTAATGTAAACCATGAAATATCAATTTTTTCGCCAGCCCTGCCATGCATGCAAATTTTGGTGTCTTTTGGTGAACTATGAAATATGGACCAATCAGATGATGGGGGGCGCACTTCCTGGCGTCGAATGTTTCCATGGTAATGCCTTTGAATGAGAAAAGTAATGCGTGTCGTCGCTGGATGGAGATGCAGTTTTGATGCAGAAAAAAACACACATATTTCTGACGTTATTATTTGTGAAGAGTGGAGTTCGAACCCTGTATCTTTGGAACGAAAGACGGCGACACTACGGGGGAGCCACGAATCAGCTTTCTTGAGTTTGACTGATAGATTTTTTTCAAACCAAGATGGACGCTGTTGGCATACCTAACCAAAAAAGAATTATGGATCTAGGCCTATATATATATATATATATATATATATATATATATATATATATATATATATATATATATATATATATATATGTATATATATGTATATATAAATAAAAATATATACATATATATATATATATATATTTAATATAGATATATATATAAATAAAAATATATACATATATATATATAGATATATATTTATATATTTATATATATGTATACTTTACTTGTATATATTTTATATGTATATATTTTACCAGTATTTTATTTATATTTGTATTTATATGTATATTTTATTATCACTTGACTTATTTTTTGCCAGCCTGTTTCAGAGTCTGTTTTCCGATCTATTAAAGCCAAAGTGATATATGTAAATATTAGGACATTATCCTGATAAAAAAAATGTTTTTGGACTTAATACAAGACTCATGACTGGAAAAAGCATAATTTTTCACGTTTTTAAATAGATGTTCACTTGAAATAAGTATAATAATCTGCTAGTGGGAAAAGAGTTTTCTGTTTGTAATAAGAAGATAAATCTTGTCCCATTGGCAGATTTTTCAACGTATTTCAAGTGAAAATGTACCTGAACAGGTGTAAATTGTCAAATAAGTTATTTTTCTGGTGATGACTGTCAATGCTGAAATAGCAGTAAAAGCACATTCATTTTTATTTGATGGGGGATGATTTTGTCCGTTTTTATGTCAGCCACACAAATTTCTGACGTTATTATTTGTGAAGAGTGGAGTTTGAACCCGCTATCTTTGGAACGAAAGACGGCGACACTACGTGGGAGCCACGAATCAGCTTTTCTTGAGTTTAACTGATTGATTCTTTTCAAACCAAGATGGAGGCTGTTGGCATACCTAATCAAAAAAAAATTATGAATCTAGGCCTATACATACATATATATATATATATATATATATATATATATATATATATATATGTATACTTTACTTTTATATATTTTATATGTATATATTTTACCAGTATTTTATTTATATTTGTATTTGTATTTTTATTATCTTTTGACTTATATTCTTTGCCAGCCCGTTTCAGAGTCTGTTTTCCGATCTATTAAAGCCAAAGTAATATCGTATTTCATCACTTTGTGAACATTTAAGCCCCCCTGAATAAAGGGGGGAGTCTTTTCTGTCGTCAGAAAAAGGAATGTTGTTCTTTGCCGTGCGTTCGTAATCTGCAGTAGAATGCGGCAGCCATCTCTTTCGTCACTCGCAGATGCCCCTCGGGGAGGGGCAAATGGGGGCTTTATAGAGAGTGGCAATGCTGTCCTCTGGTGGACCGGGACACAAACTACATCGTCCAAAACTGACACAAATGACGTCTATTAACGTCAATGGGTGTGAATCGGTTAACTTGTATATTGATGTTATTCAACTATTAATGACAATCCACCTTTCCTAACTGACTTCAGCAGCACTTCTGAACATCAAGTCGAAGAGAGGGGAGGGGAGGGGAGGGGAGCGGTTGGGGAGATCTGAACGGAGGCGGAGCAAGGGATCTACTGCATGTAACATTGGGCGTAGGGATGTCGTTGTGGTCTGAGTCTTATTCCTACTGATATATATTATTGTCGTTGCTATTTCTGTTAAAAATATAGAAGCCTAGGTTTAAAATAAATTTTCCTAGATCTACATAAATCCAATGCGCCCCCTTGGGGTGGCTAAGGGGTGGGTCAGAGTAATCCAGTGGTGGCTGTAGCCTTGGTTACAAGAAGTTACAGTTCTTACTGTCTGTCATCGCCAATGTGTTATGTATGAACAGAAGAGTTATTGAGATCAATACAATATCATTTACAATACTTACAAAATGAATTGATTTTCAGGTGAAATTGAAATGAAATGTTAGTATTTAGACAAATATTAGTATGTTTTAAATATGAGATGTTATATTGACATATTGTTTCTTAATTGATATAAAAATTGTATCTTATGTAGTAGCACATTTGTGTAAAGATTGTTCTTTGAAGTATGTAGTGACATTGTTGGGTTTGGAAACGAGGGTTTTGTGCATGAGAATTGTTTATATATAGGTGAAAAAATTTGTAAATGAAAATACATGTTTGTGTAAAAATGTTTATTAGAAAAAATAAGAACCATAACGTACATACACACACACACACACTCAGTATTTACAGAAATATTGTACAAATGACCTGTTGGAAACTGTCAATTCTTTATTTTTTATCTTTAGCAGCATGTTTTCTTTTTTGGGTTTTGCTTTTAAGTCGTGATGTTGTTGTCTTCCTCTGTGATTTCAGTAGTGGTGAATCAGGTTTTTCTGGTGTCTCTGTTTGTGCACTGCACCCTGCTGCCTCTTCACTTATGTCTAGCATTTCTTTGTCGTTGATTTCTGCGAAGAAAATGTAGTATGTAATATACATCATAATATTCAAGTTGATGATGGAAGGCATAAATCAATGTCAATAGTTATTTACCTTTTGAACACCAGCAGGTTTTTTCGATTCCTGTTAATTTGTCACTCAGGTCTTTGGTTTGCTTTATGCTACTGTTTAGTTGGGTTTGCAGGTAGTCGTTTTGTTTTTTTAATGCTCGGTTTTTTCTTGTCAATGAAACCAGGTAGTTGGTAGTTTTTGCCCCAACATCGCAGCAATCTTTGTACAGTTGTGTTTTGGTGACTTGTTCGTCACAACAAGAATACTATAATAGATGATAGAAGCAGATTATTTGTATCAGTACAACAATATGATTAGAGAGTATGTGAAGTATTGAGTATGATGAAGTTGAAATGTATAACTTACAGCCAAAACCTGGAGATGTGACCTGATAGTCTGGACATCGTTGTCGTCCATGTTCTCAAATTTCGTGGGGCTTGGAAAAGCCATGAACTGTGGAAGAAAAGATTGAATTATTTGTCTTTTTTGTCTGTATGGTAGTATGATATAAATTGAATAATTATATAATAATACGTTTTGAAGATTTTATCTTGCTAGACTTTGAGAAATATATTCTGTTTATGCAGTGCTTTAAGTGGACAAAAATAAGTGTCGGTACTCCCCTCATCCAACTGATGTCAGGTAAATTAGGCGGTGGGTAACAGCAGATCATTAAGTGATATATGTAAATATTAGGACATTATCCTGATTAAAAAAAATGTTTTTGGACTTAATACAAGACTCATGACTGGAAAAAGCATAATTTTTCACCTTTTTAAATAGATGTTCACTTGAAATAAGTAGAATAATCTGCTAGTGGGAAAAGAGTTTTCTGTTTGTAATAAGAAGATAAATCTTGTCCCATTGGCAGATTTTTCAACGTATTTCAAGTGAAAATGTACCTGAACAGGTGAAAATTGTCAAATAAGTTATTTTTCTGGTGATGACTGTAAATGCTGAAATAGCAGTAAAAGCACATTCATTTTTATTTGATGGGGGATGATTTTGTCCGTTTTTATTTCAGGAAGGGGGGGGGGCGGCAGAGGCTTCAGAGCTTGTGGTGTCGTGATCTTCTCAGCTCATTGTATTCCTGAAATTCTTCAATTCTTCTCCTCCTCTCCACTTTTAAAGAATGAGTAAAATTTGTCTTTTTCGCTTTCTTTGTATTGCTTTCTGGCACACTCTGGACTCCCGGGATCTCCGTGAACTGATTTATGTTTCCGCGTTACAGCAACGCAGAACTTACGCCGTATGGTACGCGGCGACGCGCAAAGAAGCCCTGGTACGCCGTAAAATGTCCCGGTACGCCAGAGGGTAATATTAAGAATTGGGGGCACTGTGTAATTTGCGTACAGGCCCACTCAAATCACAGATGTTAATGTAAATTCTAATGTTCTAAAGACAACTAGTATTGTACTTACTAGAATACTTGAAACGGAGTTTGCTCAGATCCAATGAACCAACAGGAGCGGTGTTGTTGTCTTCTTCTTCTTCTGTAGGTGCAATGAAGGAAGATAGGAGCGGTTGATGTTTTCTCTATCAGATAATGTGGGCGGACCTTTAGCTTTGGCTTTCGTTTTTTTGTTTTACAAGAGATGGAGCTGCAGGAAGTTACCGCGGTGATGGCCATATATGGCCATGTCGGTATTACGAGAACGTGTCTTAGCCTTGTAAAGATTCTAAACAATTGTACTATTTGAGTTTATAACAATGGAGTAAGATATATGAAGTTATAAAGTAACATAAACATATCATTTTATTGCATTATTAAGAATAATAATTATAGGAACAGGACAATCACAATTAATGTGACTCATATTGATACATTTCTATCAACTGATCGAAGTAAATATTCAGAGGGTTTTTTCAAGAACACCGCTTTTATTTACCTTGTTCTTCATGTCATTAAAGTTACAAGACAAATGAGTAATGGTAACTGTAAAGAAATGACAACAGGGAATTGTTAAAAATGGCAACTTCATTGTGAAAAGAAATTAAATTAGTTTAGTGGCTGAGCAGCAGGGTGAGGTGTGGCCCAATTTTTGTGATGTAACCAAAATGCATACATCACTCAGGAAGTGTAGCCCAATCCAGTGGCTTGATTGTGAAAGAAGTCAGACGTATTGGTGCCAATGAAAGTGGTGTCATTGTTAGGGTGAGTGTAGAATCTTGAATGTAAATGAGAGGCTATTCAGCAAGCGGGAGTCAACTTTAACGATTCAAAGTTTTGGTGCCAGCCCTTAAGACAGTCTGACGATGAAACCAAAGCACAATAGTTTTGTAAAGAAGTCATGTAAACTGATGTGGTCAATTGAAGACTGAAGCTTGAATCACTCTAAATGTTTTGTTTTTATTTAGAGATATATTTTCCATTTTTCTAAATGTTTCATTTCAATAAATAGATATGTAACTTCAATAAAAGTCATGACATGGTAAAATGCAATAATGTCAAGTTTTGGTAAGATTCTAAACAATTGTACTATTTGAGTTTATAACAATGGAGTAAGATATATGAAGTTATAAAGTAACATAAACATATCATTTTATTGCATTATTAAGAATAATAATTATAGGAACAGGACAATCACAATTAATGTGACTCATATTGATACATTTCTATCAACTGATCGAAGTAAATATTCAGAGGGTTTTTTCAAGAACACCGCTTTTATTTACCTTGTTCTTCATGTCATTAAAGTTACAAGACAAATGAGTAATGGTAACTGTAAAGAAATGACAACAGGGAATTGTTAAAAATGGCAACTTCATTGTGAAAAGAAATTAAATGAGTTTAGTGGCTGAGCAGCAGGGTGAGGTGTGGCCCAATTTTTGTGATGTAACCAAAATGCATACATCACTCAGGAAGTGTAGCCCAATCCAGTGGCTTGATTGTGAAAGAAGTCAGACGTATTGGTGCCAATGAAAGTGGTGTCATTGTTAGGGTGAGTGTAGAATCTTGAATGTAAATGAGAGGCTATTCAGCAAGCGGGAGTCAACTTTAACGATTCAAAGTTTTGGTGCCAGCCCTTAAGACAGTCTGACGATGAAACCAAAGCACAATAGTTTTGTAAAGAAGTCATGTAAACTGATGTGGTCAATTGAAGACTGAAGCTTGAATCACTCTAAATGTTTTGTTTTTATTTAGAGATATATTTTCCATTTTTCTAAATGTTTCATTTCAATAAATAGATATGTAACTTCAATAAAAGTCATGACATGGTAAAATGCAATAATGTCAAGTTTTGCAGAATTTATTTGCAGTGTTGTCAATATACAATTATGTATTATGGAAGAACACAACTTTGTACTTATTTGTGATGACAGAAATGCCACAGAAAGTTTTTGAAGTAGGCAAAAAGCTTATGCTTTCCTTCAAGTGACAGATGTAATCCATCTTTTCTGTACAAATGTTGCAGCACTTTCCCTTGCGACAAAAACAATTTGTTGGTTTTGAGGAAAAGAACGTCAGACATGTTGTCAAAACATTTGTCCATCAGGTGGTTGAACTTTTTAACCAAGTTTTTAGTTTTATAGTCGTCTACAGGGCGTGGTAAAATAGCAGAAATAGCAAAGTGTACAGATGTAGAAGATGCACTTCTGATCTTCTTCATCAAAGTCAGCATTTGGTCCAGAAATGTTGATGGAGACAGTCCTCTTGAAATGTCATTGGTACCCACATGTATTATTATTAATGTGTCTTCTGTCAAGTTGTGGAAGTGATAAATGTGTTGGGATATACTTCTAGACAGAAATGTTCCAGGATGAACATGTGAAGTTATGTTGTGTATTTGACTGTCTATTCCTCGGCATATCGAATCTGTGAGGAAGAATATCTTCAGTCCTGTAAGAAGAAGCACACACATTAGGCATTATGTGAAATGGCACACCATGTGTAATTAATAGGTAGAAAAATATTATACCTGTTGGAATAGTAAAGCTTTTTTGTCCAAATGTGGATGAAATCATAGATGGTTCATCTGAAAAGAAGAGATTATCATTTGTTACGTGACAATTAGGAGATGTTTAACTCCAGAAACACTCATGAAAGTACATATATCATGTAATATTATTTATGACATAATTAGTATAAGGTGTGAAGTGAAATACCTGAGGGATGCATGGCTCTTCCTTGAAGCATGTAGTGTGGTCAGCAGTTGGATAGTCACTGATGGAAAAGACAAAAATTCTCATGTTATATTGTGATTCTGAATCACATTCTGTTCAACAGATATGTGAACAGATATGTATGTCATTTTTGTTTGTGAAAACATCAGTTTCATTGTTTTTATATGTTTTCAATGAATTCTCATATCATTGTGAGTTTGTTGTTCGGAGTAAATGTCTCACATGTATGTCGTTATGTAAAAGGTTAATTTTGTTTTTATATATATATATATATATATATATATATATATATATATATATATATATATATATATATATATATATATATATATATATATATATATATATGAAGTTTGTGTTTTTCATAATCGAACTTTGTGATGTCTAAATAGGATAAATATGTGAATAAGAATGAAGCAGAACAGTGAAGATGTCAACTTTGATTTAAGTCACAAGAATTGTGGACAAAGCATTTTTGATCAAGACATATATTTCTGGCGTTTTTATGGAACACATGGTATGTTATTTGTGTAAAGATTGCATATCAACCAATGTGCTTGTTTGCCTAGAAGCCATGCATTTTTAGCGGGGGAGGAGACTATTTAGTCAAGTTTTACACATTGATAATAGTCACCTGGAGCTTTTCATTGAGACAGTACACGTGTGTCGCAACAGTTTTGAAGACCTTCATCTGCAGACAACCGTGAGAACGGTAAGTGTTATTTTTTTACTGTGTATAGTAATAGATTGTGTGTAAGTAAGTCATATGCTACATGTAGGATGTTTGGTTGTGTTTAATACTGTTATACAGTAATTGTCTTTTTTCGACTGCGTTGCCTTCGAAAAAGAACCCGTGATAGAGGAAATCTGATATTTAGTCTAGTAGCCTTTATTGCCGATACAATGTATTAAATTGCCGTAATTACTGCTCACTGCTACTCGAGTTACTGGTTTGCAACGGGACAATCAGTGCGCATCGTTTTATCGACATTATAAGTTTATGAGAAACATCTGTTAACACGGATTGAGGTAATAGAATTGGGGCAATGTAAGACCAGCAAGCGTTGTTTGGAGGAAAGTCCGCGTCTACGTGTACATGCAGTAAAGATTCGAGTTATTGGTAATATTTGGTTACTGAAACATTCTGAATATTCCGTTTACATGCGTGATTAAAAAGGGTTATTCCTGTACACATGGTAATTAATCATTTGTAATCTCGGGATCGAATCAGCAACTCGTGGAGAACGTCATGACGGCATTCCTATAATTTCAGCTTCTTCTACTTGTATCCAAATTCAAAACAAATGCTGCTTCGCGCAACTTTTAACTCACCTTCTTTTAAATCTTGCTTTCCCGGCTCTTTCTTCCGTCTACAAATGCAAAAATGTTCATATATTTCATTACATGTATGAAGTGATTTTTGTCTTCCTCACTTAAAAGTGTGCCGTCGTCCGGAGTTTCTCCGTGTTTATAACTTCTTGGACTCAAAAGACCAGGATTCCTTGCGAACCGAGCATGCGCAGAAAACAAATTCATGAGCATGCGCAGAAAACAAATTCATGAGCATGCGCAGAAAACAAATTCATGTTCGTGTAATCGGGACCCCTTTTCAGTCTATGCCATGGATGTATTATAGAGCATTTTTCCAAGATAGTTTTTTATGTATTCTTTATTTCATTCATCGATAAAATAAAACAAACAATTTAATATAAACACAAATGTTCCTAGATTCTGAATGAAAGGGAGCAGAAAGAAGAAAATTCCTATTTAAACTGTCCCTTTTTCCCAAGAAATCCATTTAAAACGAATGTAAATAATATTTTAAAAAATATGACAATTATCATGTTAAAGCATTATTTTATTAACATAAAATTATAAGTACAAATATAAGAACTCAATCGTATATTTTCACTGAAATGAGTGAAAATGGTTTTCTAGAATGAGTTACTTTTTAGGTGACTGTCTTTTTTTAATTGTAATGATATTTTTTGGACTAGAAATAAAACATTTTGACTGGATATAAGACAAGTAGTCTTGGTAAGATTTTGAGTTTTTGTAGGGTTTCAGACATTTACTGACAAATCTTGCAACCACACAGAACATTTCAGCCTCCTATTTTTCCATTTCCTCCTTATGCTTCGGTAGTCCAAGGCCTCATGGTCTGGTCCATGGTAGTCCTGGTCTTTGTTTGGTGCATGGATGATCCTGGTCCTGGTCCATCATGGCCTCGTTACAACAGACATCCAAATGCCTCTCCTTCGGTCTGCTGTGCAGAAGTGTCTTCACCTTACACAAAACAATTCATGCATTACGTATTTTTGTATTTATTTTGATACAGACATAAATAGTGATAGTTCCTGCTCCATGGGGGTCACAGTGCTTTTGGCATAAATAACAGACCAAACCTTACTCAGTTTGCCTGAGCAGGTAAATTTGTTCAGCCACCGTTTGTGAAACCCACTGGCTCTGTGTTTTTGAGAAGATCTGTAAAGATGAATAAAAAGTAATGTTTAAATCACGTACACGGTCGCTTCGCGTTGATATGCTCCTAATGACTTGGAAACTGACTAACGGGTGATTTATGGTTCCGCGTTACACCAACGCAGAACCTACGCCGTACTGTGCGCGTCGCCGCGTACCCTACGCCGTAAGCTCTGCGTCGATTTAACGCGGAACCATAAATCAGCTTTAACGTTATTCTCGGCGCGCAAATCGTCCCGTCCTGCACTCTGATCCTCGCTATCACCTTTCATGCATATTTGTTACTACTTTCAGCCCTGACAAAATTGCCGCATCTCGTCGGCAACATGATTTATTACTTTTTAACTGCCTGTAACGTTAATTGCACTGTTTTACCCGCACTCTTGCTTCTCCTGGTCGCCAAGTCGCCTTTGAAAGTACTGTATATATACCGAATATAAGAAGAATAAACAAGACATGCTCGGATGCTAAAGAAAGAATATTTACCTGTTTGAACAGCCAGGGAAAACCAGGACGACGATTTTTAATACAAGAAATAGCGGAAAAACACGTAAAATAATTCTGGAGACTTCGTCTTCTTCTGCTGGTGCTGTGTCGTTGAAATAGCGCCCCCATAGCGGCGCCATGCTGCAACTGCAGTCAAAATAACATCCATCCAGTGAGCCATAAAATAACAGTTTTCATGACGACGGAGTTTTGAGAGCTGGGGGTGGCACGAAATTAGGCGGAGGCGGCCGCCTCCTAATTTTGAATGCAGGAAAAACCCTGCCCTTTCCATCCCTTCTGTCATTTCATCAATGAATGTGGTTTTACTTCTATTTCAACATTTAGAGTCAACACCAGAAAAATAACTTTTCCGACAATTTTCACCTGTTTCAAGTAAATTTTCACTTGAAAGAGGTAGAAAAATCTGCCAGTGGGACAAGATTTAACTTCTCATTACAAGCAAAAAAATCTTGTTCCACTGGAAGATTTGCCAGTGCTATTATTTGTAATATATTATATTATTTGTAATAAGCACTTATTATCAAGGCCCATATAATGAAATACACCATCCCCCCTGATTTTTGTTTGTGCTTCGAGTATTGCATATACCATTTGTTCAAGTCAAATTGTTAAGGTAATATTTTCTATCTTTAACTGATAAGCCACTTGCATAGCTTTACTAGCTATTCATCTCTGCCATTTTCTGTTGCCCAAATGCGTGCATGTGTCTATGTCATTATTGTTTACAAACAGGAATAGGGTCTATATTACGTGTGGCGTTTGTATAACTGAATATTTGGGTTTTAAATGGATTATTGACTGCATTTAAACGCAGTTGGTTGAGCGCTGACTGAAGAACCTATTTATCGAGTTGGAGAATCTTTCTGCATTTAATTGAAATCGAGCATGCATCGACAGTGGCACACCTTTTGTTGAGTAGCATTTCCCATATTTGTCAAACAGCAAGTACATATAGTTATATAGTAAGGGATTACTGTTATATTGTTATTTTATGATTAGTATGTTGGTCGGATTTAATACATTCTGATTATATACAGCTTTTGTATACTAATGTATCTATGTGATATTTTTTTTTCTAAAGATGCCAAGGAAGAAGGGGTTCAACATGCGTCGTAATACCAGACGAATCGACAAGGGTGATGAGGAAGGTAAGTATGTTTGCATATGTTCAGAGCAAATACAGAAACCTGTCATTGCTGGCACTAAGGTAAGAGGCAAAGATGCTATTGATTTGAATACAACACTTACATGTAGTGTTCTTGCTGCAATAAAACACATAGTTGCCCCAGTGTGTACATGGAAACAGACTGATATTGATAATCTTTGCATTGAGGGTCAAAGGTTGATTTGGCCTTTTAAAGAGAATGATGCATGTTTGAACGAAACGCAGAAGCTATGTAAGCTTTTTGATAAACACAATGTGTTTGGTAGAACGTGGAACATCGATATTGGTGAGCCAGTGTATGGTTCTTGTACAATGTCTGAAAACTTTTCTTCTATGTATGAAGTGTTGCAGGAGAAATTGTTAGATGATGACATGTGTTTGTTGGATCTTCACAATTCTGTTTGTGCTGTTATACATCACAAAGACTATTTTGTGGTAGTTGACTGTGCAACACGAGATACATCAGGAATGTATTCTGATTTTGGAGTATCTGCAGCTGTCTTCAACACCTGCTTTAATGACTTAATGCTTTACATTTGGCATTTAAAGAACTCTTTACAAGCTGAATGGTATGGCATCAGTAGCATATCTGTGGAAGAAGTGCAATTTGCTATGTGTGATGATGCTGTGACAATAGTTTCTTCAAGAACAGAGGAAATGCATGAAAAACTGTCTGATGTGAGGACAACACAGCCTTGTAATGTAAGAGACACAGCAGGGGTGTCATCTTGTAACACAGTTGTGGTACCTCAAACAAGAACAGTGTCAATGGAAAGTAAAAGTAGAGCAAACGTTGTGACAACATCAAAGGATTGTGGTATGACTAGAAATATTTCAGTCTCAGCAGATCACCAGGATTCTATGGATTTTAATCCTGAAAAAATAGTACGAGGATCTTTTCATCAAGGACACAGTGAACTTGAAAACAGAGGGGTTCAGTGTATGGCCATAGCATTGGTCAGTCTAGCAAAACATACCGTTCAAAGTGTTTTTGAGTGGCACACAGCAGATTTAGACAGAGTAGTTGTTCTTGGAGATAGATTGTACTCACAGTTGCGTGATCAAAACATGATCACTGGCCAATATAACTTCTTATGTGTGCCTGATTTGCCCATGGAGTCAGACATAGATGGTCATAACTTCAAGTTTGAGTATGGTGAGTATGTTTCTGGTGTTGGCAGTGTGATCGATGGAAGGTTTGTTGACAGTGATATTTTGATAACACTACAAAATGGATTGGAACACATGGTTGCCAAATATAAAACATGTTTTCTTACCTTAGGTAGTAGTACATGTGCAATTATTTCAGAGAATGGACATTATGTGGTTGTGGATTCACATGCACGCAGTGAAAAAGGAATGGCAGATGTAAATGGAAGTAGTGTCATCATGTACTTATCCAGTTTTCATGATTTGTACAGATACATTCATTGTTTGTGCATTTCACTTGGTGGAACACAAATGCTTTTTGAGATTGCAGCTGTCTGTGTGACAGAAAATGTTTGTCAAATGATCAGTGATGAATCACAGTGTGTGAGTGACTGTGAAATAACTGGATGGAATTGTAATCTAACATCAACATTTGGGTCAAATGTAGATGTTTATAGCAGCAGTGAAACAGTACGAGGAAGAGGTACCAAACGTAAGCTTTCTTTAAAACAATGTGACTTAAAGAAGAAAAAATGCATTGATACATATGGAGTTAACTCTGATGTTGAGTTTATTAGCAATGTGATTTCCAAAGAGCTTGAGTTTGACCCAGTTGGTACAGAAGTTGCACAAGCTTTATGTAAACAATTAGATGTGCAATGTGAGAAGATTGTTCATTCAGATTCTGCAGTTTTTGGCACATTGGGAACTCCTTGTAAGACTGAAGAAATAGTGGCTGATGGCAACTGTTTTTTTAGGGCAGTGTCTAAAGCTGTTAGTGGTACTGAGAGAAATCATGTAAAGTTAAGACGTGTCATCGTTAGGCATTTAGAAAAACATGATGCACAATACCAGTCTATTTTAAGATGTGGTTATAAATCTGTGGATGAATATATTCATCTATCAAAAATGAGATATGCTGGTACTTGGGCCACAGAGGTTGAAATTCAAGGTACAGCAGACTTCTTAGGAGTTAGCATCTACACATATTACAATGATCATTGGCTAAAATATGCTTGTAAAAGCCAAGCCATGTCCAAGCAAGGAATATACCTACAAAATGTACATGGCTGTCATTATGAAGTTGTGACTTGTGTCCATATTCTTCAGCAACAAAGTTGTTACGGTGTATGCAAAAGTAACACGTCTATCAGTGAGACTTATTATATGAGACATCATAGTGTCCGTACAAAGTCATTGCCAAAAACAGAGTGCAAGATCATTATACAATGTAAGTCAGAAGTTTGTGACAGTGTTAAAAATGTGTGTACAGAACCTGTTGACAAAGTGGAAGATGGTAATGAGCCTGGAAGTTGTAGCAAATTTTATCCATTGTCCTACAATACAGCAGAACTATTGTCAAAAGAATTGCATTTGGATTTTGTGAAAAACAATTTAAACATACCATCTACAAATGTTTCTCTTGGGTTAGTTTGCCAGACAAAAGATATAGTCAGTGATGGAAATAGTTTCTTTCGAGCTGTGTGTCATGTTATCAGTGGCTCCCAACAAAGTCATCGTAAAATTCGTACTGCGGTAGTTACGTATATGCAAAATAACAGTGATATTCATATGAAACTGTTAGGACAGGGTTATAATACAATATCAGAATATATTGAAAAGTCACGTATGAAATATGTTGGTAGTTTTGTATCTGATATAGATATTCAGGCTACATCAAATATGATCGGAGTAGAAATTTTCATATATAATGATAGTAATTGGAGGCGATATAGTCCTTTAAATAAACGATTGACAAATGAAAGCATTTATTTAAGAAAGTGTGACAACAAATATTATGAGGCAATCAACTGTGTTTGGAATGTTCCTAAAAATACCTGTTCTAATGTTTGTAGAATTGATAATACGTCTGTTGTACAACACATGTTGACAAGGAGTACTATCCAACCACATAATAGTAGCAGCACCCAACGTAGTTATAGTTACTCTCGTTATTTGAAAAGAAAGTCTTTACTTTCACGTAAAATGCAGTACCACAGATATGACACGATCAAGCAGGAAAGAAAGGATACTGCCAAAAAGTCATATAACAAAAATTGTTTATATAAGCAACAGAAAAAAGAAAGCAGTATAAAAAAATACAAGAACAATGTTATTCATAAAGAAAATGTGAAAGCACTTAGTAAAAAAAAATATAAAACTGATTTGCTGCACAGAAAAAGAGTCATGGAACTGAGTAAACACAAATACAAAAATAATGGTTTGCATAGACACCAAGTAAAGGAATGTAGTATTGGTAAGTACAAAAATGATACCTTGCATAGAGAACGAATAAAGGAATTAAGTATTGGTAAGTACAAAAATGATACCTTACATAGAGAACGAATAAAGGAATTAAGTATTGGTAAGTACAAAAATGATACCTTACATAGAGAACGAATAAAGGAATTAAGTATTGGTAAGTACAAAAATGATACCTTACATAGAGAACGAATAAAGGAATTAAGTATTGGTAAGTATCAAAATGATACCTTACATAGAGAACGTATTATAGAAATGAGTAAAAAGAAATACAAGACAAATGTGTCTCATAGAAATAATGTTAAAACCATGAGTAGTAGGAAATATCATGGAAATGCAGTGTATAAGAAACATATTATTGATGGAATAAAATTAAAAAGACAACAGAAAACTAAACAAGCAGCTCAGTTTGATGTTGCTATGGCACAATTTTTAGATAAAGTTAAAGACGGACCTGATTTTGTTTGTTGTGTATGTCATAGATTATTGTTTAAACACCAAGTGTTACATTGTAAAAAAGAATCCTACAACAATGCAGGTCTGAGGGTCATTGCTGATGCATGTATTACAGAAGATTATCTACATACATGTAATGTTAAATGTGCAACATTTTGTGAGTTGTTAAGAACACCCAGAGGTAAACTTTGGGTTTGTAGAGTATGTGATGGAAAAATCAAGAAAGGTCATGTTCCATCTCAATGTGTTAAAAACAATTTGGTACTTGAACCTATACCCCCAGAACTGGCATGTTTGAATACATTAGAGCAGCATTTAATAGCATTACATATTCCTTTTATGAAATTGTTGGCATTACCTAAAGGAGGGCAAAATGGAGTACATGGGCCTGTTACATGTGTTCCAGCAAATACTGCAGATACAACTTATTTGTTGCCACGATTATCTGTGGAAGGCTCTCTAGTGCCAATTAAATTAAAGCGAAAGCTTACTTATAAGGGACATTATAAATATCAGTATGTAGACACACTTCATGTACAGCAGGCACTACAATACTTAAAAAGAAATAATGTTCACTATAAAGATGTAATGTTTAATAACGATTGGATTAATGGGTTCTGTAGACAGGTATCTGAAGATGTTGAAGAAAACTATAAAGAAAGTAATGTTGGTACTGGTGAAGCGTCAGATGTGTGTCAAGATGACTTTCTCCATGATAGGCAACAGCACTGCATGTTCCAAGACACATGTTTGATGCCAGTAGATATTGGTCAGGAGGCCCTGGACCAGTACTTTGATAATATATTGAATTTAGCTCCAGCAGAAGGTAATTGTCCTGTTAAGTTGTTGTCTGACTTCACAAATGAGGCTAAATGTTTCCCTGTGTTATTTCCAAAAGGGGGCCCTACTTTTCATAATGAAAGACAACATCATTTGACATTGTCACAATATTTTAATAACAGACTATTAAATGCAGATTGTCGTTTTGCACAAAATGTTGAGTACATATTTTTTGCTCAGTATATGTCTGAATTAGAAAAAGTTGTTTCCAATGTATCTATTGCCCTGAGGAAAGGAAAACCAAATCAAATAAAGCAGGTAGTGACTGCTGAAACACTGAACACTGAGGATTCTATAAAAAAGTTGTTGGAATTTGATGATGGCTATCGCTTCTTGAAACCAATAAGAGGCACCCCAGCTTTTTGGCAAGCAGCTGAAAAAGATTTGTTGGCTTGCGTTAGACAACTTGGAATCCCCACATGGTTCTGTTCATTTTCCTCAGCTGATATGCGGTGGACAAATTTGCTCTCTAGTATTTTGAAGCAGACAGGTAGAACTGAAACAGTGGAGCAGTTAGAATGGGCTGATCGATGTGAGCTCTTGCGTTGCAATCCTGTTACAGCTGCTAGAATGTTTGATTTTCGCTGGCATTGTTTTCTCAGGGAAGTTCTTATGTCCCCTGCCTGTCCTATAGGCAAAATAAAAGACTATTTTTATAGGGTGGAGTTCCAACAACGTGGCTCACCACATGTCCATTGTCTGTTTTGGATCGAGAATGCACCTGTTATTGACAGAGACACAGATGAGAAGGTAGTTCAATTTATTGATCAGTATGTAACCTGTGAATTACCATCCAACAACAATGAATTATTGGAAATTGTAACATCTGTGCAACAACACTCTAAAAGACATGCAAAAACGTGTAAAAAGAATAAAACAGTGTGTCGCTTTAATTTTCCTAGACCTCCATCTGCACGAACATTCATATCACGTCATGTGATTGATGAAGAAACAGATTGTTGTACATGTAAGCCACTAGTAAAAGAAGTGTGCAAATGTCAGCAAAATGTAAAACCAGAGCATGTTAAGAAAGTAGATGCATCCACAATCATGGCAAAAATTAAAGAGGCTCTCTCAAATCATGAACTGTCCTTCAGTACTGTAGAAGAGTTGTTTACATATGTAGGAGTAAACCAAAGTGTGTTTGAAGAGGCATATAATGCTTGTGCAAGGAAAACTCATGTTGTGCTGAAAAGGCAGGCTAATGCAGTCTGGATAAATCAATATAGCAAACCATTATTGAAATGTTGGAATGCTAATCTTGACATACAGTTTGTCGTTGATGCCTATGCATGTGTTGTATACATAATTTCTTACATTTCCAAAGCAGAAAAAGAAATTGGTTTACTTTTGCAATGTGCACAACGGGAGGCAGGCAGAGAAGGAAATCTTAATGCTAAAGATAGTCTAAAAAAGTTAGGAAGTGTGTATTTGCACAACAGAGATGTCTGTGCACAAGAAGCTGTTTACAGACTAACAAATGCACATTTAAAAGAATGTTCAAGGAAAGTTGTATTTATTCCTGTTGGTGAAAACACTGTTAAAATGAGTTTGCCATTAAAGGTTCTTAAAGAAAAGTCATCGACAGGTGTAATAAGTACAGAGAACATGTGGATGACAAGCATAGTGGATAGATATAAAAGCAGACCTAAGAGTAATGACTTTGACTCAATGTGTTTAGCAACATTTGCCTCTGAATATCGTGTGTTATCAAAAACTGAAACAGCAGTTAATAGGATTAGGCTTAGCAAAGACTGTGGATATGTTGTAAAAAGAACTCGTACTCAACCTGCAGTTGTACGTTATGTTCGGTTTTCTGAGACAAAGCAACCTGAATTGTTTTATCAAAGCATTCTTCAGTTGTTTCTTCCATATAATACTGATAACCAGCTCAAACCTGAGGGTTTCCAAACATATCAAGATTTTTACTTAAATGGCACTGTAAGATTTGATACTGGAGTTTTGCAATCAGTGAAACATGTAGTGGACTTAAATAGAAATACATTTGAAATGTATGAAGATGAATTAACATTAATCCAGCAAGACATAAACAATGAAGGTGTAGTTGAAGATGCCTGGTGCGAATTATGCCCTGAGCAACAGTTGGATAGACTTGAGTGTCAGGAAATACTCAGGAAAGAGGATGAAACTGAAGACGAACAAGCAATTCACATTCCTGATTTAGCTGATCCTACACCCCACATAGGTTGTTTAGAAAAAGCAAATACAAACATGAGCAGAACGAATGGCTTGGCATTACTTCGCTCTCTGAATGTAACACAGATTAATATTTTGTATCAAATTAGAAAATGGTGTCTAGAAAAGGTTTTGGGAAACAAGCCTGACCCATTCCATCTTTTCATTACAGGAGGTGCAGGGACAGGTAAAAGTCACTTAATTAAAGCAATTCAGTATGAAACACATAGGATTTTGTCACCACTATGTCATCATGTAGATGACCTTTGTATATTACTGACTGCTCCCACTGGAATAGCTGCATTTAATATACAAGCTACTACTATTCACAGTACATTTTGCATTGGTAAAGATGTACGTTTACCTTACACCCCACTTAGTGAAGAAAAACTTAATTCTTTGCGTGCAAAGTACAGAAGTTTACAAATCTTGATAATTGATGAGATCTCCATGGTTGATCACAATTTATTGGCATATATTCATGGACGATTAAGGCAAATAAAACAGACAGGTGACTACTCCCTGTTTGGAAATGTCTGTATCATTGCTGTTGGTGATTTTTTCCAACTACCTCCAGTGAGAGGGAAACCACTGTATGTGGAAAATTTAAGTATGGACTTGTGGTCTGGTGTGTTTAAAATTGCACAATTAGAAACTGTTGTACGACAAAAAAATAATGACTTTGCCAAACTGCTGAACAGGTTAAGAACACGCTGCAAAGACACTGAAATGTTAGCAAGTGATATCCAGCTACTACAGTCACGTGAAACAGGAGAAACTAGCTCAGCTTTACATATTTTTCCAACAAATGGACAGGTCAATACTCATAATTTAACACAGCTATATTCAACTTGTCCAGAATATATTACTATCAGAGCTCAAGATTATATAAATAGTCGAAAAACAGGTAAACTTGTGCTATTAAGTGGTAATCACACTAAAACTACAAATACCTGTTTGGATGAAATACTTCTTTTGGGGAAGAATGCACGAGTCATGCTGTGTAAAAATGTCGATGTGGCTGATGGGCTTGTTAACGGTGTATGTGGCACTGTTATAGATGTTATAAGAAAGAATTCAAACTTTCCTCAAATGGTTTTGGTTAAATTTGATAACACAAACATTGGAGCCCAAAGAAAAAAACAATATGAACACTTCCCAGGATTAGCCCCAGGGTCTGTTTGTATTGAGCCAGAGGAAGAAAGGGTCACAGGAAAAGGCGGCATGCGTCGTCAATTTCCTCTTAAACTTGCTTGGGCTTGTACAGTCCACAAAGTTCAGGGACTCACAATTGATAATGCAGTTGTATCACTGAAAAAAACCTTTACATCTGGGCAGGCATATGTGGCATTAAGTCGCGTAACAACATTGTCAGGTTTAGTGCTGCAAGATTTCAGTGAGAAGACCATTTACTGTAACAAAATTGTAACAGAAAAAATCAAAAGCATGTCTCCATATCTGATAGATAGTAAACAGGTCACTGATTTCAGATATCATTTCAGTATATTTTTGATAAATATTCAAAATTTATCCTGGCATATCAAGGATTTAACCTTGTGCACACAACATTTAGAGCCAAACTGTATTGCTGTTACAGAAACATGGCTTCCAAACAATCATCCATCTGATACAGTGAACATCAGTGGTTACAACTTTCAGAATATGCCGAGGGATTTATGTTACAGTGGAACAGATCCCAGACTGAAAATGATACAATCTCTTAAACATGGTGGTGTAGGAATGTATACAACAGAAAATTTGTCATTTGAACATGTTACTCTACAAAATATAGACATTGAATGTTTGATATACAGATTCACTACATGGCGCATTGTGGTAGCAGTTCTGTATCGACCCCCTTCATATCCCATATCTATGTTCAAAGGAAATCTTGTAAAATTACTTAATCTACTAGAACCACTAAATGATAACATCATTATCATGGGTGACTTTAATGAAAATCTTTTGAAATCAACAACAATCTACAATATCATGACAAAACATGGTTTTACCCAGAGAGTTTCTGAGAACACAACATCAAATGGTACAATCATTGATCATGTATATGTCAAAACAACAAACTATGATGTCAATTGTACAGTAGTTCAAACATATTTTAGTGATCATGATGGTATTCTTTGTGGTTTCACACTTTTGAATAACAATCCATCTATGTAACCATAGTGTCAGATGCAAAACAGGCAGAAAACAACTTCATATCGATACAATTTCCATCTCAGTTCAGTCACATACATTTGATTGACTCTTAATACCAAAATATCCTCATGTATCCATTTTTATGTCAGTTGAAGTGGCAAAGGAGACAGAGAGAGATTCCATATCTGTGGAATCTTCATTTCTGTTAAGTCACATTGAAGTATGTACTTCTTAATGCATATGTTTAAGATGTCTTACGTAACAAATTCAAACGAATACATTTATACTATTGCAATTACATTTAATACATACATCATACAACAGAGTCATAAAGGTACTTCCAATATGTTGAAATAAAGTCAACATGGCTTCTTTTCCTGCATTATGAATATATTCATGGCACATAGTACTTCTATTTAACTACTTGATTAACTACTCTGTAGGAAAACTACATTCATCCTACCAATCTCATCAATTAAACAGAGAGATTCCATATCGGTGGAACCTTCATTTATACTGAGTCACATACTTTAGCTTACTTTTTAATCAAAACTTACGTCATGTATCCATTTTTATGTAAGTTAAAGTGGCAAAGGAGACAGAGAGAGACACCATATCTGTGGGATCTTCATCTCTGTTAAGTCATATTAACTATCTACCTCTTAATGCATATGTTTCACATGTGTTGTATAACAAATGCAAATGATAATATATACTATTGTAATTACATTTAGTACATACATCAGACAATAGAGTCACTTAAATACGTTCAATATGTTGAGATACTGTCATCATGCTTTCTTTACCTGCATTATGAGTATATTAATGGCACATACTACTTCTATTTAACTACTTAATTACCGTAACTACTTTGTATAAAAACTTGTTACATTCCTCATACCTATTTCTCAATTAAATACAGGGATTCCATATCTATCGAACCTTCATTTAAATTGAGTCACATACTTCAGTTTACTCTTCAATCGAAAATTGTGTCATGTATCCATTTTCATTTCAATTGAGGTGGCGAAGGAGACAGAGAGAGACTCCATATCTGTGGAATCTTTATTTCTGTTAAGTCACATGATATTATATACTTCTTAATGCAAATGATTAACATGTCTTATGTAACAAATTTAAATTAATACATGTATTCTACTAGCAAAGGAGACAAAGACAGACACCATATCTGCGGCAATTTCATTTATACTGAGTCACATACTTTAGTTTAATCTTTAATCAAAACTTACATCATGTATCCATTTTTATGTCAGTTAAAGTGGCAAAGGAGACAGAGAGAGATTCCATATCTGTGGGATCTTTATCTCTGTTAAGTCACATTAACTATCTACCTCTTAATGCATATGTTTCACATGTGTTGTATAACAAATTCAAATGATAATATATACTATTGTAATTACATTTAGTACATACATCAGACAATAGAGTCACTTAAGTACTTATAATATGTTGAGATACTGTCATCATGCTTTCTTTACCTGCATTATGAGCATATTAATGGCACATACTACTTCTATTTAACTACTTAATTAACTACTTTGTATAAAAACTTGTTACATTCCTCATACCTATTTCTCAATTAAAGACAGGGATTCCATATCTATCGAACCTTCATTTAAATTGGGTAACATACTTCAGTTTACCCTTTAATCAAAACTTACGTCATATATCCATTTTTATGTAAGTTAAAGTGGCAAAGGAGACAGAGAGAGACGCCATATCTGTGGAGTCTTTATCCCTGTTAAGTCACATTAACTATATATTTCTTAATGCATATGTTTCACAAGTGTTGTATAATTACATTCAAATGATAATATATACTATTGTAATTACATTTAATACATACATCAGACAATACAGTCAAATAAGTACTTTCAATAAGTTGAAATAATGTCAACATGGTTCCTTTTCCTGCATTATGAGCATATTAATGGCACATACTACTCCTATTTCACTTCTTAATTAACTATTCTGTATAAAAACTTGTTACATTCCTCATACCTTTCTCCCAATTAAAGAGAGAGATTCAACATATATGGAACCTTCATTTAAATTGAGTCACATACTTCAGTTTACTCTTCAATCGAAAATTGTGTCATGTATCCATTTTCATTTCAGTTAAGGTGGCGAAGGAGACAGAGAGAGACTCCATATCTGTGGAATCTTTATTTCTGTTAAGTCACATGAAATTATATACTTCTTAATGCAAATGTTTCACAAGTCTTATGTAACAAATTGAAATTAATACATGTATTCTATTGCAATTAAATGTAATACATGCTTCAGACAATAGAGTCAAGCAATTACTATCAATATGTTAAAATAATTTCAACATGGTTTCTTTTCCTGCATTATGACATAATAATGGTGCGTAGTATTTTTTTAAACTACTTAATTAACTACTCCACATATAAAGTTGTTTCATTTCTCATATCTATCACTCAATTAATATCATCAGAAGTATGAATCTTTACAACAATACAAGACAGTGCGCTGGCTGCAGTTTTGAAAACACTATCATACTTGGTCTTACACAAACCTTCATCGTACATATGAAGCTATAAACATACACTACAGCTAAACACCATCATTATCCACTAAACACTCCACACACCCCTCCTTGTCTTTCTTTGTCAGATATTAATTATAAATATTTCATAACCATCATTGTTCTGCATTGTTCTTGTCAGATGTTGTGCTGGTCTGCCCCCCCCCCCTTTTTTCTCTTTTGTTCATGTTTGCAGGCTAGAGTTTGGAAAGCTGCATTTCTGGCGTACAGGCAACCCCACCAGTCATCATATTGCTGCCTCCACCTGACTGCAATCCCCCACCCCATTTTCGTCATCCTGGTGCTGCTCCCACATTCCTACATACCTGCTGTGTGGATATCTGCTGTGTGCTGTTGCGTCCCCGACTCCCCCAGTCTGGCCTTCGGCAGGAGGGTCCCCCCTTATGAGCCTGGTCCTGCTCAAGGTTTCTTCCCTCCTAAAGGGGAGTTTTTCCTTGCCACTGTTTGGCTTAAGGTTTTTCTCCCACTATGGGAGTTTTTACCTGCCATTGTTTATGTAAAAATTGCTCGGGGATTTATGTTTATGTTCTGGGTCTATGGAAAACGCCTAAAAAACACATCTGTTGTATTAGCACTATACAAATAAAATTGAATTGAATCATAACCCCTGTACAAATGTTCGTGTGAGTTCATATGTTCATATATTAATCTATGTCAATAAAAACAATTGTTAGAAGATTGTTTACTAAAATTAAATTATTATCCTAATTAATCTAGACAGCATACTTTTTTGCAATCACACCAAGGATTATAAAGGAAATTCATAGAACAAAGTGTAATTTTACATGGAAAACTGAAAACACTATTACGAATGCACAGATCCGTTATTTGGTACTGAAACAACATTGATATAGAAAAAACTCTCCATCTAGGTTTGGTAACAATGGTCTGATCCATTACAACAAATCATTCTATTCTAATTCAATGTGTGCTTTGTACTTACAAATAATTGGTCAGAATCGACCAAAAATCAAGACATTTAATCAGACTTCCATTCTGAACAAGTGGATATGACAATCTTAGATAAACTCCGTAACACCACAATCAAAAATTATGTCATGCATCCATTTTCATTTCAGTTGAAATGGCGAAGGAGACAAAGAGGGAAACAATATCTGTGGTACCTTAATATCTGTTAAGACACATTGAGTTATAGACTTCTTAATGTCTTATGTAACAAATTGAAAAGAATACATTTAGACTATTGCAATAACATGTAATAGATGCTTCAAACTATAGTCAAAAAAATACTTACAATATGTTCAAAAAATTCTACATGGTTTCTTTTCCAGCACATAATATTTCTTTTAAACTACTTAATTAACTACTGTTTAATTTCTCATACCAATCTCTCAATTAAATATCATCAGAAGTATGAATCTTTACAACAATACAAGGCAGTGCCCTTGCTGCAGCTATTAAAAAACTATCATAGTTGCTCCTACACAAACCTTCATTGTACATATGCAGCTATAAACATACACTACAGCTAAACACCATCATTATCCACTAAACACTCCACACACCCCTCCTTGTCTTTCCTTTATCAATTATTAATTATAAATATTTCATAACCATGATTGTTCTGCATTGTTCTTATCATATGTTGTGCTGGTCTGCCCCCCCCCCCCCCCCCCCCCCTTTTTTTTCTCTTTTATGCATGTTTGCAGGCCAGAGCTTGGAAAGCTGAGTTCTGGCCTGTGGGCCAACCCCCCAGTCATCACATTGTTGCCTCCACCTGACTGCAATCCCCCACCCCTCTTTGGTCATCCTGGTGCTGCTCCCACATTTCCACATGCCTGATGTGTGGATATCTGCTGTGTGCTGTTGACAAACTCTTGAAACAACATCTCTTGAATTGGACGCTATACAAATAAAAACAGATTGAAAAGAAAAAATAACCTCTGTATAAATGTGCGTATTTGTCATCTATGTCAATAAAGAGCAATTTATCAAATCAGTTGTATGTATGCAAATATTTACACTGTTTCTTAAGGAAAACATCCAAAACAATGCTAATAAAAATTCAGACAAATAGAAAAATTGTCAATTTTAATGACTATTATAGTACATCACAACTAATTCTAAAATAAATTGATTCAATTCGATTATATACAAGAATTACAGGCTAAGATAATAGAAAAGAAAGAAAAAACTAACTCAAACCAAATAAAAAGGGGCACGCAATGTCAGTCTGTCAACTAAGCTTAGCATGGTGACGACAAGACAGTGATACCAATGAGAGAGATAGGCAAAACACCAACAACCAATGCAAGTGGAATGTCAACAGTGTTTCAAAACAACAGACAACTACTTCTGAGCAAGTGGTTTCTTGAACAGATATTGGAATTAATCTAAGATATTTGCATAAGGTCACTCTCACTCCCAAATAAATGAATAAATACAACAACACACCCCTCTCCTCTTACAATTCATTCAAATGAACAATCATAATTCTTCCTTTATACAATTTTACAAAAACCATAGCCTATGTCTTTGTAAAACGGCATAATACAAAGTCCTTCAGAATACATTTACGTATTTTTAACGTGTGACAGCATCCTGTATCATAACTACATCTCTGCCGTTTGTAACAAACCAAACTGTGTGAAAATCGGGTAAAAAGTCTGGGAGTTATGGATGATTGTAGTCCGGGACAAACATTGCTCAGTAGAAACTATGCACTAAGGCGCAAATGATGCCCTGTCCAAGATGGCGGGCGCATCGATCGGCACCCTCCCCAAGATGGCGGCCGCGCTGAAGATCAGCCCCCCCCCCCCCCCCCCCCCCCCTTCCCCCTGCGGGAGCTCAGCCCCTCCCCTCTCCTCTCTCAGGATCTGACTGAGACACAGCCTGATCACACAAAAATATTCATCAAAAATCCAGAATTACACATACTTTTATGGACATCACGTGATATTTTCTCATTATAGTAAACAACATATCTACGAAGTCGAATGTTAATTTTGACATTTTGTGACAAAGACATAGCTTTTTATATTATTAGTTCATTTTTTTAATTTTTAGAGTGATGAAGTTCTTCAAAAACAATATGTTCCAGTGTATGATTTTTTAGTCCTGTTGTAAGCTATCTGAAACTGCCATTTAATTTTCCTTACACAAAATCTCTGATTTTTAATTAATATTTTACCAGAAATACAGAGTGACATAAAAATGCCAATTCCTTTCAAATTACGACCACGATACACGCCACAGTCAACAAGGAACCTACTGCCAATCAAATGTGTCAATTTCATTAAGATTGGATAAACCAAACAGCAACTAAAGCACATAATTTGATGAAAAATGTATACCTGACCAAAAGGTGGCGCTATGGAGTTCATCCAAGATTGTCATATCCACTTGTTCAGAATGCAAGCCCGATTAAATGTATTGAATTTGGGTTCATTCTGACCAATTATGTTTAAGTTACAACAACTTTTATGTTCATGGCGAGACCCCGAAATTTGACAACCTCTGACAGCGACGCCCTTTGACACAAACTTACAGTTTTCTCTGTCACTCATCGTCAATGCCTTACCTATTATCTCACCAACTTTGAGATCAAGAAACTGATCTCGTTTGGAGCACAGATGCAAACTAGAAGACATGACAATTCCTGGTGCCAACAGGTGGCGCTACAACCGATCCTGAATATTCCACCATAGATGGGTTCAGGCTCAGCCTACAATCATGCACATACGTTTTCGACCACATCAAATCATGTATTGCTGAATTACAGCCAATTGATGTTTGATGGCGAAGCTTAAAAATGACCTCAAACTTCGCCGGATCACTACGGTCACGCCCTCTGGCAGAAACTTAAAAGCTTCGCAATTTAGCGTCGGCCATGTGTCTAGATTGTACAAACCAAGTTGTGAGCCAATTCGATAAAATCTCTAGGAGGAGTTCGTTAAAGTACGAGGCCTAGAAATGATCAGAATTCATGAAAAATGACATTTTCTGTTCAAAATGCCGGACTTCCTGTGTAACTTAGACCATGGGTCCAAAAGACTTTTTTGTAGCTCTTTGTCTAATATAATACACACATAAAGGTCATTGCTGTAAGTCAAACCATATTGTGGGGCTCGTCAAAAAACATAAAATAGGTGGCGCTATAGAGCCCATTCTTGTGGACCCATGCCTGTCGCCCATAAAATACGTAATTTTACGCGACTCTGGAAGCGTGTGCAAAATTTGGTGAGTTTTCCAGCATTTTAAGGCCTCCAAAAAGGCAATTTATTTACGGCGAGAATAATAATAATAATAATAATAATAATAATAAACATCACAGATACAATAGGGTCCTCGCACTTTCAGTGCTCGGGCCCTAATTAGAATAATCTTTCTGCATAAAGGTTATCCGTGACGGAACCACCGCACAGCGGAAATGTGACCTGCAGTCGGAGGAATCAGTGTTCCAGAACGGCTTTTGCAGAAATTGGAGCCATGTGCTTTGATCCATGGATGAAAACCATAGCGGCCGTTTATCAGTGACTAGTCCACAAGCAGAAGCTAGGCTTTGTGATGGGGTGGGTTGTAGCAGGGCCCGGAAAGGTGGCTTATTCAATCTGCAGTAACATAAAAAAGCACATAAAAGGTTTTAAAATAAGGTAGCGGTCATGGTTGATGAAGGAGCCTCGCTTTTCCGCCGTAGTCCTTATCTTTTTCAGTGCTGATTCGGAGGTGTAGTTGTTATTTGTGAGTCACTTTAAAGACAAACGCGGCCTCAGGTTGAAATGATGACGGAAAAAAAGGCTCGACCCATCTCTCTCTCTCACTGGGAGCAGACTGGAACCCGGGTTGCTAGGAAACATGGTTTCGTTTGTTTGTGTCGCACAATCCAACAACAAGTTGATTGGAAGTGCTTTGCAGACAGATTGAAACATCAAATGGTAGAAATAAAAAGCAATTTTTTAAATTGAGACAATAAAAGCAATAAAATGGAAGAAAAACAACATTTTGCACAAAAACGGACTCAACATTTTGGCATTTATCCAGACTCCAACATTGAGGGACTCCAATTCAACCGAGTTCACAGGAGTTAAATATAATTAAGTTTTGACACTCAAGGGAGTGTGACCCTGACGACCTGAGGGTTATGGTTGGTTCGTAATGTACCAGGAGATCAGATGTGTATTTTGGGTATTCAGTGATACGTCTTTCTTGTTTATTGAATTGGGAAATTGCTGAATGAAATTGACTAATGACTTTCAGGGAGGCAAGTTTATTTATGTAGCACGATTCAACAACTAGGTGATTCAAAGTGCTTTACAGACATTAAAACATTAATGAAAAGCATGATTTAAAATTTTAACAAAAACAAAAGAAAGAAGAACCATAGATATTTACAATTTTTTTATTTTAATTTATTAGGACTCGGTTGTCGAAAAACTCTTAAACTCTCCAGTCCTGGTGTTATAAATGCTGGCATAATAAAAGGTATTTATTGACTAATTTGGACATCACCGCCCGCCACCGCTTTTCAGGTACCACATTCATAGTACCACAGCATGTAGGTGTTTTACATTTAATTGTGGACATTTGCAGGATAAAGAAGGCGGGAGCTTTGCAGAGCTGGAGGAGCAGAGTGAACCCGATCCTAACCTGCGTGATAATGACGGAGATTGAAATAATCAGTCTACAGAAAATAAAAAAGAAGACCTGCTGATGAAACTTCTGGCCATGCACTTCAAAAATGTACTTTCTAAATATAAGAAATAAACACTTGTATTTCGAACATGCATGTTAAAAAAGAATACAAAAAAGTAAAAAAACAGAATACAAATATATGAATATATATATATATATATATATATATATATATATATATATATATATATATATATATATATATATATGTATATATATGTGTATATGTGTATATATGTATATATGTATATATATATATATATATGTATATATGTGTGTGTGTGTGTGTGTGTGTGTGTGTGTGTGTGTGTGTGTACAGCACTTGGGCAGACCTCACAGATCCACCAACATGTTCGAAACGGAGTAGGATTGAGTCCTAGCCCTGAATCTTACATACATTCTTACATATAACAAGACGAGTTTCAATAAACTTACTTATAAAACACCCATACCTACTTAAATAACTGTTCTGTACAGTGATATAATACTCAATGATGTGCATATATAAATATATTCAAAAACAAAACAAATCAAAGCAAACAAACAAAAACAAAACCAACGCCCAGCATTTAGTTGTGCTACTATGTATGTAATAATAGAAGTAATTAAAGCTGCAAGCAGCGATGAACGGGCCCTCGAACTCATGGCCACCATCCCCCATAAGCATATCAGACATGACACCACCCACAAATGTCAATGTCAAACCATTCAAAAGTTATAGCAGAAAATAGGGACAACCAATCAGAAGAAGGGGCGGGGCTAATTCAGTCCAATGAAGGTCAAGGACTCAATACAGAGTCCCATGACACCACCCACGACTCTTTATGTCAAACCATTCAAAAGTTATGGCAGAGAACAGTATTCTAGGGGGCGCTGTTGAGCCATTAGGCCACGCCCATTAATGCAAACCATGAAATATCAAATTTATCGCCAGGCCTGGCTTGCATGCAAAATTTGGTGACTTTTGGGGAAGTATCAAATATGGACCAATCAGATGAAGGGTGGGCGCGCTTTTTGGCGTCTAGCGTCGCCACGGTAACGCTTTCAAAAGAGAAAAGTAATGCGTGTTGTCGCAGGATGGAGACGCACATTTTGATGTATAACACACCTGGGTGCACGTTACGGTTCAGGCCGTATTAACTGCCGAAGGAATGGCATAAATTTCGCCAAAATGACACGATTAATTCAAAATGGCCGACTTCTTGTTCGGTTTCGGCCATGGTGCCAATAGACTTTTCTTTAAGTTGTGCCATGATACAGGTGTATACCGATTTTCGTGCATGTACGTCAAACCGTATTGTGGGGCTTGAGGCACAAAGTTTTCTAGGGGGCGCTGTTGAGCCATTTTGCCACGCCCATTAATGCAAACCATTAAATATAAAATGTTTCGCCAGGCCTGGCTTGCGTGCAAAATTTGGTGACCTTTTGGGCACGTTTAGGGGGGCAAAAAGACCCTCCTTTCGTCAGAAGAAAGAAAGAAAGAAAGAAAGAAAGAAAGAAAGAAAGAAAGAAAGAAAGAAAGAAAGAAAGAAAGAAAGAAAGAAAGAAAGAAAGAAAGAAAGAAAGAAAGAAAGAAAGAAAGAAGAAAAAATTCCTACAGATACAATAGGGCCTTCGCACTGTAAGTGCTCGGGCCCTAATTATAATGCATAGTATTACATTATCATTACTTTACTATAATACTACAATATAATGGAGAACAATAGACAGCAATGGTATAACAATATACATGAATAACTATATACCGTATTTCCACGACCATTAGGCGCATATAAATGTTTTTTTTTTTTTCAAAATGTGCCACGCGCCCAACGACGCAGTGTGCCGAATGTGTGTTGTCGGGGGCTCTCACCGCGGTTCCCTCGCGGGAGCGCTTTGTGAAACACCGTGCGTTCCGGTGTTTCACACTCTGACAGCGAAGAAAGTGGAACAGTTCAGGACTCAGGCCGCCGGGCTTCATCCGCAGCCCGATCGCGCTGATCGGGCCAGAGTGGCCAGAGAGCTGCGCGCCCGGCTTGTGCCCGTCGCAGCGCTGAGCAGTTCCCCCGGTCTCAGCCCGACGGACTGCGGATGAAGCCCGACGGGCTGACAACTGTGGCATATTTGATTTAGCGCAGCTGTTTAATTCAGAAATTTGATGGGTTTGATTAATGACGCTTGTTTTAATTTTTGATTATTCATTGGTGATTTAAAAAATGTTAGTACTTTGTATTAAAGACTTAAATAAAGCTTTGGGTCGATTGCTGTTCGTGGTTTGGTCGGCTCCGTGCCGGTTTCCCCCCGCCCACCCCCCCCCCCAAAAAAAAAAAATCACTGGGTTTGTATGTGTATATCTATGTATGTGTATGCATATGTATGCGTATATATATGTATATATATATATATATATATATATATATATATATATATATATATATATATATATATATATATATATATATATTAAATATAGTAATAATGCACATATGCACCTTTGACTTAAATAAAGCACAATCAAACTCAGTTTTTCTCCCGCTCTATTTTTAAATACGCACACTTGTATGCTTGTGTGTGGGTTGTTGTAAGGCGGCGCGCCATATGTGTGTGTTAAATACAGAAATGACACACATAACTGAGACTGAGACACGGTGCGCCGTATGGTCGTGAAAATGCGGTAAGAGTAGATATGCTATATACACTGGTTCATATTTTTACCTCCAATTATATACATAAAAATTACTATAAATCTATATATCGACATATACTACATGTAACTATAAATCAGTATATATTAATAGAGATATAGATACACAAATACTGTACGTATAATACAACTCAATATATCCATACACATACCTACATATAACATATCTATATCCATAATATACATCTATATATCTACATATATTAATAAATGTACATATCTACATGTTTATCCAGAATGCAGCAGCACGAGTGCTGACAGGAATCAGCAGGAGAGACACGTCTCTCCAGTATTAGCGTTGCTCCATTGGCTACCTGTAAAATTCAGAATTCAATTCAAAATTTTATTACTTGCATATAAAGCCCAAAACGGCTTAGCTCCGCAGTATTTACAAGATTTGATAGTGCCTTATGTTCCTGGCAGAGCTCTCCGCTCCCAGGGTGCAGGTTTACTCGTAGTTCCTAGAGTATCTAAATGTAGATTTGGAGGGCGGGCGTTCTGCTATCAGACACCATTACTTTGGAACCAACTTCCAATGGAGGCTGACACCACCTCCACCTTTAAAACTAAACTTAAAACCTTTCTGTTTAGTAAAGCCTATAGTTAGTGTGTAGTAAACCTCTTGCTGGTTTTGGTAAATCTCTAGGTAGTGTAAACTCTAGTGTGTTAGAGTCAGTAGTCATAGTTGCAGCTATCATTGGCTTCCTTCTGTCTCGAAAGACAATGGGGTATGCGCCAGGGATTAGTCTGATGGTGGGATACAGGCCCTGCTGTGGCTAAACAGTCCGATTCGTGAGTGGCAGTCTCTGCTGCAGTTTCCACAGATGTATAGTGTGCCTGCCTCTGTGGGTGCTGATGCCACCTTCTGTTGCCTTCGCTCTTTCCTCTCCTCCCAGAGGTCCTCTCTCCTTTTCTCACTCCTCTGAATGCCTTGTTTGATGGCGAGCCTCCATTTGCTGCGGTCCACAGCTACCGCTTCCCAGCCTGCTGGGTCGATGTTGCCTGCCTTCATGTCTCGTTTGCAGACATCCTTGTAGCGGAGATGAGGCCTTCCTCTTGGTCTGGAGCCAGTGGCAAGCTCCCCATAAAGCATGTCTTTAGGAATTCTTCCATCCTGCATGCGACTGACATGGCCAAGCCAGCGTAGGCGCCTTTGACTAAGCAGAGCAAACATGCTTGGTGTTCCTGCCTGAGCCAGAACGTTCTTATTTGAGATACGGTCCTGCCAGGTGATGCCAAGAATCCTTCTAAGACAGCGTAAATGGAAGGAGTTGAGTCTGCGTTCTTGATGGGAGTAGAGGGTCCATGCTTCACTAGCATACAGCAGTATGCTGAGCACACAGGCTTGGTACACCTTCATCTTGGTGTTGATGGTCAGCATGGGGTTGTCCCAGACTCTCTTTGCCAGGCGGGCCATGGATGTTGCTGCCCTGCCAATCCTCGTGTTCAGCTCAGCATCCAGGGAGAGGTTGTTGGAGATGGTAGAGCCGAGGTAGGGGAAGGCCTCCACCACCTCAAGGGTGTAGTCACCGATGGAGATGCGGGGGGTGCTGCAGACGTCTTGGCCCACGATGTTGGTCTTTTTCAGGCTGATCGTAAGACCAAACTCTCCGCAGGCACATGAGAATTGCCTAATAAGGCGCTGTAAAGCCTCCTCGTTGTGTGCCGTCAGAGCAGCGTCATCTGCGAAAAGCAACTCCCGGATCAGTACTTTTCGCACTTTGGTCTTCGCTCTGAGACGTGCGAGATTGAAGAGATTTCCATCGCTTCTGGTGTGGAGGTATACTCCGTCGTCTGACTGACTGAAGGCATACGACAGCAGCAAGGAGAAGAATATTCCAAAGAGTGTCGGGGCGAGCACACATCCTTGTTTTACGCCACTCCTGATTGGGAATGGGTCGGAGGCTGAGCCGTCATGCTGGACGATGCCTTTAGTATCTTCGTGAAAGGACTCAATCAACCTCAGGAGTTTGGGGGGACAGCCAATCCTCTGCAGAAGGATGAAGAGGCCTTTCCTGCTGACAAGGTCAAAGGCCTTTGTCAGGTCAATGAAGGCGATGTACAGCGGCTGCCTCTGCTCACGGCACTTCTCTTGCATCTGTCTGAGTGAGAATATCATGTCGATTGTTGACCTCCCTGCTCTGAATCCACACTGTGCCTCAGGGTAAATGCGTTCGGCAAGTGACTGCAACCTGCTTAATATGACACGGGCAAAAGCCTTGCCAACAACGCTGAGCAGTGAGATTCCCCGGTAGTTGTTGCAGTCGCTGCGATCTCCTTTGTTCTTATAGAGCGTAATGATGTTAGCATCCCGCATGTCCTGGGGCACAGTCCCTTCCTCCCAACACTGTAGAAGGAGTTTGTGGAGGTGGTTGAGGAGAGAGCTCAGCTTGCCAGCCTTGATGACCTCTGGGGGAATGCCATCATTACCTGGAGCCTTACCACAGGTTAGGGAGTTGATGGCCTTCTTGAGCTCCTCTAGGGAGGGTGGGATGTCAAGCTGTTCCATGACGTGCAGGGAGATGGTGTTTTCCACTGCTGTGTCGGTGACCGTGTTCTCCCCTGCATAGAGCTCCTGGTAATACTCTGCCCATCTCTCCATCTGTTTGCCTCGGTCTGTCAGGATGGCACCTGAGGCAGACTTGAGTGGTGCAACCTTGGCAATACTTGGGCCAAAGGCTTTCTTTATGCCCTCGTACATGGCACCAATGTTGCCACTATCAGAGGAGAGTTGGATGCTTTGACATAGGTTCAGCCAATAGCCATTGGCGCATTGTCGAGCAATCCGTCACTTCGGGCCTTCCTGTGTCCAGCAAGTGTTTTCTCGGAGGGCTCCCTCTTGTAGTCAAGCATTGCCGCTCGCTTGGTTGCGATTGCTGGTTCTAATAGGGCGATTCCAGCTTCAAACCAGTCTGGATTCCTCCTCTCCTTCTTGCCAAAGATGTCCATGGCAGATTTGTATGTGGCGTCTCGGATGTGGCGCCATCTCTCTTCGGCATTGCTGTTCGGGCAGTCCCTGAGAGCAGCCTCGACAGTGCTGTTAAAACGCTCGCACAAAGCAGGGATTGATGTCCTTGCTGTGTTGATGCGTGGGCGCCCCTTCTGCTTCGAGCGGTGGATTTGCTTGCGCTGAAGACGCACCTTGCTGACAACTAGGGAGTGGTCAGTATCGCAGTCAGCACTGTGGTAGCTGCGGGTGACAAGGACGCAGTTCAGCATGGACCTTTTAGTGATGACCAGGTCCAGTTGATGCCAGTGGTGTGATCTAGGATGCCGCCAGGAGACTCTGTGGATGGGCTTGGTGGAGAAGAATGTGTTGGTTATGCAGAGGTTGTGATAAGAGCATAACTCCAACAGTCTTTGCCCATTTTCGTTCAGCCGGCCAACGCCAAAGTGACCAATGCTGCAGGGCCAGGAATCGTAATCGTCCCCGGTTCGAGCATTGAAGTCCCCGAGCATGAACAGATGTTCAGTGTCGGGGATCTCTCTGACGGTGTTCTCCAGCTCCTCGTAGAACTCATCCTTTGTCTCGGCAAGAGAGCAGAGTGTGGGGGCATAGATGCTCAGGATATTCACCGGGCCTGAGGATGTTGATAGGCGGAGAGAGAGGATCCGAGCTGTGCCTTTTGATGGTGGTTCGACTGAAGTCAGTATGGTGTTTCTAACTGCAAGTCCAACGCCATGTATTCGGTGTTCCTCTGGCTCTTTTCCCTGCCAAAAGAATGTGTAGTCCTGTTCACGAAGGCTGCCATTTGAAGGGAGTCTTGTCTCCTGAAGAGCAGCGATGTCGATGTCGAGTCTCTTAAGCTCCCGATTGATGATAGCCGTTTTCCTGGAATCATCAACCTGAAGTGGGTCTTCTGAAAGGCCAGGGCACAAAGTCCTGACGTTCCAGCTTGCTAGCCGTAAAATCCGTCCTTTCTTCTTTTTCATTTTGCCTGGTGCGGGGGTTTTACAGTCTGCTTTTCGGTCTTTACCCTGAGCTCCAAGCACCCATTGGAGCAGGCAGACTGTGGCGGGTCAGCACCTAATTGGCTGGGGGCTGCCCAGCTTGAGGCGGGCGGTAGCTGACCAGTGGAACTGACAAGTCCCTCCCACCGTCGGAGACAGCCCGTAGCGTCTGAGCTTACGCCAATCTGCTCTGGACTTATAACTCGTGACTGCTGTCTCCCGTGTTGTTTCTGCCGCTGTGGGTCAGCAGCACTGGAGTGACCTCTCCAGGGCGATCTGCAGTCTGGACTTATAGCTCGTGAAGTGACCTCTCCATGGCGCATGCCTGGGCAAAATATATGGTGATCCTGGGGTGCCCAGTCGTCAGGATCCCCCTCTCGGCCTTGCTGATGTGGTCCAAAGGAAAGCAGGGCAATACGTTTGGCATCAGCTTGGCTGCAGGAGCTGCCGGTAGGGGGTCAGCGGTGACACCCAGCCGCCTAAGGGGCTCCACTCCTGGTTTTCTGTCTGGGTTTACTCCCATAGCCTTTCCTTCTCCCAAAGGTGTCCCACAAGGCAGGGGGGGTCTTTACCGTAACCCTGGTTTGGGGGCTGACAGGTACTGAGCCTTTGCCAGAGGCCGCCTGGAGGTGACGGTGGTTAGGGGTACCCTCATTCCGTCCCCTGGGTCCAGGCCCCCACCGTCGGATGCAGTTTAACGTCGTACCCAGGACATACGTTGGAGCTATAGAACAAAACTATAATAGTTAGTCTCAAATATAGCTTCGCGGTAGATATGCTGCTATAGGCTTATGCTGCAGGGGGCACCGACATGATCCGCTGGGCGGTGCCTCTCACCCTTCTTCTCCTCTCCTTTTCCCTGCCTCTCTTCTCCATTACCATTTGTAGTTATTATAAATATCTCATAGCTATCATTTTTGTCCATCGTTCCTGTAGTTTCTTGTGCCGGCCCCCCTTTTTTCTCTTTTGTGCATGTTTGCCTCGGGAGCCTCGGGAGCTGCGTTCTGGCCTGTGTTCCCGCCCCCATCCCCGGTCATCCCGTTGCTGCTTCCACCTGCCTATGTGGATGTCTGCTGTTGCTGCTTCCGCCTGCCTGCATGTTTATTCGCATCTGTATTTTGAATAGAATGTTTCTTTGTATCTTTTTTTAAATATGTTTTGATTTGTTTTAGCTCCGTGCTCAGGCTGTTCCACAGTTTCACTCAGTAGGTCGACATACAGAAGCTCTTCAGTGTTTGTGCGTCTGTTGAGAACTTTAAAATTAAACTGACCCCTGAGGTTGTAGCCTCACTCTCTTTCAAAAAATATCCTCTGTATATCTCCCGGTAATTCATTATTCTTTGCTTTGAACATTAGTTGTGCTGTATTGAAACTGACAAGATCCAGAAATTTTAGTGATTTGGATTGTAGAAATAATTGATTAGTGTGATCCTGGTAACCTGCATTGTGTATAATTCTCATTACTCTTTTCTGCAGTATGCACAAATAACCAGTGGTGTTAATGCCACAGGTCGATAATCATTATTACAGGTTGGATTGGTCTTTTTGGCTACTGGACAGATAATGGTCAGATTTCCAGAATGATGGGACAGAGTGTCCCAGACAACTGACTGCAGCAGACTCTCAGCAAGTGTCCACTGATCTGATCAGGTCCTGGTGCTTTATTCGTCTTTATCCTTCTAAAAACCTTTTCAACATCCACCTGCTGCAGCTCCAGGTTTCCAGGGGAGAGAGTCAGTGGAGTGAGTTCAGTTATTAGCTCCTGCCGCTCCCGTGAGTAGTCAAACTGGTCGAATCTACAATAAAACTGATCCAGACTCTCTGCCATTTCGACACTGTCTTTTGCTCCATCCTTGTGGTGTGATGTGGTAGGATTTCTGTTGGGAAGCACGGCCAGTGTTTTCACGCCTCCCCAGGCATCCCTGGCTTTGCCCTCAAGGAAAAGCTTCTCGACTTTATCCTTGTAAGCTCTCTTGGCAGATTGTATTTGTTTGTTCAATTTATTTTGAATCATTTTTGACTTAGTCCTGTTTCCTGAGTTGAATGCTATTTTAAACTTAAACTTAAACTTTATTTATTTGTATAGCGCCAAATCATACAATATAAAATGCAACACATGGTGCTTTACATGCAGAATAAAATAACAATAAAAAACACAATTTAAAACATTCCATACGACCCCACCCCCCACGCGTACACACACACTCACTCACACTCATATACCTGTGCACACACTCACACGCCCACACCCACACACACACACACACAATAAGTGGACTGGTGACATGGCTTAGCACTAACGATCCAGGTGAGGAAAACACTACCTATGGGTGGCCGTCCACACCGAGAGGCATCACCGACCACGACCACCAGAAGCATCCCCACAGAGACCCCCCCAACCCGGACAGACCGGGGCAGACCCCACACAGAAGGTGGAGCCCCCCCCCAGCTACCCAGGCCTGAGGGATCCCCATGACGACACCCCCATGGGCGGAGCAGGCACACCTCCCAGTGTGGACGACCCCCCTGAGGAAACACTGGAGCTAAAAACTAAAAGATTAAAAGAAAGTAAAAAATGCCTAAAAGTGTAAAATTTTAGAGAAATATATATAAAACTTAAGATGAATAATAAATAACATAAAGTAAAAAGTCACTAAAATGGATTAAAGTTTTAGAGATGATAAAAGAGCTAAAGAAGTACACACAATACATAGCTAAAAACACTAGGTAAATGAGATCAGATAAAAGCCAAACTAAAAAGGTGTGTCTTGAGCCTCCTTTTAAAAATATCAACATTCTCTGCGGCCCTGAGGTTCTCTGGCAGGCTGTTCCATAAAGAGGGGCCATAATGGCTGAATGCAGCCTCACCGTGGGTTTTGGTCGCGGTTCGGGGAATGGTTAAAAGGCCGGTACCAGAGGACCTCAGGGTCCGTGAGGGTTGATACAGTAAAAGCAGATCAGATAAATAAGATGGCCCAAGACCGTTAACACACTTAAAAACCAGTAAAAGAACCTTAAAATCAATCCTGAAACGGACGGGGAGCCAATGCAGCGATTTTAAAACAGGTGTAATGTGCTCCCGCCCTCTGGTCCTCGTCAGCACGCGAGCGGCTGAGTTCTGTAATAGCTGTAAGTTCTTAATACTCTTTTTAGGAAGACCAGAGAGCAGGGCATTACAATAATCTAAACGACTAGAGATAAAAGCATGCATCAGCACCTCCGTGCTGGCCTGAGAGAGAAACGGGCGGACTCTGGCTATGTTCTTAAGATGGTAAAAACCTATTTTCGTGATATTCTTTATGTGTGGAATAAAAGTGAGCTCAGAGTCAAAAATAACACCCAGGTTCTTTACACGTTGCGAAGGTTTAAAATCTTGTAGTTTTGGTAAAAGTTTCTCTCTCCGGCCTTCAGGACCAATAACTAAAACCTCTGTTTTGTCCTGGTTGAGCTGTAGGAAATTATCTGCCATCCATGACTTAATATCTAAAATACAGTTAAAAAGGGCATCAAGTGGCCCTGTGTCATCAGGAGACACGGCGATGTGTTTCATTTAGAGTTGTTTTTTCAAAGCTTGTGTGATACACCGCTTATTGTTTGGAAATACTTTTACAATTTTGGTTGGGACAGTTATTTCCTCACAGAAGGTAATGTAGTGAGAAACCACGTCAGTTGCTTCCTCAAGACTATTCCCACTAGTTAACACGTCCCAGTCTGTGCAGTCAAAGCAGCCTTGAAGTGTTTCAGCCACATTTCCATCCCAATTTTCCCAAAAGTCTTCTTAGCCACACCCTCTCTTTGCAATTTTGTGCGATATGCAGGCATAAGATGTACAACATTATGATCAGTGGTACTTAGTGGAGGTTTTTTGTACGCTTTATATGCATTCTTTACATTACCGTAGCAGAGGTCAATTGTTTTATCGTCTCTGGTGGGGCAAGTAACATACTACTGATATGTTGAAAGATTCTGGTCTAGCCTGCAACTGTTAAAATCCCTCAAGATGAAGACAGGGGAGTCTGGTGATGTGTTTTCAATCTGATGGCCTCTGACGAGCGTGTGACGTTTCCAGAGGGAGGAACGTAAACAAGCACTAGAGCCAGCTGACCAAACTCCCGGGGGAGATACTTCGGTCCAAACAACACAGCAAGGATCACTACGTCAGGTAAGGAGTATTTCACCTCAGCAGATCTACTCCATTGTTTGTTAAAGGAGCATGAGGCTCCTTTTAAGAAATGAGACTCAATAGCGCCACCCTTCGCCACGACGGCCGTCGGGGGTACTGCAACCAACAGCGAAGCTGGCACGGGAGAACGGGGAGAACGCACATGCACCGCCATGTTTCTTCAGACTAACTGAGTAGTCTGAATCACTGATGTTGAAAGATATAGTCAGGAGAGACTGCTTTTCTCAGTGCAGTTTGGATGAAATAGAGAAAAATGCATATGCATAATTTCATTTTATTGCTGTATTTTATTTAATCTATTTGTAGGAAATACTTGCATACTTGTTTTGTGTTACTTTTCATTTGATGGAATGTTCAATGCTCGTTGCGACTCCTGTAAAAGTCGCCTATAACGCCTATCCAAGGCATACCCAAAGTAAATTGAAAGCTGTTCTTGAACCGTTTGGATGGTTTTGGTCTCTTTTGAAAGATAACACTCATAGGCTTTTCCCCCAACTGTCAGAATCACTGTAACTGCTACTAGCATTGAGGAACCTAAGTTTGAATACACTGAAATAGAAGGTTTTTATTTCAGCCGGAAATTTGTTTTGTAATCAGATGTCTGCAGATGAGTGTAGCTGTCACTTATTAGCTGGAAATGAGTATTTTACACATGTTTCTGTAAGATTATGTCTAGACTTTTCCAAAAATGGTCATTTGGAGATGCCAAAAAGACACTTGGATAAGCATGGACATAACTCTTGAACTTTTCAACATAGTCATAATTTTGGCCTCTAATGAAAGCTGACACTTAGAGGTATCCTATCCCATATCCAGATTCACTATCTATATTGCTGACATATATATAAATACATATAAAACAGTCAAAACACGGACGCACGTTTGATTCGCTGCAGTGATTTCATGGAATGCATGAAATTCCCAGCTGTGGGTTTTATTCCCACCCCCACAGTGTGCCAGTCATCAGCACAATTGCTCCAATTGGCTCATTTTTTTTTTCATGACAAGAGGGGGACATGCGCTTCATTTGCATACAGGCGCTCATTCGCTATTGAGGTCGGTGGAGGGGACAGGGAGCTCCTGTATGGTCGGATGAGGTGTAAAGATTTCTGGTCTGGAGACATGCACAGCGCGGTTACAGCCGGCTGTTTGTGGATATTTACTGGGATAATAATGTATTTTGGACTAAATACTTTACTGGATTGGATCGACTGGACCTTTCTGACTCTAACCAGACCATTTTTGTGGGAATATTTTTGACCGGACGTGTTCTATGAAGCTTCATCGGTAGGTTGTGTTTGTTTGTTTGTTTGTTTGTGGTATTGATATGTACCAGCTACTATGAGTATAGCCTGAAATGGTTTATATTGGTGGAATCACAAGAATCTTAGCTTTCCAAAGATATGTTGCATGAGTACCTCACGAAACATATGAGCTGTGTAAATGACCTAGTCTTGTAAATTATGGACTGATTATGGACGCGGGCGGGCCGTCAGAGCGGCAACCGGTTTGTTGAAAAATAGTGACATTACACTAATTCAGGAGATGCTTTCCTATTTCATTTCATTTCCATGATGAGGAAAACAAAAAGAAGACTTGCTTTATTTGTGTAGAAATATGCAGAAAATATAACAGAAGAAAGGTATGTTTTATTTTATTTTAATATGTTAGAATATGCAGAAATATAAGTTGAAAGAAAGACTTGCTTTATTTATTTTTATATGTTGGAATTTGCAGAGGGTATAAGTTAAAATGAATACTTGCTTTGTTTTATTATATGGTGGAATGTGAAGATAAATAGGTTTAAATGTTCAACAATTTAGTTCAAGTCAGAGAGAGCTGCGTTAACTTTTGCCTGACGCGATGTGCATAAAGTTAATACTGAAAATAATAAACACAAGTTTAAAAATAGACTGTTTCATTTACTTATTGTCATTTAATTTTATATGATGGAATATTCAGAAAGAATAGAATTAAGCTGAAAGGTCTATTGTTTTATATTGTTCCAGTACGTGTATGTGTATGTATGTAGGTGTGTGTGTGTGTGTGTGTGTGTGTGTGTGTGTGTGTGTGTGTGTGTGTGCGTGTGTGTGTGTGTGTGTGTGTGTGTGTGTGTATTATTGTATTTTAGTATTATTGCTTATATAAATACTGTATGGGATGATATTTATTAATGACATTGCACTAGTTTATAAAAGCAATTTTTTTTGTGAAAAAGGTAGGTGCCATAAGCTTAGGCTTCAGTCTACACCTTTTGGTCCTTGGTTTTTAGTTAAAAATTGTATGTATATATATATATATATATATATATATATATATATACAAAAAAAAATATTTATTCTTTTTGTATAACACTGACGATTTACACCTGTACTTCGGGTTATTTGTGTTTTGGAAATTGAAAGGACCAATAAACTAAACTAAAAATAACCTTCGAATTCTGCTTCCTAGTCTTCACTTTTTCAATAACGTGTGCTCTATGTCAGCGTGACGAGTGATGAGTGTGTTCAAGTGAATAAATTATGTTTCCAGTATTCTGAGAAATGAGTGGAGTCAAGGGAATCCAGTCTTATCGACGGCACACCTCTTCTTTTCAATCTGACCACTTGACGATACCGACTACATGATTAGCATCTGCATGGCTCACAGCAACTTCCTTTAAATTTAAAAAGTGAGTGAGTCACTGACAAACAAGGTTCAAGGACCATTATCCGCAAGTTCCCCACAGTTTTCAGTGCTGGCAACAAACTCCTGTTAGCTGCTGCAAATCTGAACCGCCACAGCCATTTTATGTGTCTAAAATACCTCTTTTCATGCAGCGCAACAGCCTTTTATAACCTGTTGCTGTTGTTGACCACAACTGCTAGTAATTTTCAACATTATTATGCCACACATATCATTTTAACAACAGTAAAAACATGTTAATTGTACAGTAACATACTGTAATGGTGACTGCTTCCAGTTGTTTACTGTTTTTTTACAGAAACATTTGTTACTGTACATTTGGTCAGTATAACTGTCTTCATACTGCATTCCTGAGCCACTTTGCAACCAGTGTGGCTGTAAGCTTTGCAGTAGTTGAAGCGCACAACGTCCTGCTCAGTGCAGACAGTGAGAAACCCCATTGAGAAGCAAATACAACCATTCACTCTTTTGTTGTTTTGGATATCTTGTATTGTGGGAGGGCAGAATATAATCTGGGCTCCTTACAGAAGGAGTCAGTCTTTGGTGACTTTGGAGTCAAGTCAAGTTTATTTATACAGCACTTTAAACAGCTGACCAAAGTGCTGGACAGGGGGAAGGAAAACAAAACAAAACAGGACAATGTAAAAAAAAATAAAACAATCATGGTAAGTTAAATGCTAGTGAATAAAAATCAGTTTTAAGATAAGATGTAAAAGCAGCCATAGAAGGAGCCAGGCTTCAGACTTTTTATTGTCATTATACGAGGCTTACAACGAAATTAAAGCAATACGGAGTGGTGTTTTCCTTAAAAAAAATTAAGTAAAAAAGAAGAATAAGCAGGGTGCGATTTGTGAAAAAACCAGAGGGGGGGATAATTTTGAGAAACATTTTTATTCAGAAAAATGACCACACAACAGTATAGGCTATATGAAAACTTGTTTCTTGTGTAAACCTTACACTTAATTTACATAACGTAGGCTGTAGGCCTATTTTGAACTTGAACTGAACCACTGCATTTGCAGAAATATTTTCTCCTAATATTGTTTTTAAATGTGCCAAATAAATATTTTTTTTTATTCTTTCTCGATATCAGTTTAACAGAAAAAATGAAATAATGTGCTGTCAAAATGTTTTAGTTTTTTTTTTATTTGTTTTTTGTGGTTAATCCGGTACAGGTCAGAGTCTGACCGTCAGACTAAAACAGTCTGCTCTGATAATGCACTTCAGCCTTTTCTTCTGCTTTCCGGTTGGCAGATCAATAGCAGCGTGGTGTCCCTGCTTCAACCACATCTCCACAAATCTGCGGGCCTGGAAGGAGCAACATCTGGTCCATTTACAGAGATCAATAGTAGATTGTTCAGTGTGGACACATTCATTCTGTTTCTGCCTTCTGTAAGAACGTGGTTCATGGCACTGAAACCTCTCTCACACTCGGCTGTGGACACTGGGAGTGGAGACAGCGGGGAGAACTTTGCTCTCTCCTACGACACCGTGACACTTTAACTCATGGAACTCCTTCCGGAGTCTGGGACTGTTTGCGTCCTCAACAGCAAGAGTTTTGTGTATGGCGAGAAGTGTTTCATCGCCGTAGAGGATGCGCTCGTCTTCATCAGATGGCCCGTTTGATGGATTTAGAGCAACGGCGGCAGAGAGAACCCCGTTCTCATCCAGCCTGCGCTCAATGTTGTCAGCCAGGGAGACAAAAAAATCCCTCGCGAAACACCTCCGCCTTGCGACGGCCCCCCATCACCTGGCTGAGACACACTGACCCCCTTGAATGTGGACAATGTTTCAAATTCCTCCCTCATGTATTTTGTGTTCACGCCGTCGGCTTTCCTTATTAAACTCGCCACGCCCACCTCAGTATCAGCACGGATGGCTGCTTGTCTCTCCTCTAAAGGAAAAGTGACAGAGCCTGCAGAATCTCCAGCACATCTTTAATCAGTGCCATCTCCACCAAAAACAGCCACTCTGTTGTTTTAGTGTGCATACCCTTGACATATTGCCCTCTCCTTGGTGGATTCAATTAAATTCAATTTTATTTATATACCGTCTAATACAACAAAAGTTGTTTCTATACGCTTTCCAGAGAACCAGAACATGACCCCCGAGCAATTATTACATAAACAATGGCAGGTAAAAACTCCCCTAGTGGGAGAAAAGCCTTAAGCCAAACAGTGGCAAGAAAAACTCCCCTTTAGGAGGGAAGAAACCTTGAGCAGGACCTGGATCTTAAGGGGGGACCCTCCTGCCGAGGGCCAGACTGGTGGGTCAGGGACGTCAACAGCACAGCAGGCAGGTGGAAGCAGCAACGGGATGACCAGGGGTGGGGACCGCAGGCCAGCACGCAGCTCCCGAAGCTCCGGCCCAATCAGCAAGTCCCAGATTAGGGTGCAGGGTCGGGGAAAGGTTGAGAAGGGGCAGGGCCAGGGAGAGGAGTCTTGACGGACCAACCTCTCCCCCGCCTGATCGGGCCGTTACCCTGCCCCTCTCACTCCCACACTGCAGGTTCCGGTGTTGAGCATTCAGAGATGCTCTTCGCCACCGGCGTGGATGTGGATGGGTCTTTAGCCAGCGCTCCAAAAAGTTTCACCAAGGCTGGATAGCTCTCCCAGAGAGCTGTGACTGACGTGCAGGATGAGGACAGCCAGCGCATATCAAACACTCTCCCTATTCTACGAGCCTGGATGCCCAAATCAAAAGCCGCAGACTCAAGCTCTGTCATATGTTTGGGGCTTTGAGAGAAAAATGCATATATAGAGTCAATGAACATTTGGAAATGACTGGCCTCAGTGATGTTTTTCGCAGCATCGTGGACTGCAAGTTCTAGCTTGTGATTCATGCAGGGAATGACTGTCAGGTTCATGTTTATCCTCTCATGCAGGAGTGTGGCTGCACCTTTGCATCTGCCCATCATCAAGCTGCCCCATCAGTTGCAATGCCAATCAGCCGGGAGCGCAACACATCCTCAGAGATGCCCTTGCAGATCTCGCCCTCATAAGGAATTCAACTCATGAGGAATAGATGATCAAGCACGTTTTGTTTGACGCTGTGGTGCTCTCATCGAGTGAGTTTTTGATGAAGTCCGCGAGCTGTGCCGTCATTTTATCTCCAATGAACATGTTTAGCACTGTCTCCACCACAGACTCCTTCAGGTTCCTGGGGTCCACCATCTCCCGGGACCTGAAGTGGTCCACCCACATCAACTCCGTCAGGAAGAAGGCGCAGCAGAGGTTGTACTTCCTGCGGCAGCTCAGGAAGTTTAACTTGCCACAGCAGCTGCTGATCACCTTCTACTCTGCCATCATTCAGTCTGTTCTCTGCTCTTCCATCACTGTCTGGTTTGGATCGGCCACCAAACTGGACAGGCACAGACTGCAACGGACAATCAGGTCTGCAGAGAGGATAGTTAGGACTAACCTCCCATCTATCGACGACCTGTACCGGTCCAGGACCAGGAAACGGGCAGGTCAAATCTCTGCTGACCCCTCACACCCGGGACACAGTCTGTTCCAACTCCTCCCCTTCTTGACGGCGCTACAGAGCTCTGTGCGCCAGAACCTCCAGACACAGGGACAGTTTCTTCCCCCGAGCGGTTGCTCTGATGAATTCTCACAAATAACAGTCTCAGAGTAACCAAACACGTGCAAAAAAATAAATAAATCATCTAGCACCCTCTTTAATAATCATGTCTGCCTCACCCTGCTGCACCTCTCACTTTGTATTCACTACCTCAAACTGCTGCACCTTTAAAATGTTTATACTGTACATAGAAATACCACATTTGTTTATTGTTTATTTGTTTGTTTATTTCTTAATACCAAAAAGCGAAATTACCGGAGTCAAATTCCTGTTCGAACCTGGCCAATAAAGCTGATTCTGATTCTGATTTATGTTGCGGCAAGCCTTGTCTGAATGCAGCATACATCCCAGATTTACCCCGTTAAGTTGCTGAAGTTCCACCAGCTGTGGCTGGATTTTGAATGAGAGGTGGTTTTTGCATATCATGTAGGCAGTGCGCATGCAGCTCAGTGGCCTGCCTCCTTTTTTCATTATGTTTTCTCCATAACTCTGCGCTGTTATCAACTGCCTTCTCAATTGCGGCCTGTTGTCTTGTCTGTAAAATATCAATACATTTCATGTGGAAGTGGCACTTTCCATGTCGGTTTATTTTGTCATGTAGTTTTGTAGTACTTTGCTTTTACGCCATTAATGAATGCAGGGTCGATGTGGAGCCTCTCTTCAGCATAGGGACCTAGATCTTTAATTTCAGAGCAGGCTGTGCACCGGATCAATTTGTCTGTGGTGACAGTAATCCACTCTCCACCCTCTCGCCATTTAGCGAAGTGACCCGGCTCAACGCAGCCCCCAACCATAGTTTCGTGGGGGCGAAGGGATTAGCTTGTGATCCGACTGAGCGCTGTTCATGTGGAGCGGCCTGGGAGCTCTGCTCAGCCGGGGAGATGCTGCTGTCCACCATCCCATCAGCAATGTCACATGTTGATTCATCTTCTGTCGCATTTTTTCTCTGTATTTTTGGTTGTGATCCTGTAAAATATGAGGATATGCTGCTCTGGATTCTTTTCATTTTTTCATTCATTTGACTGACTGTATCTTTTGTTTTGGCGGGCTGGAAGTCGGACTTTTGGAATGCAAGAAAAATCACGGTATCAAAATCACAGCACAAGCAGAATGAACACAGACTGTGTATATTTTGGTTGTTATTACTTGTTAATAATTACGATGTAATGGTGAAAATACTTTGGGTGGCGGGTATAAATTTTGTCCCCACCGAGGATAAAAATAATTCAGCAGAGGGTAGGACGTGTAAACCAGAGGGGGGAAAATCCCCACCATCCCCACCGGCAAATCACACCCTGGATACGAGTATGACTGTGGTGTAATACAGAATCATTTAAATTAGGTCACTCAGATATCAGAAAATATATTTTCCCTTATTCCATTCCACCCTTTCGATTGTTATGTAATCGTAAAAAAGCGAGTAGACCAATCATAGAAAATCATCTGTCTCCTCCTGCCTCCCCTGCACTCGGGGTTCAGCAGGTGTCTTCTGATAGTAAACTTCAGTATGGGACATTTCAATCAGGTGTTGGAGGACAACAATAGTGACATCACGTCGGAGGCAGGTAGGTACCAGCAAATGAAGCAGCATCACACTCCTCAGCCTCCCTGGTAGAGTAGTAGGGTTTTCGTACTGGCCGTGGAATGGTGGACCAGCTCTAATAATAATAATGCCGCGTTCCATTTGTCCTCGGAAGTGGGGATTTCCCAATTCCCAGTTTGATTTTTCAACTGGAACGCCCCTCGAAGTGGGATTTCCCACTGGGAAAGTGGGAGAGTCTTCACCACCCCCGAGTTCACATTCCAAGATGGCTGCCCCGGTTGTAAAGAGAGCTCTGTAAAAATTCGTAACACTTCATTCTAGTTTTGGTCACACTAAATCAGTCGTATACAAGTATTGTTCGGCATATATATGCTGCTATAGTGTAATTTACATTTTTCATGTGGTATATGCGAACTACAAACTTGTTTACCTACTTTGTAACTGGAACGCTGATAACTCAGCTGTGACGTCATTCCCAGTTCCGAGGTAAATGGAACGCAGCATAACTCATCAGCAGGGTCCTGGAGGGTTCATGAGAGTTCGTCTTACCAGTCCACATGTGTTTTATGGACTTGGAGAAGGCATTTGACCATGTCCCTCTGGGACTCATGTGGGGGGGTTTTAGGGAGTGTCGGGTGCTTGAATCCCACATACTCTCCACTCATACAGTCCCAATACATCTGGTGTCAGAGCCTGGGCCGAATTGTCTGCAGTAAGTCCGACTCATTTCCTGTTGGGGTTGGACTCCGCTAAGGCTGCCTTTTGTCACCGATTCTGCTCATTACTGTAATGGACAGAATTTCTAGATGCAGCCGAGGAGCTGAGGGGGTTTGGTTTGGTGGCCTCAGAATTGGGTTTCTGCTTTTTGCAGAAGATATGGTTCTGTTGGCTTCATCAGAACAAGACCTTCAACTATCGCTGTAGTGGGTCACAGTCAAGTGTCAAGTGGCTGGGATGAGAATCAGCACCTTTAAATCAGAGGCCGTGGTCCTCAGTTGGAAATGGGTGGGGTCCCATCGGGAATCAGATACAGAGGAGGTCTTCCTAGTGAGGTCTTGTGGGCATGTCCCACTGGGAGGAGATTCCGGGGAAGACCCAGGACACACTGGAAGGACTAAGTCTCTCAGCGGGCCTGGACCGTTGATGCTCAGCAGCATACAGGCTGTAAGGTGACCCCCCTGTTCCTCAAGTCAGTCTTCACCTATAAATAGAAACACAAATTTGATCGTTACTTTAGATGTCCTACACCCTACACATGTTAAAATTGTTTTTAGTTTGTGCCTGATATATTATTAAAGCAGCACAATGTAACTTTCAGCTTTTGTTGAGTTTGGCGGCTCCTTTAGACAAAAGCGGTAGTGCTTTACCAGAAAGAACACTACATTTCCCATGAGCACCAGCGCGTACTGCCGGAAAGCTCCCGTCCCCGTCGCGTGCATTTGTTTTGATGAGAGAAGACGGGACGGACTTTCAAAACTACTTTTCTGTTTCCAGCGGTCGTTTGCAGGATGGATAGCGGAGAGGTAATGTATCTGTTTTTGGCTCAACAATATAATATGACGATGTTGAAAATCACTAAGTTCAACTTGGTTTTATTAAGTTGTTTCAGCGAGATAATGCGCCCTACAAACTCATACGCTCTGCACCTTTTTCCTGTCACGTTTTTTTGAGGGACTTCGTCATAAATTAGTAGTCCAACATACTTACTGACTAAATAAAAAAATACTTTATAACCTGTGAATAACTGAATGCCCTTATTGTCACAGGGGTAGTTCAAGTCCCCAATTAAATACTTTCGAGGGTGAGCAGCGCTTAGTAACCCACAACAAAAAGCAGGGGTGCAGCAACAAACATTTATTGTGCAAAAGACGGTTATAAAATCAGGGGTGGGGGAGTCACTAAAAATAGAACTGTTTCTAAAATGGCCAATCCATAAAAGGTTAAAAAAGGTTAAAGATGGACAGTCTCAGTCTTTCTGGGCTCACTGTCCTCCAGTGCCCTCTCAGTGCCCCCTCCCTGTTGGCCCACGCCAACAGGGATCCCCGGTCCGAGTTCGCCGGGGGCTCCCCAACCACCTGGGCCCCCATGGGCCTCTGTACGTCAGTCCATCCACTCTTGTTCATCAACTCTCGTCCCTCATGGGCCTCTGTCCGTCCGTTCCATCTCCCAGCTTGAATGTCTGCCTTGAATATATAAGGGGAAGGAAACCCTCCCCTCGTTCACCATTGGTCTAGGGGGGCCAGCCTGCAGTGGTTTATTGGCCACTGCAGCTGTCTGTCAGGATTCAGTTGATTGTGTTCAGCTGTGTCTAATAAACTCAAACAAAAGGTAATTGCATGTCAACTCAAAACACAGAAAAGGTTACATTTCAACAATAATAACTAGACAAAGCAACAAAACATGCATGCAAATAAAATGTTACACTAAAATTCCAAAACAATAAAACAATTAAACACAGCCTGACACTCAGCATGACATCCCCCCACAGTTTACCGTTGGCAGTCCCTGTCAACAATCCCCATGTCCACCAACAGCAGCCTCCAGCGGTTCCTTATCCCAGCAGCTGCAGCCAGCTCTCCGCAGCGTCCAGCAGCCCCACCAGTAGCCTCCGGTGGTCTCGTGCTGCAGCCAGCTCTCCGCAGCGTCCAGCAGCCCCACCAGTAGCCTCCGGTGGTCTCGTGCCGCAGCCAGCTCTCAGTAGCATCCATCAGCCCCACCAGTAGCCTCTGGTGGTCTCGTGCCACAGCCAGCTCTCAGCAGCATCCAAAAGCCCCACCAGTAGCCTCCGGTGGTCTCGTGCTGCAGCTAGCTCTCAGCAGCATCCATCAGCCCCACCAGTAGCCTCCGGTGGTCTCGTGCTGCAGCCAGCTCTCAGCAGCATCCATCAGCCCCACCAGTAGCCTCCGATGGTCTCGTGCTGCAGCCAGCTCTCAGCAGCATCCATCAGCCCCACCAGTAGCCTCCGGTGGTCTCTCTTGCTGCATATGGGCAAAGGTCGCATCACTGTTACGACGGGCAAAACATCCTCAGGGCTTGGGGTAGAGGGCCTTCTTTAAGGCCCAACAAAAAACGGGCACCAGGATAAATTATCATTTTAAAACTTTGTGGGTACCCAGCACTGCTCACGAACTCGAATCCTGCCAACAACGCCAAATGTCACAGGGGTAGTTCAAGTCCCCAATTAAATACTTTCGAGGGTGAGCAGCGCTTAGTAACCCACAACAAAAAGCAGGGGTGCAGCAACAAACATTTATTGTGCAAAAGACGGTTATAAAATCAGGGGTGGGGGAGTCACTAAAAATAGAACTGTTTCTAAAATGGCCAATCCATAAAAGGTTAAAAAAGGTTAAAGATGGACAGTCTCAGTCTTTCTGGGCTCACTGTCCTCCAGTGCCCTCTCAGTGCCCCCTCCCTGTTGGCCCACGCCAACAGGGATCCCCGGTCCGAGTTCGCCGGGGGCTCCCCAACCACCTGGGCCCCCATGGGCCTCTGTACGTCAGTCCATCCACTCTTGTTCATCAACTCTCGTCCCTCATGGGCCTCTGTCCGTCCGTTCCATCTCCCAGCTTGAATGTCTGCCTTGAATATATAAGGGGAAGGAAACCCTCCCCTCGTTCACCATTGGTCTAGGGGGGCCAGCCTGCAGTGGTTTATTGGCCACTGCAGCTGTCTGTCAGGATTCAGTTGATTGTGTTCAGCTGTGTCTAATAAACTCAAACAAAAGGTAATTGCATGTCAACTCAAAACACAGAAAAGGTTACATTTCAACAATAATAACTAGACAAAGCAACAAAACATGCATGCAAATAAAATGTTACACTAAAATTCCAAAACAATAAAACAATTAAACACAGCCTGACACTCAGCATGACATTATATTTTGCAGATCAGCCCTGCACAATTTTACAGTTCTCAGGAAAAATACTATAACCCAAGACGAATCCCCTGTATGTGAAAACATTCTCATTTTGATTCTTATTGAACATAGAACTCTACATTTACATTTGTATCATAACAATTCTGTCTCTTGTTTTATCCCCATAAATCCGCATCGGTCGGACATCCCTCCTCGTCTTTCAGCTCATGCCAGCGAGTGAACGCCGGGCCAATGTTTACTGTTGTCCGGGCATTTTTTTTAAATTTCATTATTTATTTTTTTGTCCGGGCATTTAGCTTGTTACTCTCCCGCTTTCTTTTTTCACCTCCTCCGATAAAACTCTGCGTTCAGGTCACCACCAACCTGAGCTCAGCCTCTGCGCTCCACGCCCCGCCCAGCTTTCGTCTCGACTACGAATTGGGAAGGAGGGGGAAGTGACGTATGCCGTAAAGCAGTCAAAGCCGTAAAAATGTGTAGTTTTTTAGTGTGGCAGGGTTCCTACCATGCACCTCAAAGTTACATAGTGCCAGTGAAGGCGATACCGACCCCTCAGACCATGACAGAGGTGTCATTAAACCTGTTGGAAGTTGATGTACCATCACAATGACTCTGAAAATATGATATTAAGGTGGAAAAGTTACATAGTGCTGCTTTGAATGTCTTACTCATTGTTGAAAAGTCCCTCAGCTTGATGCTATCAATATCAAAGACCCGGCAATTAACTTTTGTCCTCTGTGGGGGACATGGCACTGAGGCCTCTATTTTAAATACCATGCATGTAGCCTATTTGAGTCCTCATGTACTGTGAAGAGTACATCCTGGGCTTTCCAGGGATGTCACACAAAAGGGGGTGTGGCCAACAGATCCCGTTGTCATTCTTTGAAAAATGGCAGGAATCACAGCAAACACCTTCTATGGTCCTAAGGGAGGTAAGTGATCAAATTTATACAAATATCACATTTGTATTGTTGAAAGTTATTTTGTTTTTTATGTATGAAAGCCTTAACTATATTATTACTAAGATTTCAGAGGTGTATGTCAACTTTAAGCCTTTTAAAATATACTTTTTAGTCCATGTCCTTTGTAGGGGACAGTGGGACTTGCTTACACTAATTTTCAGCCATTTTGCATTTTTAAGGAAACAGAGCACTGAGTGAGGCAGAAAGGATTCTGATGAGAATTGTTGAGGGAGAGTCAGATATTGAGCTGTCAGAAGATGAGGAAGAAAGTGGCCAGGCAGTAGAGCAGGAAAATGGAAGCTCAGAGGAGGACTCATCAGCTGACGAGGAAGAAGAAAGTGATGTCATCCAACGGCCATTTTGGATCAGAAGTGACAAGTAAGCTAGGGCTCTGATGTTTAGTTAGTTTATTAATACAGGGTCAAGGGAGGGAAAACAGGCTATTTATCTTGTACACACATTCACACACACAGACACGCGCACACATGGACACGCACAAACACAGACACACACTCACGTAAACATGCACGTGCACACACACGCGCACACAGACACACGCACAGACACGCGGACACACCCACAACACACACGCACACAGACACACGGACACACGCACAAACACACACACACACACACACGCACACACACACGCACACAGACACGCGGAAACACGCACACTCACACACACGCACACAGACACGCGGACACACACACACAGACACACATATAATATTACATTTGTTATAGTTAAATTTAATTATACCTCTCCTTTCTCTTCAAATTAAGTTTCAACCCTATCCTTGATGAGAGGAGGATTGACATCAACACCCCGAACCACGAAGTCTTGAGGCCCTCTGGGTACTTCAAACAGTACATAGATGACCAGGTTTTTGAGGAAGTCTCTAGTTGTACCAACCAGCGGGAAGTGCTGGTCTCTGGGAACACCCTTAAAACCACTCCAGAGGAGGTGAAAACCTTCTTTGGAATGGCAATGTACATGTCATGTCTCAAATACCCGAGGATCCGCATGTATTGGGCAGCAAAGACAAGGGTCCCTATCATCACCAACTCAATGACCAGGGACAGATTCTTCAAAATCCGCCAGTCCATCAAAGTGACAGATGACTTTGCCATCTCAGATGACCACAAAAAAGAGGATGCACTCTGGAAGGTCAGGCCTCTGTTAAACAGAGTGCAACAAGGCTGCCTCAATCAGCCAAGACCATTGAAGGCCTGCATAGATGAACAGATGATTCCTTTCACAGGCCGGTGTCCTGTGCGCCAGTTTGTGCCAGGCAAGCCAAATCCTACTGGTCTGAAGGTTTTTGTGCTTGCCAGTCCCAGTGGCATGGTGCTTGATTTTGAAGTGTTGTGGAATTTATCAAAAACCAGTTCAGAAGTCCGCTCGTGGTATAGAGAGGTTTTAATCAGTTAAGCCGGCGGTCGACATGACCAGCCCAGATCGAGTCTGTATTTGGTGTGTCGACACAAATTGGTTTGTTCAAAGGGTTTTTATACAAAAGTTACAGGAATAAACCAGCCCAGTGAGAGAGGTGGGACCCTTTAGCTTTGGGACCACCCCTGAGGGATCAGGAAGTCCGTATATGTTCTTTGTCTCTGTGGGGGCTGGAAGTCTCGGCAGGGATGCAAGACGCCGGACCTTGCGTGACAATGTCCCGGCAGGGGTCCCCAGGAACTGGAACCCGCATGTCTATGTCATAAGGGGGGGCACAGGCCAAAAGCAATCCGCAAGGCGCCGCTGTGTCCCTGCAGGGGCCATCCACTGCTGGAATGCTCCGCAAGGCGCAGCCATGTCCCTGCAGGGGGGCCAAACGGCCAAAACGCTTCATCAGAAGTGTACAAGGGGAAAAACACATTCAGAGATAAGCAGGTGGGCATTGGGGGGAATGCTGTCATTCGCATGGCAGAATCACTGCCAAGGGGTTCCCACCTGTACTTTGACAGGTATTTCACATCTGTCAAAGTCCTGGATCAACTGAAGGCAAATGGTCTCCTGGCAACAGGGACCATTATGAAGAATCGAATCCCTGCCATCTGTAAGGCCAAGATGTCCAATGACACCATGCGTCGGCAACAAGAGAGAGGTGCCTCCGAAATGGTTGTAAGGAAACCAGGAACAGAGATTGCTGTGACTAAGTGGTTCGACAACAAAGAAGTCCTCATGGCATCTACTATCCATGGGATAGAGCCCCAGGATAGCTGCACAAGGTGGTCAAAAAAAGAGAAGCGCCATGTCACTGTGCCTAGACCTGCTGTTGTGGCGGAGTATAACAACAACATGGGTGGAGTTGATCTGTGTGACCGCATGATCAGCTATTATCCCATGTCAAGCCGCACAAAGAAGTGGACCGTCCGCACCATGCTGCATTTCTTTGATCTGGCTGCCACAAACAGCTGGATCCAGTACAGGTCAGACCACCAGGCCTCTGGGAGACCAGCAAAAGAGAGGATGCAGTACTTTGATTTCAAGCTGCTACTGGCGGAGGAAATGCTGTCCCAGGCACAGGGTGGTGCAGACAGTCAAGATGAAGAGGTGTCCAGTGGTGAGGAAGATGAGGTGAGCACCTGGGGGGATGAAGAGAACATTCCCAAAAAGAAAAGGAGGTCTGTTAAGCCACAGCCCAACAAAGAAGTGAAGAAGTATGGAGCACTACATTTGCCAAAAATGGTGGAGACAGCGAATTCTTCAAGGTGCAGGAGAGAAGGATGCAAAGGGAAGACATTTGTGAAGTGTGTGAAGTGCAACATGTTTCTTTGTGTCTCAAAGGCCAAGAATTGCTTCCTGATGTACCATGCATGATGTGTTCATGATATTGTATGTGTATTGACACATTCCCGGTTCAGTTTTTAAAGTTTTTAAAGTTTTTAAAAGGTAGTATTTTTTTGTAGTTAAAAAATGTTTCTTAAAGTTACAATATGAATGTTCAGTGATGAAATGTGTTTTATATTGGTTTTATATTGTTTTTAATGAGAAAAAATGTAAAATCAAATGAGATCTCGCAAATACCAAACTGATGGTTTTCAATGTATTTTTACTTCAAAGTAAACCCGATGTCCCCTACAAGGGACATGTGATAAAAAGTAAATAAATAATATTTTTGAGAAAAAAAAATTGGTGACATGTTTCTTATGTCTCAGTTACTTGAATTATGTAAAAGAAATCAAAATATAAAAACCTTTTTTCTTCCGGGTCTCAGGAGGATAAAAATTCTGTCTCTTGTTTTATCCCCATAAATCCGCATCGGTCGGACATCCCTCCTCGTCTTTCAGCTCATGCCAGCGAGTGAACGCCGGGCCAATGTTTATTGTTGTCCGGGCATTTTTTTTAAATTTCATTATTTATTTTTTTGTCCGGGCATTTAGCTTGTTACTCTCCCGCTTTCTTTTTTTATCCCCTCCGATAAAACTCTGCGTTCAACCCCCAACCTGAGCTCAGCCTCTGCGCTCCACGCCCCGCCCAGCTTTCGTCTCGACTACGAATTGGGAAGGAGGGGGAAGTGACGTATGCCGTAAAGCAGTCAAAGCCGTAAAAATGTGTAGTTTTTTAGTGTGGCAGGGTTCCTACCATGCACCTCAAAGTTACATAGTGCCAGTGAAGGCGATACCGACCCCTCAGACCATGACAGAGGTTCATTAAACCTTCCGGAAGTTGATGTACCATCACAATGACTCTGGAAATATGATATTAATGTGGAAAAGTTACATAGTGCTGCTTTGAATGTCTTACTCATTGTTGAAAAGTCCCTCAGCTTGATGCTATCAATTAGTTTATTCAAGTTAGCGACACTGACTTGGCACCATGCCCAATTAACCAATATGTTACGTAATGTTAGCTGATCATCAATATTTTGAGAACTTCTATTAAACTTGTAAAATTTATTATTTTAAGCTAGTAAGTCTACCTTTTCTCTGATACTGCCCTATTTTCCAAGAGGATACCTGGTGCATGATGTAATGTCACTTTCAAGGCTGCGCTCTCGAGAGTAATAAACAGCTGATGGTCATTTTCTCAGTATAGCCCAGTGGGGGATAATTTCTTTGAGGATCCATTTTGCTAGTGTAAGACTGGACATGCCTCAGAATGGGAGGGCTTCATAGTATGTGCTCACTATGGTTATAACATATTTTGTACTGTACCTTGAAAAGGATTCAGTTCAGTAAAATACAATGCTGGCCTTGTCCCTGTATTTGTTATTGGGCCTTCAACATTATTTTGAGTACACATAGCACATATCTGACAGACTTTAAAATGGTTGCCTGGACACGTACTCCACTACATGTTTACAACAGCTTTTTGTTCTTCACAATGCTGCCATTCAGCTGCCTGCACAGCCCTTGCTAACGAGCCATCACAATACCAAATTCCATTTCTACACTCATCCATTTGCTTCCAGCGTCTCGGTTCAGTAGCAGAATCTGTTTAAAAGTCAGTAACAGACGTTGGGCCAAGTCTCTCTGGGCAAACTGATCACATCACCATAATTATCATCACTTGCATGTCCAGTAGAGCATCATTAATGTCAATTTCAACTCATCTTCATCGTGTTCAGAACCACCCTCCTCAAGTGGCTGGTACCTCTTAAATGCTTCAACAAAATTAGAGCCATTGTTAGTCACATATATTGAGTCTATATTGTTGAGCTCAACTGCTTTGGCGTCATGACTATGAGGCCCCCATAAACGGTCTGCAGGCAAGAGCTGCTTTCTCTCTTTCCGTGTCATTTGCATTGATCCGATGCGCTGTCACACCCATGTCATGTCTATTGTGGGCGGTCCGGATGTTTGCTGTGGTTGAAATGTGCTCCAATTCCGTAAATGACTGAATATTGAGCTTAAAAGCTCAAAAAGTGTTTTGACATCGAATGACTAGACCTATCTGAAGCAAAGATGGCAAAGAGTATTGGAGAGCTGAGTAAATGTAGACACATCTTGAATCAAACAACACTACACAATCTGTACTGTGCACTCATATTACTATATCTGATATATTGTGTTGAAATCTGGGGTAATACTAACAAGAGCACCTTACAAAGGATATGCACATTGCAAAAAAGAGCAGTAAGGATAATAAATCATGCTGGGTATCTCGATCACACCAATCCTCTATTTCTTAAATTACAGACTTTGAAATTTGTGGACTTAGTGAAAATTAGAACAGCAATAATAATGTTCAAAGCAAGAAATAATACACTGCCTGAAAACATTCAAAAATGTTTCAAGCTAAAGAAGGACAATATAATCTAAGAGTAAAATTACATTTTAAACAACCATGTGTACGTACTATTCTTAAAACCATGTGCATATCAGTCTGTGGGGTGAACTTTGTGGAATGGTCTGGATGATGAAATCAAACAAAGCACTAACTCTATACAGTTTATAAAAACATACAAGAAAGCAATTCTTGACAAGTATAAAAATGGGGACCTCTAAAGAAAGTAATTTACCTTCCATATGTATTTCTTTGATTATTATTTTGTTCTTTGTGGGATGGATTATATATGATACAAATATAACTGCCTGCATTCAAGGCTGTTCGTGGATCACCGTAGATGTGACTGGGAGATTGGACTTTGGAATTTAGGATATTGTAGGAGACCAGTTCAATTATGACTGATATTGTTTATTGGTTGTTTGTGTTGTATTTATTTTTTGTTATTTTGTCTTTTCCCTCTTTTCTTTTCTTTTCTTTTTTTAATTTTTATAGGTTATGATATGATATTGTGAGGAAGGGACAGAACTAAATAAGCATTCTGCTTCCTCTTGTTCCCTCTCCAACACATTGTTTTGCTGTGTTTTATTTTTGAATGAGACTGTTAAATTGTTTTGCTTTTTTTATATTTTGAAACGTTTAATTTGATTGGGTTTTGTTGTGTTCGAGACATAGCCAACAATAAACAAAAAAAAAACAAAAAAAAAAACGAATCTAATTGAAAGCAGGAAGGTCATGTGTCTGTGCAACGTGGGGGTCTGTGTGAGATATGGGGATGTGTGCAGGATGTGAGCGTACATCTCACGTGAATGATGTGTTGATATGAGTGTGTGCACGCCTGTGGTGTGACACAGAATTATTTGATAAGATCACTCAGATATCAGAAAATGTATTAATAATAAATAATAATACATTTTATTTCTAGTGCATTTTTCATTAAAAACAAATCTCAACGTGCTACAAGTTAAAATTCACCATGAATAAAATCAACAGGAAAAGCTTTTTTAAAAATAGTTTTTAGGCCACGTTTAAAAGCGTCCACAGTCTGCAAGGCCCTCAGGTGGTCTGAGTGCATTCCATAGGCGAGGAGCAGCAGTTTTATTTTATCATTTTATTCAGTGTCGTTAATGTGCAAATTTCATGTTGGAAGTTATCTAATAGCAAATAATAATAGCGCACATATTGTTCAGAATTATCTATATCCTTCAAAAATGTGAGTACTCTGTTTAAAGTGATTGTTAGGCTACTTTGTCTCCTGTCTGAAATCAGAGTTTCATAGAACACGCACTTGATGTGAGTGTGAAGGACTCTTTATCTGCAGCATAATTAGGTCAGATTGTGTACAAGAGGAAAACAATATGGACATGCCACTCTCAGAGGATGTTCATTCAGCTTTTTCACTTTCAGAGAAAAAGACAGACCAAAAATTTCCAGTATCTCACAAATTAATTTTATTTAGCTGAATATTCTGACCTCATAAAACATATCTCAACAAAAAATGTTTATAATCTCATTTTCTATCAAGTTGGAGTGAGAGGGTGGGGGTCATTCAATTATGAGGAAACAAATAGATGACTCTACTGTGATTTGCATTTCTAAAACAAATGGCAGCGCAAGTTTAAATATGCAAATATGTCAAAAGTTAAAAGAGACCGCTTGCAGACTGTCACCAGAGTGTAACAAAAGATATCGGTATTTCACATTCAGCTGTGTACCGTTTTTGTGATGAGTACAAAAAAGCTCAGAAGGTTAGGCATTCAGTGAAACGTTATTGTATACATTCCTACTTTTTAACCTTCAGGGTTTCCTTCGAAAATAAAGATGTTTACTGCACTTCTGCTCAGCTCTGATTGAATTTTTAAGATTGCTACGGGTGCACATGTGTGCTGTTGTGTGAATGTGTGCATATATACTGGTAATGAGGGGGTTGAAAGGTTTTTCTGTCGCTTTTCCAGTTATACAACTAGTCCATGTTGTGTTGCATGAGATTGAGAATATTAGCATTAGGCAAATAAAACTTTACACTGACGATAACATACACGTGGACAAATTTAATGGTGGTATGATGATGGTATTTTTCAAAACGTAGAGGGGGAAATATCCGTTTTTGTAAATATCCGGGTATGTGTAAACGTGGCCTGAGTAATACTTCTTTTACAAATAGTTTTTATATCCCTTTCCAGATTTTTGCCCAGGCGCAATTCCTTCTCTAAGGTTGGTGCTTATGTCTTTCCCTCTTTACAGACCAGCAGGTTTGCACATCTGCTGAGGGTCAGTCCATCGAGGGCTGATGGTTGGCAGCACCTGGTTGCATCAAACCCCCTTAAATCAAACTAAGTGTAAGATACTAAATACTAGAGGATGGAAAGGTTACGCTACAGTATATTGTCAGCATTCAAATGGTGTCCAATCAAACCGATGTCTTTGTGTAAGTGCAAATCAATAAAGTGGCGTTGTGTGGTAAATGTAAATGTACTTTATTTATATAGCCCTTTACAACCACCTCCAGGTGAGCCAAAGTGCTTTACAGAATAAAAATGTAATGTAATGAGACACCTGAGATATGAGGTGTGCAGTCCTTGGGAGGAAGGATTTTCTTCAGTGGTCCCCATGACAACAGAGGCCACCTTCTTAATCAGGTTATTTACTCGGTTTGTGTCACCGGCTGCGATAGCATTCCATCAGCGGAGAAAATGCTCAACGTAAGGAGAAGTGCCGTCGTTTATGCATTTTAATGACCGAAACATCCAGGTAAAACAAGACATGAAATATTAGGACAGGAATTTCAAACCACTCAGCCTTGGAAATAGAAAATGCCTGACGGCAGAACATCTCACACGAATGAGGAGGTCAAGTGGAAACTCATAAATGAAATGTAAAAATATTCCACGGTATAACGGTTATCGTACATTCACTCGCTTGGTCCATATGGATGACAGATGCATTCGTTTCCAGTGAAAGTGGGATGAAATGGAACGGAGAAGTCTTAGAGATAATTGGTATGTATTCGTATAATCAAGGCACTTATGGATATGTATATTTCCTGTATATTTGCATCCTTTCAGCAACTCTCTGAGAAACACTGTTTCTTTTTAGATATCTTCAGGTGCGTAGTTTCATCTGCAATCTTAGCCCCAATTTAGCCCCAGCGTCCCGGAGGCCTCCCATTTCCCACCTCTGCAGGGTTATGAACTACATGACGCAGGCTGCCGTGGACCGCCGCTTCTACCTTGGTCCACACCCAGACAGCGGCAGTGCCCCCTAGTGGTGAGAAATCAAAGGTCAACATGAACCTTACAGCGAATAATATCACTTTCTTTATAATAATAATAATAACATTAATAATAACAATCATCATCATCATCGAAAAACTTTTTTTCTTTGGCCCCCTGCAAAAAGGATAAGCTTATGAACCTTACGCAAAGACAGAGGCGCCGCAACGGGGAAGGCAACCCAGGCAATTGTCTAGGACAAGGCTCTTCAACCAGGGGTCCGGGACCCCTAGGGGGGCTGCGGATGTGATTGAGAAAACTCCATTAACAGGCGATAATAATATACTTTTGACAATAACTATTTAGTCAACAACTCTACATAAATGATTCCCATGACGTGAGTCATGTGACCAATGTCAACTTTAGAGCGGAAAAACGAGCTAGCTAGCTGTTCAAGAAAAGAAAATTCATTGCAAAATTGACTTGTCTATTTCATATTTAACGCTAGTTAGACCTGTAGGATAAATTTGTGACAATAACGAAGCCTAAAGCAGGAGACTGTAACGTTACAGCTCGGCCTAACGTTACTCCTTCCACGTCTGACGAGGCCAAAGTTTCATCAACCATAAACACATGTAGGCTAATAACCCAGTCAGGAATTGGTTAATAAGGTGATATAAGCAGAATAAAACACATTCAAACGTTATAAGTTATTTTTTTAACTTTAAGTTAAAGTTATTAAGCCAGGCTTAAAACTGCTCTGTTTTTCTCTCATCCAAGGGGGGCTGAAAAAGGTTGAAGACCCAGGGGTCTTCTAGGGCTCCTAGCTGAAGGGGCCCCCACAAAATATATATAATATATATATATATATATATATATATATATATATATATATATATATATATATATATATATATATATATATATGTTGGGGTCGCCCATATGCCCATGTGAACTCTGAAATGTATGAACATTTTGTGAATGTGTAGATTCAACTTTGAAACTGCTCAGCTGAAAATCGGCTGTAATGTGCCTCCAAAAATGGCCGCCTGGCCATGAACTACAACCCCCAGCATGCCTTGCGTGAGGGGGCCTCATTGGCGCATCCAATCGCAATGAGGCACCGATGACGTCACCGCAGCGCGCGTAGGATCAAAACGCTGCGCTGCTCGTTCATCTCTCTCTTTTTCCTTCATCAACCGGGGGGTCAACACGCCCTTTTGGCTCCAGGCCAAAGGTCCCATCTCCTTTTCTCCCCCCGGCTGGGGGGAGGCGTAAGGCCCGCATCGGATCGGGCCCGCTCCGTTGGACCCGCGGTTGAAGCGGCGGTCCCCGGGGAGGCTCCGGCTTCCACTAAACTCTGTCCTCTTAAGTTTCACAGATCCGAGCTTCCGACGCCCACGCGCTCCCGGCAACCAGATCGGGACACAGCTGCGACTGAACGCTCCGACTGAAGCCCCCCCTCCCCGCTCCGAGCCCCTGTCTGCTAACCGTGCAGGGATCGGGGACGGACGGTCGGCGTCTCGCCCGGCGTGAGCTCTCCCGGGGCCCGGACGGCCGCGCGTCGGCGACCGGCGTGCAGGGAAGCACGGCAGGAGAGACCGGTCCCCCGCCGCGCCTAGGAATGCGTGTGAGCGTCCGTTGGTCCGGAACCACGGCCCGGCACAAGGCGGCCCCGCCGCTATCTAATCCGTTTCAGGGGAAGGGACGGCCCGGTCGACAAAACCCGCAGGCACCCGATCCGGATCCCAGAGGAGACGTGAGCCCGTGAGCAGCAGATCAGTAGGACTAAGAACGGTTCAGAACTGTGTGAAGTCGTGACCTCTGTTTATCAGTAACTTAAGAACGTTTTCAGAGCTAAATCTGTGTTCAGAGCTGAGATTACATTATCATCATGACTGTTGTCATTAATTTGTAGTCACCACTTTCTGCTAGTCATTCATGTTTTAAAGCGCCGTTTCGCCAGTTGATCACGGTTTAAACACCGGGATCACCACCCGTTCTAATTGCATGTGGCGTGGTTACAGTGCCGCCATCTTTAAAATACCACAGGAGCCCGGCTTCTTTAAACACCGCAGCCATGTTTTAAACCGTACATGTTCGTGATATCATTTTTATTATTGCTTTGATTTCTTTTTCCATTCCATGCATTTAACTTTCATTTCATTTTTATTGATTGTTGTTTTCCTAGTTAATTAATTGTTTTATAATACTTAAGTTCTGCCATCAGGTTTATTTGGGGTGTTGCGTTTATCATCTTTTGACACCTGTATGTAAATAAATCCTGATTGATTTTTAATGAGTGGTTGTTGTTATTTCATGCAAGATTTGGTCACAAACTGATTGCTTAAGCAGAGCCTAGTGTTCGGATATCACTCCTTCAACTGTTATCCTGTAAGTGATAGTAGGATTTGCTGTTATGCAGGATAATTCAAATCATATGAGACTGATTTTCTGCTGTTTAGTTATCATTTTCCCCCGGAGTAAGGCCCCGGGGGTGGTGCCCCTACGAGAATTATTATCATTTTGATAATACAATTTGATAAATAGTCAACTTTATTAATTATTAATAATAGCCGTCGATAACTGATCAGCTTAGCTACCTGAGTTGCACAACATATATATATATATATACAGGGCTGCACATAATTATTTTGGTCTAGTGCTCAGAGGAGCCCCTGGATATGTGACTTGGGGCTCCAAAAACGCGGTGACCCGTCTCGCCGGAACGATAAAAGAGGGATGCAGGAATAAGTTATAGGCAAAACGATATTTATTCACTTATAAAGATGAATGGCTCAATATGGTCTTTTACAAAAGTTAATTTATTTCAATAATTCAACTAGAATATGGTGTAAAAGTTAATTTATTTCAATAATTCAACTAGAATATGGTGTAAAAGTTAACTTATTTCAATAATTCAACTAGAATATGGTGTAAAAGTTAATCTATTTCAATAATTCAACTTAAAAGGTGAAACTAATATATTACCTAGTCTTATTACATGCAAAGCAAGATATGTTGAACCTTTATTTGTTATAATTTTGATGATGGAATTGTTTATTGATTTCATAAAATATTCTCTAATTTATTTTTTATTTGGGGTTTTCATAAACTGTGGGCCATAATCAGAGAGCAGCGTCTTGCTGCTGCAGGTGTGCACGCAGTGACGGACGCTGGCTGATTTATGGTTCCGCGTTGCACCAATGCAGAGCTTACGGGGTAGGATACGCGGGAACAGTAAAGCTGATCCTTACCTCTCTTCCTCCCCACCCACCGCTGCAACGAGCAGGGAGGGGGAGTAAGGACGCGCTGTGGTTGGCCAGTACCAACTTTGAGTGGCGGTTCTGGGGAAAAGCTCTCCCAATAGATTTTTTAATATTAGTATTCTGGTCTGGCCACAACCAATAATATGAGCCCCAGCTGTTGGTACGCAAAAGCGCTTCGCAGCACAAGATTGACAGCGCATATATATATATATATATATATATATATATATATATATATATATAATGAAACCGCTTTAAGTGGAGAATATACTTGCTGTTTGAGCCTGCGTTCGCGTCCGTTCGCGTTCACAACCAACTGCAACCTCACTCGCGTAGTACGCGAGGAGAAAGCGTCTTACCGGCGGTAACCAATTGGGGGCAGTATGCAGAGCCAGAGTTAGAAAAGTGATAAAATTTCGTAGTAGTAAAATAAAACAGCTGGCGGGCGAAACGAGAACTGCAGGTCCCATACGCGTTCAGTGTCTTTTGGAGAACGTGCAAGTTGACGCGTCAAATGAACGCAGGATACGCGTGGCGGCCATGATGCGTACGCGTTCTGAACAGCAAGTATAATCGCCCCCTGAGGGACGAATATACTTGACGCTCAAACAACTAGTTGATAGTGGGGGGCGCCACAGACGGCTGAAATCGCTCCATATCAGCGACACAACTTGAAACCCCTATAGACACTGCACTGACAGTCAGGAATCTCCCTAATGGGGAGACCTTACTAGCTAGCACTGACGTGCGGCAATAGTGCTTCACAATTTGAAAAAATGAAGTGAACATGTCTCTGGGCACACGAAAAGAAAAAAAACAAGAAGAGGATGAAAAGGAAAAAGGTGATAGTGGTAAGTGGGAACGTGAAAAACCTAAAAATGTGAAAGCTTTATGTGTTACATTATAAAAAGTAGTGCTGCTATCGCTAGCCTGCCACTTCATCCAAAACTCCCAGTCATCCACCAAGCAAGTTTACTTCACATTCAAATCTGTGTAAGGTGAATTCAGCCATTTTCTTCACATTCATAGCCACATAATAAGTTAGTGTGTATGTAAAGTTTGCATTAAGATAGTTATGTTATTATTTATTTTATATGTTAATTGTTTAATAAAATATTTCATTACTGATCTGTGGTCCTGGACTTCATTCATCTTGATTCTGGGGGGCCCCATGGTCTCTCCTGCCCAGGGCCCCCAGGGGGGTTTAGAAACACCCCTGAGCATAGGAACAACATTACATTGATCTTTTTGTATGAATAGCACATTCATTTAACACAGTCTGTTGGTCTTTAGTTTCTGACCAACTTTCTGAGTTTGGATCAGTTCTTTCATTGAACTGATTTGTAAGCACAGTCTCTTTTCGGTAACAAATGTCGTAGACTTTAGAGAAGATTGGCAAAAAACGCATCAGGCGCTACAGAAACTTAAAGGACAAACAGACTCAGGAAAAGTTTCTTTCCAAAAGCCATCAACATCCTGAACAAATACAAGATACAAGATGTGCAGTTAGCATAAATTTGTAAAAACTTTATATTATATCCTGATATTATTTTGCACATCTTCACTTTTTACTTACTGGTTGTTTTTACTTTAATTGTTTTGCACAGTGAACAGGAGAAGCGCTACAATTTCGTTGTACAATTTATAATGACAATCAATTCAATGTAGCGCTTTTAAGAAACTCACTTGCACGTCCTTATACTTTGAACAAGCGTTTGCTGTGTTTCTGCCCGTCTCTACATTTGTATTTACGTTGCGGCAACAAATTAGATTTCTATAATAAAAGAAAATACAAAATCATGGCCTCAGGTTGTATTTTCATTAATCCCTTTATGATTCTTTCACAGGGTAAACTCTTTCTTAAATAAACATTTACCATAAACTTACATTTAAAAATGAGACCAGTATCTACTTTAAACATTTGCAGATCTCTTTCTTTTGTTTTTTTTCTAAACACAGTTGCAATAAATACTGGTGAGCATTCATGTCCATCTATGAGAAGAATAAACCGAAACCTCTGATTTAAGCTTTAGAAATGAAGTTTAATGAAAGCTTCAAAATAATGTACCAAACATGAAACTTTGTTCATATCAACTAATTCAGCATTTGACTTTAGAGACATCATATCTGCCCCGGAAACAGAATATCTGCAACAACTGCAGCATTTTTCATCAGCTCTTTCTCTAACACTCTCTCTAACAAGTGCAGTTAAAAGTGATGACATTTTGCCTTTAAAATACTCACGTTGACATTGTAGCACGGCGAGTGCTACGGGGCCGACCGACAGGACAGAGGACACAGGTTTCAGTGCAGGAACGTTTATTTTCTCCAGACACACCCAAGACACACGTGCAGAACCTTCTCCCAGCAGCAGCAGCCCCTTTCTGCTGTGCAGCCATGACTTATCAAGCCAGGCAGGGTGGATTGGTTGATTGGGGCCACCTGTGCCCCAATCAACCTGAGTGGCTGCAGCTCCTCCACCCTGCCACACACCCCCATCGCCAACCTCAGGCCGGGGACCATCCGGCCAAGCCAACTCCCCCCCGCCCCCCTCGGAGCGGGAGAGGAAGCCAGGAACCGCAGACTGCGCCTCCGGGCCTTCCCGGTTTGGCCGGCTGACGAGGCCGGTCGGGAGGTCGCCCTCGGCGACGGGCCGACCACAGAGACCGGTCGGGAGGTCGTCCTCGGCGACGGGCCGACCACAGAGACCGGTCGGGAGGTCGTCCTCGGCGACGGGCCGACCGCCGAGAACGCCGCTCTCGGGACTGGGCCCAGGGTGGCCTCGGGCCAGATGGCATCCGCGGCGCGTCCAGGACCACCCCCTCCCTGACGCAGCACTGCTCCAGCCGTTGGTCCGCCTCTGGAGCTTGCACGTCCAGGACCGCCCCGGCGACCGACGTCTCCGCCTCCAGGATCGGCGCCTCCAGGATCGCCGCCTCCTCCAGGACCGCCGCCTCCTCCAGGACAGCCTCCTCCAGGACAGCCTCCTCCAGGACAGCCTCCTCCAGGACCGCCTCCTCCAGGACCGCCTCCTCCAGGACCGCCTCCTCCAGGACCGCCTCCTCCAGGACCGCCTCCTCCAGGACAGCCTCCTCCAGGACCGCCTCCTCCAGGACCGCCTCCTCCAGGACCGCCTCCTCCAGGACCGCCTCCTCCAGGACAGCCTCCTCCAGGACAGCCTCCTCCAGGACAGCCTCCTCCAGGACAGCCTCCTCCAGGACAGCCTCCTCCAGGACAGCCTCCTCCAGGACAGCCTCCTCCAGGGCCAGCGCCTCCAGGACCGCCGAGGGCCTCTCTAGACGGTCCCGCGCCGCTCGCCTCACGTACGGGCACGTGAAGGAAAAGGAGTCGTCCTCCGAGGACCGCCCTGGACAGTCCAGCACCCCTCGCCGCACGTCCGGGTAGCTGAAGGTGAAGGGGCGGTCCTCTGCGAGCAGAGTAGGCGGGCGACCCCACCCTGCCGGCTGCTGCGCTGCCAGCGTCTCCAGCGCTGCAGTCTGCCGCTCCGCCTGGCTCCGGATCAGGGCCGCCAGGTCTGCCAGTTTCTGTGCCAGTGCCTCCATCCTGTCGGGCCCCACGTTGGGAGCCAGTGTAGCACGGCGAGTGCTACGGGGCCGACCGACAGGACAGAGGACACAGGTTTCAGTGCAGGAACGTTTATTTTCTCCAGACACACCCAAGACACACGTGCAGAACCTTCTCCCAGCAGCAGCAGCCCCTTTCTGCTGTGCAGCCATGACTTATCAAGCCAGGCAGGGTGGATTGGTTGATTGGGGCCACCTGTGCCCCAATCAACCTGAGTGGCTGCAGCTCCTCCACCCTGCCACAGACATAGTTTCACAAACAAAAACATCTTATCATGTAGTGCATCTTGAACCTTCACAGCCTACTTGTTTTGGTGGGGAGGCTGAAAAACACAGAGATTAACAGCCATCTTTTCTTAACTTGTGCTCAAAATGCCACTTGAGTATTTTATTAGTATTTATACAAATATTCAAAAACTTTAAAGGAATTTGCACACCAGAGATGCTGAGACGAGACGCTTGATCTTGAGAGTCAAACCTGAGGTTTAGTTTGGGGGAAATCCCTGCAAAAAAGTATTTGGAAGTCTCCAAAAGTTAAGTCAAGGTTAGTCGGATCCTGAAGCTTTACAGCGTTGATGACGTCACCCCAGTGAGCAGACTTGATGCTTTGGACAGATTACCAAGATCAGTAAGGACTGGGAGTCTCTCCATGACGATGTCCACTGCATCTGGCTTGTGGCATTCATAGTGCATTGCGTATGTGCATTTTATACTAATATTATTATTGATAATTACAGAAATAATACATTTTATTTGCTTAGCGCTTTAAAAAAAACACAAGACAAGCGTAACAGGACACAATCACACATTAAAAGCAGGTCTGAACAGGTGGGATTTGAGGAGTGATCTAAATGTGGGTAGGTCTGTACAGTCACGGGTGTTTGGGGAGAGAGTCCCAGAGGGTGGGAGCAGGTATGGAGAAGGTTCTCTCTCCTCAGGTCCGCTACTCGGTTCTGAGACAGGAGGTTAAAATTCAAATAACCATTTGTTCCAGGGGGGAATTCAAAGTTTTAATTCTGGAGTTAGAGCAAGTTAGAGAGACCAAACGTTACTTGTGCTAAATAGGTCATGTACAATGAACTAGACCACCGCAAATATTATATTCTTAAGGATCCCTTAGCTGTCTGACAAGGTGCCTAATGTAAAAGATTAAATTCAGCACTGAACAGTTCCTGCACAATAACAACACAGTAATACTAGGGAATTTACAACACTTATATTGTCACCAGTTTTGGCTTAATTTATGGGAAACATCCCTGTGATCAGTATATGACTCTTTCAACTCAAGCCACACATAATGGCATGTTATGCAACTGGTTAAAACCAACAACCAACAACCTGTATTAAAGAAGACTAAAGGGATCCCCCTCTCCAACCGGCTTGATTCTTTAATGGGGATCTGCCACATCAATCAGCAATCCTTCTTTCTGAGTCTAGCCCCTCAAACAATGTCCTCTGATATTTTTAGCCTGCAATATCTGCAGAACTTATTATGGATCCAGATATTGTAGTAGGATCTATAGTTCTTCAGATTTAGCTAAGACTCGACCACAGCTACACCAACATTGAAGCCTTCAATTATATTGAAGAGCCTGATATCCTGACAACAATAGTTGATACACTCATCCGAAATTCCAGATGTGACCTGAGCTGGCACTGGTGCAATGGATTCTCTCACTGGTAGTAGTTGTCCAAACTGGCTCGCAGCATCAAATCGGGCAGTAGTATTGACCAGGCCCCCAAAACTGCCAGGGCTCCCTTCTGGTTTGGGACAAAGCCAGGCTCCAATTACTGAAATCAATCTACCTGCAGCTGGACCCGCCCACAACCCAAGTGGGCCCCATATACTGGACCTTCCTCCATCCAACTGCACCTTTCTTCAGGTTGGTAGTGACTCCATCCTGCTTCAGGGGCTTCAGCATCACGGCCACTTGCCGATGGATGGATGGATGGATGGATGGATGGATGGATGAAACTTTTTGAGTTGGGATTGATATTAAACGCAAGGTAAATGTTCTCAATGATGCAAAAAGTTTTTTTTCATAATAATACACCCCTGTGATGCTAAACCAGTTAAAGAACTGTAAATGACAGTTAAAACAGAGACTCACACCAACAATGTGAGTCTCTTTTGGTCAAAGGAGGTGAAGTGGAAATTATTCTGTTCCTCCAGAACTTTCTCTCTGAAGTCAAACTCTTGTTTTCTCAACCCTCGTCTGTGATCATAAATCGATCCATTCTTCCGTAAAGCTTTGAAAACCGATGTCATCTCTTCAAGTCACTGAACTAGAATCAGGAGTTACTTGGATCTTCTCTGTGATGCAGCAGAAAGCATGAAGCTACTTCTCTGTTTGGATTCATGAGTGACAGATTAAACAATGCTGGATGAAAACGATAATGATAATCTTTACAAACCAACAGACAACAACAATAACCATACCAGGAAAGTTTGGACTCTAAATTACTGATGAATGTTTGTGGGATGGAAATAAACATGTTGAAGTTTTCATGGCAGGAAAAACGACAGCTACATGTGACTGATTGCAGACTCCAACACGTGAATATTTGCAGCTGCTTATCACGTCATTCTCCATGTGACTTCAGCTCTGTTTGTCCGTGAACTCCAGAAATGTCCCGCATGTCTGTGTTGTTACAACAACTCTGTTTGAAGCTACAGCGTGGTGGAGGTGGAGAGATTTCCAGGAACTGGAGGAATGAGATCTGCTGCTGATACCTGTCCCTCCTCTTCCTCCTCCTCCTCCTCCTTCTCCGTCTCAGGTGCAGTTCTGACTCATTCCAGGATCAGTTGGGTCTCAGTGGGGTTCGTTCCAACTGCACAATCTTCTCCTTCAACTCTTTGAACTGTTTTGAAGAAACTGTAAGTTTGTTTGTTTGTTTCACTCTCGAACTTTGTCTTCAGGAACTTTCCTGTTTGTTTCTGCTCCCTCATGTTTGGAAAAGATGTTCACTGCAGAATTCCATCCTTTTTGTGTCTGAAGACAAATCTACATGATTGTTAGATGATAATATTTATATTTTACTTTATTGATCAGCTGATGATTAGTCTTCTTCATCAAAAAAACTGGGAGGTGTATTTTTATTTTCCTGGAGTGAAGCTGTCGTCTCCAGCATTAAAGTCAGACTGCTGTTTCCTGCTGAGCCTTTCAAAATATAGTGTGGTTCCTGGAAGAAGTGGATGTTTGCTGCTTGTTTAACTGTCGTGTAATGAGGCTGTGAAGGAGGACGACGCTTCTCTCTGCAGGACAGCTTTACCTTTGAGCTTCTTCATATTTCCAGGAAACAGACTGACGTAGAGGCCGAGTCTCTTTCAGGTTTTTCCAGATTTTCAATTCTGCTGATCAGCTGATCTCTGTACAACACCAGTGATGTGTGTTTCCTCTGCAGAGGAAGGTGTGTGAGTTCATGTGGAGGTAAATTCAGCAGAATGGATCACTGTGAGGACAGAGAGGAAGGAGTCCCTCCCTCTAAAACCTCTCTGTGTGGGGAAGATGAGGGTCGGAGCAAAACTCAGAGGTGAGATGAGCATCTCTAACTGTCTGTGACTCTTCTGCATGTCAGAGGCCAAGACTCACATCACCAAACATCATTATTACAGGAATCAACCTGAACCTGAACCTGGACCTGAATCTGATCATGTACCCAGCTGTGTGTCCTTGAAGAGTAACCAGTCAAAGAATATTATTTTTGAGTTTAAAGGAGGCCAACAGTCTTTCTCAGAGAGGTGAGATGTATTAAACCAATTAAAATTTTACTGATCCTGAGGATCATCCAGTGTAAATCACCGGGTTTATGTCTCCATTAGTTGTCCATGTTCCTGATCTTGTAACTTTTCTTGGAGTAGAAATGGACCTTGTAAATATGTGAATGAGCAGAGTTCTCACTGAGGTCACATGTTCTCGGTGGGATCAGCAGAACTAGTAAACTTTCAGCACCACCAGTCCTCTGATGGACTGTCCTCATCCAAACAGGACTTCATGGACCTCAAGCTTGTGTTTGTCTCTGTGAGGACAGACATGATGTGAGCTAATTCTTCCTGATTCCTCCACAGAGTGGACCAGCAGAGCTCAGAGCCTCCCAGCGGCCCGTCTGTCCTGCAGCATCAGACACAGCTGGACTCCATATTTCTGGTCTGTACATGAACAACAACTGCTTTTCCTTTTTTTTTTTTTTTTTTTTTTAACCTTGTCTGCACACATATTAATGATTGATACCATGTAGGTAAAAACCAAAGGCATATATATGTGCATTATTGCTATATTTAATATATATACATATATACGCCTACATACGCATACACATACATACATAAAAATATGGGTGGGGGGGTGACATCCACTGCCAATCCAGGAAGCAGGAACACACGGAGGCCCACGTCAAGCACTGGAAATCTGCAACAAAAACCACAAACAAAACACAAAACCAACGAAACCAATACGGAGCCGACCAAAACACAAGCAGCAATCAACCCAAATCACAGTCTGAGCTAAGCTACCACTAACTAACCCCAAAAACTACAGAGCGAGCATGCAGGTGAACAAGCCAGTATGTATGTCTATGTGTGTGTGTGTCTATGTGTGTGTGTGTGTGTGCGTGTGTGTGTGTGTGTGAGTATGCGTGCGTGTGTGTGTACTGCAACTGCTTTTCCATCTATTCTGTTGATATTGGTCTCTGGAGACCGGTGGATGGTCACTCTGTCCAACATGGATCTGTTTGTGTCCATGGTTTCAGTCTGATTGTGTTCTTCATGTGGTCTTCTGTTCCAGCTGCTGGAGGACAACATTGTCATGTTTGTGAAGAACGAGTTGAAGAAGATCCAGAGGGGTCTGAGTCCAGATTACCCAGAATCCCTTGAGCATCTGTTTGAGGGTGAGGATGAAGAGCAGAGGAGGAGGAGGAGCAGCAGAGAGGCGTTTGTGAAGATCACAGTGAACTTCCTGAGGAGAATGGAGCAGGAGGAGCTGGCTGAGCGTCTGCAGAGCAGTAAGAGTTTTTCTCTGAATATTTAAGCTGCTGGATAAATGACCCAGAATGCCTCAGGAGAAGAACAACATCAGGAGATGAACAAATCTGCATTAAGGCTGCGTCCCAATTGAACCCCTCACCCTCGTTTTCTTCACTAACCCTAACTTTTGCACGTTCCCGTGAGGGTAGTGGTGTCCCAATTCCTCTTTTCACCTAGGGGGAGGGGGCATAACGAGGGCGAGGGGCTGAGAATAGCCCCTACGGATCGAGGGATTTCAGATGCTCACTTCGCGGACTGAATCCAAAAAAAAAACATGGCGGACATTTCTTATTTTTTTGTGAATAAAATCAATATTTTCAGTTAGTTTCTGCATAAAAATGCGTTTTGATTACATTTCTAGTGACAAACCAATATTTTACTTTCATAATATTCACTCAGTGAATGTACATAATCCCTTTTTTGTCCGTTGTTCGCGAAGAATCACGCCGGAGTAAAGGCTGTTAGGTTACGCTGTAGGCTACGTAACCTACGCCGTAGGCTCTGCGTCGATTTGACTCGCCGACCGAAGGCAAACAGGTAGACTCGTCTCAGAGAAATAGAGAGAAATAATCCTGTGACTCGTCAGATTTGTTTTGGATGTTTCTGATATAATAGTTTTCAGAAACCACAAAGTAATCCAGCTGTTATCTGGGTAATTTACACACTTTCAGATAAAGTTGCCGAAGATCACGCCAGAATAAAGGGATTTATGGTTCCGCGTTACACCAACGCAGACCCTACGGCGTATGTTACGTAACCTACGCCGTAAGGTCTGCGTCGATGTACGCGGCGACGCGCGCTGTACGCCGTACCCTACGCTGTAGGCTCTGCGTCAATTTAACGCGGACCCAAGCTCCGGAGCCGGCAGACAGAAATCTCAAAATTTCTGAGCAAATTTCTTAACAGGCGTAGCTACAACTGTTAGATTTCATCTATTAAACCAACATCTTCCTAAATGATTTATTTCAGCCAGCGTAATTCTCAACAGAGCTGCAGGTTTCTCTCCCGGGACGACGCAGCAGCTTGACCCGGCGGACACGTCTGTTCTCGGGCTGTGAGCTGCTGCTGCTCCCCGGGGGCGGCGGCTCTTCTCATCTCTGAAAACATCGGGTCAAATTTCTTAACAGGCGTTATTTGGATAAACTGAGCCCCGGTTGCGGATCTTAAGGTTACCTTTATGCCTGAAAAAATATTAAAACTTAATAAAGTGCCATATTAACAGCGCTACAGCTGAAATTAAAACAGCTTTTGGCTCTCTGCTTCCTGATCAGGGTAGGGATGAAAACCAGGGGGAGTAGGAGAAATGGGACAGGCACCTGGGCCAAGTGCCCTAGATCTCAAGTGCCCTAAAATCTCCCCCTTCTTTTTTAGGAGTTAGGGAAGAAAACAAGGGCGAGTGGAGAAAAGAAGGGCGAGTGAAGTTGAATTGGGATTGGGCCTAAGTTGTTGAGTGAACTTTATAAAACACTAAATCTCTTTCTTTACATTCTTTCATTTAGGTGCGTTTGTTACAGTGTATCAAAAGCAGCTGAAGTCTAAGCTGAAGAAGAAGTACCAGTGTGGGTTTGAGGGGATTGTTAAAGCAGGAAACCCCACCCTACTGAAGCAGATCTACACAGAACTCTACATCACAGAGGGAGGGACTGGAGACGTCAACGATGAAAATGAAGTCAGGCAAATTGAAGCAGCATCCAGGAAACCAGACAGAGCAGAAACAACTATCAGACAGGAAGACATCTTTAAAGTCCCACCTGGAAGAGATGAACCAAAAAGAACAGTGATGACGAAGGGACTGGCCGGCATCGGGAAAACAGTCCTAACACAGAAGTTCAGTCTGGACTGGGCTGAAGGAAGAACCAACCAGAACATCCAGTTCTTGTTTCCATTCACCTTCAGAGAGCTGAATGTGCTGAAAGAGAGAAAGTTCAGCTTGGTGGAACTTGTTCATCACTTCTTCACTGAAAGCAGAGAAATCTGCTGCTTTGAAGAGTTCCAGGTCGTGTTCATCCTTGACGGTCTGGATGAGAGTCGACTTCCTCTGGACTTCCACAACAATCAGGTCCTGACTGATGTTACAGAGTCCACCTCAGTGGACGTGCTGCTGACAAACCTCATCAGGGGGAACCTGCTTCCTTCTGCTCGACTCTGGATCACCACACGACCCGCAGCAGCCAATCAGACCCCTCCTGAGTGTGTCTCCATGGTGACAGAGGTCAGAGGGTTCACTGACCCACAGAAGGAGGACTACTTCAGGAAGAGGTTCAGAGATGAGGAGCAGACCAGCAGCATCATCTCCCACATCAAGACATCACGGAGCCTCCGCATCATGTGCCACATCCCAGTCTTCTGCTGGATCACTGCTACGGTCCTGGAGAAAGTCCTGGAAACCAGAGAGGGAGGGGAGCTGCCCAAGACCCTGACTGAGATGTACATCCACTTCCTGGTGGTCCAGGTCAAATTGAAGAAGGTCAAGTATGATGGAGGAGCTGAGACAGATCCACACTGGAGTCCAGAGAGCAGGAAGATGGTGGAGTTTCTGGGGAAACTGGCTTTTGAGCAGCTGCAAAAAGGAAACCTGATCTTCTATGAATCAGACTTGAAGGAGTGTGGCATCGATGTCAGAGAGGCTTCAGTGTACTCAGGAGTGTTCACCCAGATCTTTAGAGAGGAGAGTAGCCTGTACCAGGACCAGGTCTTCTGCTTCATCCATCTGAGTGTTCAGGAGTTTCTGGCTGCTCTCCATGTCCATCTGACCTTCATCAACTCTGGTGTCAACCTGCTGGTGGAACAACAAAACACCTTCAGATGGTTTAAAAAAAGAGCAGGGACTCATCTCTATCGGACTGCTGTGGACAAGGCCTTACAGAGTCCAAACGGACACCTGGACTTGTTCCTGCGCTTCCTCCTGGGTCTTTCGCTGGACACCAATCAGACTCTCCTACGAGGTCTGCTGGAACCAAAACAAAGACGTTCAGATAACAATCAGGAAACAATCAAATACATCAAGAAGAAGATCAGTGAGGATCTGTCTGCAGAGAGAAGCATCCACCTGTTCCACTGTCTGAATGAACTGAACGATGGTTCTCTGGTGGAGGAGGTCAAACGGTACCTGACGTTAGGACGTTTCTCCACAGATGAACTGTCTCCTGCTCAGTGGTCGGCTCTGGGCTTCATCTTACTGTCATCAGAAAAAGATCTGGAAGTGTTTGAACTTAAGTACTTAGCTTCAGAGGAGGTTGTACGGAGGCTGCTGCCGGTGGTCAAAGCCTACAAGAAAGTTGTGTAAGTACCAACAGACACACCTGTTTTAATTACAATCAAATGTTGTGTTCATGGAGAACATCAGTTAAATTCACTTTTCAACTGAGTTCAGGTTGACGTAGGACCAGTTCTCAATGATAATTAATCTCAGGGAACTTTACATGAAGCAACATTTAATGATTAATAGTTCAGTTTATCAGTACTCATTAAAGTTCTGTTATTTATTTCTTGACATAATCAATGTTTAAATAACTTAATCATCTCCTCTGCAGGTTGAGTGGTTGTAACCTCTCAGAGGACATTTGTTCAGATCTGTCCTCAGTCCTCAGCTCTCATTCCTCCAGTCTGACAGAACTGGACCTGAGTGACAACGACCTGCAGGATTCAGGACTGAAGAAGCTGTGTCGTGGACTGGAGAGTCCACGCTGTAAACTGGAGTCTCTCAGGTCAGAAACTGTTGACCGTTAGAGCTGTGGTTGATGTTGAAAGGATGTTTAAGGACTAGAATTTATTTTGCTGTGTTTCTACAGGCTGTCAGGCTGTCTGATCTCAGAGGAAGGTGGTGCTTCTCTGGTCTCAGCTCTGAGTTCCAACCCCTCCCATCTGAGAGAGCTGGACCTGAGCTACAACCATCCAGGAGAGTCAGCAGTGCAGCTTTTGTCTGCTGGACTGGAGAATCCATGCTGGAGACTGGACACTCTCAGGTACGAACACAGCTGCTGCAGACACACATGGTGTCTTATAGACGAGGACGTCTCTGTTCTTTACTCATGTTGTGCAACAAGTAGCGCTGTTCAGTTATTAGTTCGGCACTAGCTCTGTCAAACAGCCATTGTGACGAGAATTTGTGTAAAACACCACAAACAACTTCTCATAAAATTTAAATCAATGAGAATTTATTCACATCAGGTACCAAGTAGATGGTAAAGCGATACCCAAATAAACTCTGATGACACCTACATTAAAAACATAAACATTAACATTATCAAGAAAAACAATAAGATTAAAACATTAACTGCATGAATGGAAACAGAAATCAAAACAATAAACACATGATACAAAACGATCATCTATGTTTCAAAACACAACGTAGCAACGCATTTATAGATGGCAGCGCCCTGTGGTATTTGAAGATGGTGGCGCCCTGTGGTATTTAAAGATGGCGGCGCACATGGCCACGCCACGTGCAATCAGACATGATGACAAAACACGGCGTTTAAAAAGTGAATAACTTAACTAATTTAGCTCTTAACCTCTCTAGATTAAACTGATCACCCAGAACCATAAACTTCACGCCTCCTCTGGGTCCGGATCGGGAAGCTGCGGGCTCTGTCGACTGCGGGTTGCGTTTCTGCCGGGGTTTTCCAGTCAGAGTCTCTCGGTTTCTGTCTCCTCCTCCCTGAAACGAAACGGGACAGCGGTGGAGCGCCGCCTTGGGCCGGGCCGTGCTTTCGGATCGAACAGAGCCTCTCACGCGCTTCGAGGCGCGGCGGGACCGGTCACTTGTAGATGTGACTGGTCTCGTCAGTCGCCGAAGCGCGGGCGCCACGGATCCAGGAAATGCAGCTCACAGCTGAGGCGAGACGCCGGTTGGCCGTCCTCGAGACGTCCCGATTCTTGATATGAACAGAAAAATCTGAGCGGGAAAAAGGGGTTTCAGTCGGAGCTTCCAGTCCCAGCGGGCTCCCATCTTATGGCTGATCATGGACTCAGATGGCGGGATGTTTCTCGTGGATATGAGAAACTTAGAGAGGAGAAAGTTAGTGGGAAATGGGATCCGATAACTCCGCAGCGGTCCGGGCCGCGGGAAGCCGCTCCGATTTCCCGGTAGGATGGTCCATGGAATCTTCTCCCCCCCTCCTGGGGGGGGAGGCCGGTCTGGTCCCAATGAGCTTTTGAGAAGAAGCCAAGAGCTGACGAGCTGAAGAGCTGAAGAGAAGAGAGTTGGGGGAGAGACAGAGATTTTGTTTTCTTTGTAGTTTTTCAAAGCGGCCATTTTAAGAGGCATCCGCTTTCGGATTGAGCCGGCTTTAAATTCAAATTCACATTCACAAAATGTTCACAAAACATTCATGAGTCCAGAGTTCACATGAGCACATGACGGTAGCACAACACTCACATTCTGTCACATGCAGAACAGCTTGAGGAACTTTATGTGTTTTAGCGTCAATCATCTAAACTCCACCATAACTGAGATAATACTGAAGGAGAACACAGATTCCTGCCTCTGGAGTCCTGATGTTGGTCATTACTGCTCATCATCTTTGTCCCACACTAAAACACTCAACTCCAAATGATCCCAGCTGAAATCAGAAGAACTTTCATCTTCTGGATGTTTTTCTCTGACCTTGATCACATCTTCATCAGTGTGTGAGAGCCATGTAATGTCCATGCTTGCTGAAAGAGACTGTGCTGGTCTGACCCCCCTCCTCATTTCAGGGTGGAGCCTGCTGGACAACGATGGTTGACACCAGGTCTGAGGAAGTGTAAGTGTGTTTTTATTTCATTCACACATTCAACCATCTTCACACTGACACATCACTCATTCATGAGTCCATCAATGATCAATAACAGATCAATAATAACTGCACCTGGGTTGTTTGTTCTCTCCATCAGATTCCTGTCAACTCACCATCGACACAAACACAGTCAACAACAACATCAAATTGTCTGACCACAACAGGAAGATGACGTGTGTGCAGGAGGAACAGTCATATCCTGATCATCCAGACAGGTTTGATCACAGGTGTCAGCTGTTGTGTAGAGAAGTTCTGACGGGTCGCTGTTACTGGGAGGTCGAGTGGAGAGGAAGAGTTTCTGTATCAGTGAGTTACGGAGGAATCAACAGGAAAGGAGAGTCTAATGACTGTGTGTTTGGGAGGAACAATCAATCATGGAGCCTGTTCTGCTTTTATGATCGTAGTCGGTACCATGTCTGTCACAATGACAAAACATCTTTCACCTCTTCCTCGGTCTCTGACAGAGTAGCAGTGTCTGTGGACGTTCCTGCTGGAACTCTGTCCTTCTACAGCGTCTCATCTGACGGACTGATCCACCTCCACACCTTCAACACCACATTCACTGAACCTCTCTATCCTGGGTTCTGGTTCAGGTTCAGGTCTGGTTCTTCAGTGTCTCTGTGTTGAAATCAATATCAACACAGAGAAACTGTCCCTGATGGCCTGATGGACACAAAGTCCAGTCTTTAAAGATGGAAGCTGCCGTTATTCCAGGATCCACATATTGTTCTTCTATCTGTTTCCAGTCAAAGCTTCACGTGAACATCAGCATGTTTCTCTGAAGCTCAGTTCAGCCGGTGTCATGGTAAAGGCAGGTTTATTTATATAGTACAATTCAACAACAGAGTTATTCACAGTGCTTTACACAGACATGAAAAAACATGATGTAAAGTTTCCGATTTGTAGTTACCTAAACACACAAAATAGTCCCAGTCTTTTGGATAGGACTCTAACCAGGCAAGTGCTGTGCCAGAAAGTCTCACCCAGTTCTTCAACCATACTATCAAGATATTATGGTCAAGCGTATTGAATGTAACACTGAGATCCAGTAAGACCGAGACTGAAATGTTGCCAGTATCCTTATTGGAGTGGTTGTCATTAAGGAGCTTTACTAGAGCTGTCTCAGTGCTGAGATGTGGACAGAAACCTGACTGGCAAACATCATTTATTGTTAGGAGGTTATACGGCTGTTGGAAAAAAAACTTTTTCTATGATTTTATTAAGAAAGGGGAGGTTTGATACTTGCCTATATCTGTTTTTAAGTGATCTGTTTAGATGAATAAAGTGGTGTTTGTATACTGTATATGTAAATTCTAACCAAGATGAATAAAATGATCCATCCATTATCTAGAACTCCTTACTGTTCAGGGTCACAGCCTTGTTGATTTTAAACTGTACTATGATGATTTTTATGTACATTTGGAGAAAACGGCGTGCTCCTATTTTAGTTTGCTCTAGACTCGCCACTGATCACCATCGACACAAACACAGTCCACAACAACATCAAACTGTTGACAACAACAGGAAGATGACATATGTGAAGGAGTAACAGTCATATCTTGATCATCCAGACAGATTTGATCACTGTTGTCAGCTGCTGTGTAGAGAAGTTCTGACGGGTCGCTGTTACTGGGAGGTCCAGAGGAGAGGAAGAGTTTATGTATCAGTGAGTAACAGAAGAATCAACAGGAAAGGAAAGTCTAATGACTGTGAGTTTGGGAGGAACGATCATTCCTGGAGACTGTTCTGCTTTGGTGATGATGGTCAGTACCAGGGCCGGACTGGGAAACCTTTTCAGGCCAGGAGTTTACATGCAGTCAAAATTCGGTTTAAGGTCAATATTCCGGTTACTGAAACATTCAGAATAATCAGTACATGCGTGAGCTAACAGCATTATCCCTGTATACATGGTATTGGTAATCATTTGGGATATCTCCATCAAACCAGCGACGCATGGAGAACGTCATGACCCAATTCCCGTCATTTCCGCTTCTTCTTCCTGCATCCAAATTCAAAACAACAATAATAACAGCAGCACGGTGGATAATGAACAGCCCAGTACAAGTCGCCTTCTTTTAGGCTTTGGTGCTGGTACTGACCCACCAGCAGGACTTAACACTATTCCTCGTCGCCTTCTTCATTAATGGAAGGCGAGAACGTGAAGAAATGGCAAATGGAGCCGGAGCTGTGCCATCCATATCCATGCTACCCGTTTCCACCAGAGCAGCCCAGACACTTTGGGTGAAGGTGCAGTCAGGACTGGTGGGAACGTTCACCGACGCATGCTTGATCTGGTCTGGCGTTCGTACAAATCCTGCTTCGCGCAACTTTTCGCTCACCTTTTTGTAAATCGCTATCCCGGTAATTTCTATTGTCTACAAATGTCAAAATGTTCATATCTTTCATTACATTTATGAAGTGATTAATCTCCTCCTGGTCTTGCGTTTCACCATGTTTATAAGATCTTCCTGGACTCAAAAGACCAAGATTCCTTACGAAAAGAACATGCGCAGAAAACAAATTCATGTTCATTTTGATGGGGATGTCCTGTTAGGCGTATACATGGCCAAATATTCGGGTTAGAAAAGGAGTAACCCAGGGGTCATATTCGGGTTTTTAAAAACCGGAAGGGGTTATTGGTGTTTACATGGCCGTGGGCGACCGGGTTATTGCTAATATTCCGGTTAGAAAAGGGGTATTGATGGCATGTAAACGTAGTCTGTGATTTCTAAGGTTGGAATATACAATCACTTTACTGCTGTATTTGTGATGGTACTACTTTAATAGTAGGGGAATAAAGATTTTATATAATAAGCAGTGTCACGGTTAGAGCTATAAATAAATAGCCATGCCATGTAGAATACCAACTGCCTCAGTGGCACATCGTCATACTAATGAACCCCAACCTACGGTAAATCCAAGGTTTCATGTTGGTGCGGGGATACATAACAGCAAATCAGCAACAGAAAGAAGAATTCAACAACACAATCGTTTAAAAGAATAACGCTGTAATGCCAAGAAAGCTACTATTACAAATGAGAGCCATTTATGTCAAAAGGCCGTGTTTGCTGGTGTTCATATGTCTGCAACTTTTTTTTTTTTAAAGGTTTTTTTGGGCTCTAGTGGCCCTTTATTGGAGATGCAGACTGGAAAGGGGTAGAGAGAGAGAACGGGGAAGACACGCAGCAAAGGTGCGCGGGCTGGATTCGAACCCGCGACCGCTGCAGGAGGAGGACTGTAGCCTCAGTATATGGCCCACTGCGCCACCAAGCGGCCCCATATGTCTGCAACTTTTGCATGCTGTTGCTCTACTGTAGAAATGCTTCTGTACCTTCTGCCAATTGCTCTGCAATTTCTCCTGAAGCAGCAGCAGGACTGGTGATTTCCATTGTATTCATATACATATAGTGTAATGATTATATCCCATTTGTTGCACAAATAAATAATTTGTAATTTTAAAATCTCAATCCTTATTTTAATTTCAAGGCCAGGGTTTATAGGCTACATATTTACACTGTGTAGCCTGAAAGTGTACTGCAACTTACTTGCAGACGCATCTTTGCTGGGGGGGGCCTGAATAAATCAATACATTTTTGGCATTTGGCCGCGTCATCCTCCAGCGCCTTTTTTCCTCTCTTTCTCTGCGCGGCCTTTTCTCTTTTTTTTACCCGGCTGGGTGTCCATTATGTGCCTCGTCTGGACTCGTCTCCTCTCCTCTCCCGGTCCCCTCGCTACACACACACACACTAGGGGTGCAATGGTTCAGGTAGCCCACGGTTCGGTTCGGTTTCGGTTTGTGTTATGTGCATAAAGAGCTTTTTTTCCAAAATTATCTGTTTATTTTGCTTGTCACTTTTCAAAATGTAAATTACTATAATTCTTTTAAGTCAACAGCCTCTTAATCTTGACAACTGTAAAACAGTTACTGAACACAACACTTTTAAATGCTAAACTGCCTTTTATTCCTTAACTACCTGTATACACTATACAGTAGTATAAAATATGTATTAAAAATGTAAACATACAAAAATGTAAACAAAAAAACTTTCAAATGTTAAAGTGCCTTTTAGCTTTGACTACGGGAATGATAGCGTTGTTGAAATGTGTGCGGGAGGCACAACGTAACGTGGGTCGAGTGTTTTCATTAGTTGACGAAAGCCGAAAAGAGCTGCAAATCTTTACCAATGAACGCTCCACTGCACGAGTTATTTTCTTGTGTTTATCTGAAGTGGCTCTATCGGTCTGTTGCATTCTCGATAGACAGTTGTTGTTTTTTCGCTGGTGTTACCTTATCGAGTCGCTCGACTGTCCTGTGTGCAGAAAGCGTTACATCAGGGTGTTGACGCTGGAGATGATGCTCATATTGCTTGTTTCCTTTTGTGTATGGGACATGTTTCAAGCAATGTTTACAGACAGTACAAATTCTGTTAACTGTTTTCACTCCATCGTCGTTGTATTCAACAGCGGAACCGAAATGAAGCCGGTGCTTCTTCAAACTTTTGTCTCTCAACTCCCCCGCTTGTGCTCGCCATGCCTCTGTTGTCCGTGTCTGTTATGTGTGAGGGGGGGAGTGGGCAGAGCTGACGGAACACTGACTACGACTCGCAAGGAGGGCTTTTTTGCAGCAGGCAAAATTAATGGCAAAACTGAAAATCCGCGGCACACAAGGGCGTATTGAACCGTGGAGGGCGAACTGAACGGTTCGGTTTTATACATGCATCCCTAACACACAATACACAAGAATGAGCAGGTCGTGTGGAAACTCATAATACGTTCCACCTGAAATGTAAAAATATTCCACGCTATAACGGTTATCGTACATTCACTCGCTTGGTCCATATGGATGACAGATGTATTCGTTTCCAGTGAAAGTGGGATGAAATGGAACTGAGAAGTCTTAGAGATAATTGGTATGTATTCGTATAATCAAGACATTTAGGGATATGTATATTTCCTGTATATTTGCATCCTTTCAGCAACTCTCTGAGAAACACTGTTTCTTTTTAGATATCTTCAGGTGGGTAGTTTCATCTGCAATCTTAGCCCCAATTTAGCCCCAGCGTCCCGGAGGCCTCCCATTTCCCAACATCAGGGCCGGACTGGGAAACCTTTTCAGGCCAGGAGTCAGTCATGTAACCAGGCCACCTTGGCCTTGCACACACACACGCACACACACACACACACACACACACACACACACACACACACACACACACACACCTTCCACCACACGCTGTCTGTTTGGTTGATACGGACTGTTGGGTTGTGGTTGTGTTAATCGAAACAAACCAATCATCTTGCCCTCCTCACATGCTCCTGGCCTGATTGGCCTCTGATTGGCCTGGCCTGACTCTCTAACTCAGAAAAAAAGTCAGATAGCCGGCGCTGCGGCGCACCAGCTGCCTGTAAAAAAAAAAAAAGAGAGAGAGAGAGAAAGGGAGAGAGAGACGCAGGCGGCAGGCCAGCAGGTCAGTCCTAGACCGGCACATCGGGAATACTCACGGTTCTCCCTATGGCCAGTCCAGGCCCGCCCACCATTAAGGGTGCTATTTCACATTTATGCGAACTTCTTTCTTCTTTGCAGCTTACCCTCAGCATAAAACCCGATGGGAGGATGTCAGACCATGTCTGTGTTTGTGCTAGACATGGTCTGACCCATTGTGCCCATCTCACTCGAGTTAGGCTCCCCAAAATCTATAATGATGTTGATCGTCTGTGCATAAGGTGTCACGGTTTGGTTATTTAGTTCCTGTTTTATTTTGAAACCTGTGTCTTTGGCCCCGTTTACACGTAGCAAAAACTGTGGTGTTTTCGTGCGTTTGGGCCATTCATTTACACGAAAACAAAGCTCAAAGTCACCAAAAACGATAAATTGTAAACAGAGGGAAACAGACATTTAGGCTTCAGATCGTCACATTATGCGACAGAAACGTCCTCAGCATCATGTGTGCGACCTGTGTTTACAATTTGTTTTGCCACCGTCAATATTTTCTTGTAATTTACTTGTTTTATATTCTAACGTCACACTTAAAAGTAACTGCACTTCTCTGTCACCCCAAACAAAAGACTCTCATTCCATCTTTTTTTTTTGTGATTAAACTTTTTTATTGATTTTCATCACTTGCTCAAGCAATTCAGATGTCCATAATGTGACCGTCTACAGTAATACAAAACCAAGCTGCGAACACAACGAGAAAAGAAAAGACAAAGAAACCAAACAAAACAGAAAACCAACAGAAAACATAGAGAACATGCACACTCCACTTAACACCATATGCAACACTGCATTTCCTCATACAACATTGCACTTCACATTCATCTACTGCGCATTATATGATAATACACATACATCAGGGATATGACACACAGATTTCAATTATCATGGCTAACCTCTCCAATGATCATTTCCAGATTGGGGTCCCAGACTTTTCTGAACACACTTACTCTAGACTGTTGTTAACTCTGTGAATAAGCTGCTCAAATGAAGCTATTTTAGCCAACTCATCTCTCCATTCCTTAAAACTGACCTTCTCTCTTGACTTCCAATGCCTAAGTACTATTCTGCTTCCTGTTAGAAGGGCTAGTTTCACCCAAGAACACTTTTGTGCAGACAAGTTAGCTTTTGTTGGTATGATGCCTAATATACATAGTGCTGGATCCTCTGTGAGTTCTGTTCCCAATATATTGTTAATACACCTGACAACCGCTGACCAAATGTCCTGTACCATTTCACATTCATATAACATGTGGATCAATGTACCCCTCCCTTTGTCACACCTCCAACACTTGTCGTCCTTCCTACTCTCGTTCCATCTTGGAAGTAACCAGAAGTTACTCGTGTCAATTGTTGATGTTTTTTTCCAGGATTCCGATAGGCTAACATGACTTTATGCTTAAGCTCATAGCACCCTTAACAGCGTATTTATGCGGGTTCGTGTAAATGATGGTATTTTTCAAAACGTAGAGGGGGAAGTATCCGTTTTTGTAAAAACCCGGCTATGTGTTGATGAGGCATTGTGACACTGTGGCTGACCTGAAACTCCAGCTTCCTACCCCCTGCAGGGCCGACACCTTGGAAGTAGCTTCAACGAAGACTTGAACCACGGGAATGCCATATGACAAAGTTCCTGACTGACTGATATGTTAATACCAACTCATTTGGCCACAGACTTGAATAACGAGAACACTCTATGGGGTAGTTTCCAACTGAATGATATTCATGCCGAATGCCCGAGGATGGCATTTGGCCACACATCACATCTGACTGTAGATACCCTTTAATTGCTTTTTGTCTTTCACCTTTGGCTTGTTGATTCTTGCCTTTTGTGCTTTGAACTTACTGTATAAAGGCCTGATTTCAACCATTCTTGGTCAGCACACCAACTCAGACCCGATCTGTGTTGGTCTGCTCACCGCCGGCTTTCTGAATAAAACTCACTACACCACAGCGGGCTTCTGAACTGGATTTTATATTATTCTTCAACAGTGTAAACGTGGCCTTTGTGTTTCAGTTCTGTCTTGACTTCTCTGGTTCCCATCTGCCATGATTGTCTGCACCTGTGTCTTGTCAACCCTTCTGTGTATATCTGGTCTTGTCTTTCCCTTTGCTCCCTGCTGGTGTGTACTGTTTCATCCCTCCATGTTTCTGGTCAGGTTTGTCACGTTCCAATTCTGGTTTTTGGATCCTGCTCAGCAGTGCCTTTTGTTAATAAATCACTATTTTTGGAACTCCTGTCTCCTGGTCTCCTGCATCTGGGTCCTCTCCACCCCACTTCGTGACATAAGGTCTCATCAGGCTCCAGCTACCCATGTCCAAATGTTTCGGTCTTGGACTTCACTATTCAATTTTATTTATTTATTTTTCTCTTCTGTTAAGCTACCAGCAATATAAACGGCATATCCTACTTCTGGGTAATAAACCCTTATTTATAAGTGCTGTACAGCATACAACAAAACAATACCAAAAGAAAAACACAGTACACAGTGTAGAAACAATAAAATCACTAACATACTAAAATGATCAATAAAATAGTAATAAAAAATAGAAAATAGAGAATAGACGACAAAGAACAGACACATAAAGTGCACAATCACTTCTCACAGATGTAGGGAACTAATTTGTCACACACTAAAAGCCAAAAAAAATTAATACGTTTTCAAAGAAGACTTAAAAACCACTAGGGTCTCAGCAGATCTAACATTTAGTGGCAAACTATTCCACAGCTTAGGGCCGGCCACCGCAAAAGCTCGGTCACCTCTAGTTTTGAGCCTTGATTTCGGGACGTCTTAAAGCAACTGACTTGACGACCTCAGTGCTCTGGATGGTGTGTGAGAGTGGAGAAGTTCAGGAAAGCCGGGCATACACTGTGCGATTATCGGCTCGTTTTGAGCCGATTTTCCAGTCGTGCAACTTTTTTTTGATCGGGCCCGATTTTGACCCAATCGTTGCTTGTGCCTCGTGCAGTGTACGTGGGGTAACGACACCTCACGACGAGCTCCGGATCACAAATCGTGAGGTTGCAAGAAAATCAAGCGTGTTTGAAATCCTGGTCGCTCCTCGTGAAGGAATCGCACAGTTGAAGCTACGACCCGATTTGCCTCATCCTTTCACAGAGAGCATGCGCAATCTCTGATGTCACGTCAAAAACTATTATTTGCAGTTTAAGTGTTGCAAATTCACATTAAAAATCATGTTTTAATAGCAAAAAAAGACCGCATTTCCACGTATGGTGCGGGTCGCCGCGTACCCTGCGCCGTAGGCTGGGATGTCGGGTTCCTCCGCCGAGACACAACTTTTGCGGTATGCGTTCTTTGTTGTGTCAAAAAATGATGCGCAGTGCCCACCCAATCAGAAACGGTACAGATATTTTGGGATTTTTTAAATGTATATATATATATATATATATATATATATAATTATAAAAAAATAAAGGATCCCATAACCTTTGATCAGGTGGGCAGGACGCACGTTTGGGTTGAAACAGCCTACCCGTGCTCCAAAACCGGCCTCGAGTTCCAGTACACAGAAGTCCGACGGGAGGATTATGATCGTATAGTGTGAGCAGACGGGTCACATCTGAGCATCGGCTCGTACAGTGTGAGAACATAAATCGTGGGCTCTGAACTTTTGAACTCTGCGATCTAGTCGTGCAGTGTGAGATGGGGCTGTCTCATACGATTTAAAATATCGCACAGTGTATGCCCGGCTTAAGGTATTGAGGAGCCAAGCCATTCAGTGATTTAAAAACAAGCAGCAGAATCTTAAAATCAATCCTGTAGTGAACAGGAAGCCAGTGCAGGGAGGCCAGAACCGGGGTACCGGTAATGTGGTCACGCTTTCTACTTCCAGTCAACAATAGAGCAGCAGCATTCTGCACCAACTGCAGGTGTCGCACAGAACGCTGGTCTAAGCCCACGTACAAAGAGTTGCAGTAATCTAGCTGTGATGTAATGAAAGTGTGAATGACCCTCTCCAAGTCTTTTAGAGATAGGTAAAAAAGCACCTTTTACAACAGACCCAATCTGTCTATCGAATTTAAAATCACTATCAAAAATGACACCAAGGCTTTTAATAAAATAATTCATTTTGGAACCAAGGGGGCCCAGAGCATCAACAGAGTCATTTAAAACAGCCGGATGCCCAAACACAATAACCTCTGTTTTATTTTCATTTAAATTCAAGAAATTTTGTTCCATCCAAACATTCTTTATTGTCCTTCCAAACCAACCAGCAAATATACCTATTCAATTTTTGGACATGGATATTCAACTGTATTTCTGTTTTGTACAATTCCATTCAATTCAATTTTATTTATATAGCGTCTAATACAACAGATGTTGTCTCTAGACGCTTTCCAGAGATCCAGGACATGAACATGAACATAAACATAAACATAAACCCCCGAGCAATTATTACATAAACAATGGCAGGTAAAAACTCCCATAGTGGGAGAAAAACCTTAAGCCAAACAGTGGCAAGGAAAAACTCCCCTTTAGGAGGGAAGAAACCTTGAGCAGGACCAGGCCTGCAGGCAGGCGGAAGCAGCAACAGCAGACATCCACGTAGGCAGGTGGAAGCAGCAACGGGATGACCGGGGATGGGGGGGGAGGGCCGGGAACACAGGCCAGAACGCAGCTCCCGAGGCTCCAGCAAACATGCACAAAAGAGAAAAAAGGGGGGCCAGCACAAGAAACTACAGGTTCGATGGACAAAAATGATAGCTATGAGATATTTATAATAGATAGTACAAAGGTTCAATTTGATCCGACAGCTTTGTTTGTAGTTTTACCTCCTACTCTGCAGCTTCCTAAATATAAAGCTGACTTTGTGGTCTTCATTTCCTTATTGGCTCTCTGTTCTCGCTCCTCTTGGACCAAGGACATCCTTCAGTTGGAGAAAGTTATGTGCTCGATACAGGTTCACTTGCAAAGTTTAATTAAACTTGGATCCATTTTTATTTTTATTTTCAGACTTTTAATGCTCTTCCAGAGTAACCGGTGTGAGTTTGTGGCATGCTGGGAATGTTTTTTATCCATCTCTGTTGTAATGAACATATTGAACTTTTATTTAGCAGCGGGTGACCCATTTGTGTTTTGATTTTGTTTGTTTTTTGGGTTTTATCTCATTGATTTCATATTATCTTATTTTTTTACTTGTTATACTTGAGATGTCGGATCTTGTGTTTCTCTTTGAAAAATCAATAAACAACTGTTTTTTAAAAAAGTCTATTTTTGTAGCATATTTCAGTAACAAGGCAATTCAAGTAGTGAATGATATGATAGAAAAAAAAAGAAAGAAGATGGGCTTCTTAGGGCGTAAAGATGCTGCTCCCTTCAGGTGTCGCCTCGGCAAGTTGTTTGGCCTTTGCCACATAGAGGAAGGTTTTAAACCTACTCTTAAAGGCAGAGAGTGTGTCCGCCTCTCGGACCAAGACTGGAAGATTATTCCAGAGGTTAGAGGCCTTTTGGAGACTGTAGGAATCACAAGTGATCTTGCATTCTGTGAACACAGAGATCTAGCAGGATAGTAGGGAACTATGAGTTCTTTGAGGTAGGATGGAGCCTGACCATTCAGGACTTTATAGGTGAGGAGGAGGACGTTAAACTCTATTCTGGCTAATAATATTGGGGTGATATGGTCTCTTTTCCCAGTTCCTGTTAGCACACCAGCGGCGGCATTCTGAACCAGCTGGAGAGACTTTAGCGTCTTGCTGGTTCGGCCTGATAACAAGGAGTTACAGTAATCTAACCTTGAGGTGACAAATGCATGTGCTATTTTTTCAGCATCTTTCTGTGACAGGATGTGTCTGATTTTGGCAATATTACATGGATAAAAATAGGCAGTTCTTGAAATTTGCTTGATGTGGGATTTATCCTGATTGAATATGACCCCCAGATTCTTTACAGTGGTGCACAACCCTCTGAATTTATCTGGGTTTGGCACAAAGGCACAAAGGAAGACACTGGCTTGTGCCCCCTCCTTAGGTTGCATTTTTCATCATAACTGATTGAAGTATTTTTTCTTTTTCCCAACTTTTATAGATTAAAACTCTGGTACTTTCATGTTTTTGAAAGTTTAAATATTCCAATATTAAACGAAGGAGAAATATTTGATTAATCCTTTGGCTTACTGTCAGGTACACTCAGCTCAAGGACTTAAAATACGGTCCCAGTGGGAGGAAAGAGGGGAGCAGAAGTGAAACACTAAACTTTCTTTTACCTTCCACGCTGGGGGAGATGTGGTCGTACAATTACACACGAAAGTCGAGTGGTTTAGCTGGATCCTAAATTTGCATTTCACACTTTATTGCCATATTTGAAGAAGCCTAAATGTCACTTTGCTGTCAGTTAATGGCTGTGAGCTGCATGTTGCCAGTTATCCTTTATTACTTATAAAGACAGAAGAGATTTTGTACTGATCATTGAAGTATAACAGAACAAAAGACCACAAGACTGCAGCAAAGCAGTCTATTATCGGGTTTACTGCAGGAGTCTGAACCACAAATTGGCTAAATCCAGACGCTGTGCCGTCAGCGTCCAGCTCCAGTGGCCACGGCGACAGAACGGTCCTCGTTAAAGTGGCAGATGCTGCTTTCATCTACTGCAGCAAGTTCACCCCTCGGCAGCTCGCCGGGAGCAGATTTAAGTACAGAGGACGTGGGTTGCCACCCAGGATGGAATCTCGGCAGGGAAGACACGAGCGTGCAAAAGGAAAAGGCAGGACAAAGATCCTCTTTTATCGACAGTTTGTACACCAGCTCAAGTACATCAGCCCTAGTATGACCTTGCGGTGCCTAAATGTCATTACGATGACGTAATTGATAGGGTTGTAACGATACACTAATCTCACGATACGGTACGATACACAATATTGAGGTCACAATAACGATACGATATTATAGCAGTATTTTTTTAACAACCTTGAATAAGGAACATATGACTGGAAAAAATTGTCTTTTATTTGAAAGACACAAAATACAAAACAATGCTGTGCGTTTGCCCTATTGTTACAGTTTGTAATGCTTTATAACTGTTTAAGTTTTAAAGCGCAAGCCAGGCCAACCATTTTCCACAAACTGAACTAAAAGTAAATGTCAGGTATGAATTATGCATCTTCAGTTTCATACAAGTAAAAATATTTTGCCACAAACTGAATAGTTTCTCTCATGTATGACTTGACTTTTTTCTTTTCCAGAAATTTAACAACTAAAATTAAATAAATAAATAAAATTAAATAAACTATAAAAAGTCCCAAACTCAAAATGCAACATGACTGTTATTTATCTTCTACCAGAGCTAAGAGCTTCACATGTTCCCAGCCTGAGGCCGTAAGATGAACCCCGTTATCGTTTCATCCTCACCTTTGGGGACGACACAATCTTTACATCATAAAAAAGATTGATTCATGCTCACCTTATAAGTAAAAGTTTGGAGCTCAAAACCCCGTGATCGGGACCGCAAAACGGTACTAGTTTTTTCTGAGCGTAGTAAGATTTTGGTCCGTGGGTCGAGGCGCGGTCGTCACGTGATCCTGCTGAACCAATAGAATGTTACTAGTAAACACAATATATTTATATTAATAACCCAATATCGCGCTACAGTTTGTCACCTCCACGACACGTATCGTGACGTTTTTGTATCGCAAAATCTTGTGGCATGATATATTGTTACACCCCTAGTAATTGATGACAGGCTGCCTATCAGATGTAGGAGTGGAGATGGCGAGGAGGAGGTACTGGCTTTTCTTTTCAATCGCTTGATTTCCCACCCATGACAACTCCGGGGGGCGGGGTCAAAACACGCCAGGAAAGTTAATGTAGCACCCTCAAGAACTGCTCGTGAACACATACATACATACACATTCATACACATAGCTACCTAGACATATACACACTCACGCACACCACACACACACATAGCCACAAAGACATGTACACATGCATGCACACACACACACACACACACACACACACACACACACACACACACACACACACACACACACACACACACACACACACACACATATAGCCACTCAGTCACATACATACACACACACACACACACACACACAGCCACACAAACATATACATACACACACACACATAGCCATAAAGACATGTACACACACACGCACACACATATACACACACACACACACACGCATGATCATATACATACACGCATATACACAAATAGACATACACACTGGCTTGTTCACCTACATGCTTACTCTGTAATTTTTGGGGTTAGGTAGCGGTAGCGGTAGCTTAGCTCAGACTGCAATCAGATCTCAAGATTTGGGTCGATTGCTGTTCATGTTTTGGTCGGCTCCGTGCCGGTTTTGTGTTTTCTTTGTGGTTTTTTGTTGCAGATTTCCAGTGCTTGACGTGTGTCTCCGTGTGTTCCTGCTTCCTGGATTGGCAGTGGATGTCGTCACACCCCCCCCAAAAAAAAATCACTGGGTTTGTATGTGTATATTTATGTATGTGTATGCATATGTATGTGTATATACCGTATTTTCGCGACCATAAGGCGCACATTTTTTTTTATTTTTTTTTTTTAAATGTGCCGGGCGCCTTAAGAAACGGTGCGCCGTGTCTATTACCTGAATTACGGTAATGTGAGGCCGGCCACCATGAGAACGGTAAAGGGAGAAGGGGGCGGGTGAAGCCCCCGTGAGTTGCGACGTGAATGAGACTCCACTGAGCTGTTTAATGCGTAAACAGATGATAAAGACTTTTAAGGATTTGCTTGATGTGTAAAGTGAAATAAAATACAATCAAACTAAGTTTTGCTCCGCTCTATTTAAATAAGCACACGTTAAAGGTTAAAGCCTCGTGATGCGCGCTGCTGCAGCCGACTTCCTGGTTCCCAAAGCGGTCCGATGACCTGGTTCCCGGCCGCTTTGCGAGCAGAGATTTCTGGGGTCTGTCTCAGGTCAGATCAGCTTCACACTCCGAGATTTGCAGCCAAATCTGTCGGTTACAAACCCGGTACCGGATCCCGACATGCGCGGGTGTGTATTCGCGGCGCGACACACACGGATTCTCATGTATGTGGTGCTGGACTGGCGCAGCTGATGGACAGAAACCTATGGGGATTTTTAAAAGAAAAACTTTGCATAAGACGTTTCCAGCCGGAGTCATTATAAGGACGAATGAAAAGGGGGGGCTGGATGAAGGGATGATGATCAAGAAGCTGATTCCAGGTCTGGAAATTCGGACTGGCGCAGCTGAATCAGCGGAGCTCGTGTCGGATACAAACCCCGGTACCGGCTCCCCGACAGCGCGTGTGTGAGCGGGTCCAGCGCGGCGGAGCGGAGGAGGACCAGCGCGGCGGTCCCGGGACGCGGGACCCGGGACCGCCGCGGGACCAGCGCGGGGTGGGGGGGGGCGGACCGGGACCGGGACCCGGTCCAGCGCGAGGGAGCAGACGGGGAGCGGACCCGGTCCAGCGCGGGGGGGGGGCGGAGCGGAGCGGAGCGGGACCGGGGACCCGGGACCGCCGCGGTCGGGATCCGCAGCACAACGGGGTATGAAAAGTTTATTTAGTCTTGTGCTTGGCTGCCACGCTGATGGACAGAAACTGCCGGCTATGGTGATTTTTAAAAGAAAGGCGTTGCCTAAACAGACTTTTCCAGCCAGAGTGAAATGAAAAGGGCTGGATGGATGAGGAGATGATCGGGTGGCTGAGACAGGTTTATGTGCAGCGCCCCGGTGTTTTTTTTAAATTCTTTAATGCAGAAACAGAATATGAACCTTTGAAGGGTTTGATTGATGTGAAAAGTGAAATAAAATATCAAACTAAGTTTTGCTTCCGCTCTGTTTTTAGCGCGTGTGTGTTCTGCAGCGCGCGTGTGTGCAGCTCCGTCTACAGAGACGGCGCCTTTTGGGTCGGTGCGCCGTATGTGTGTTTTAAAACCAAAAATGACACACAAAACTGAGGGTGCGCCTTTCCACACAGTGCGCCATATGGTCGCGAAAATACGGTATATGTATATACATTAAATATAGTAATAATGCATGTTTTTACCGTCATGGTATCAATCATTAATATGTGGGCAGACAAGGTGGAAAAAAAAAAAAAAAAAAGAACTGCTCTTGAAAACAAACACAAAAAATACATAATAGACAGATTCCTGCACTTCATGCCAAAGAAACAAAAATGTTAATGTGGTTAAGTGGTCAACGGTCCATAAATCCTCCTGCAGAACTTGTGATTGTGATTGTGATAATGATGAAGTAGTGTTATAGCACAACTGCATCTTACAGTTTTTTCTGAAAGCTTAGGCGCTAATTATGTTCTTGTAGCACAATTTCTAAAACTATTAACACACATAGCAAAACCACTCACTGAGTTAGCGAAATTAAAAGCACAAATACTGCTTTGCACTCAGTTTGTAATTTTGTAACACACACTTTTCAAAACTGTAGGCACAATTCACTGCTTACACTCAATTGCCAAATTTCCAAAACACTCCTAGCAAAATTATACACATGTATGGCTATTATTTACACTATTTTGCCAACTGTCTGGCACACTTTCACATGTGAAAACAATTTTAGAGAATTAGTTCACTTTGCAATCAGCGTAAGCACTATAAATAAGCCACAGGTAAGCCGAGGAAGAGGACGTGGAGGTGAAGAAGCAAGAGGTTTAGAGGAAGTTAGAGGAAGAGGACAAGGAGCAGCAAGAGGAGGACGAGGAGGGGGAAGAAGAAGGGCCAGAGCAGACCTGATATGTCATCATATGGGACAATGTTAGTTTCCATAGGGCTGCTTTGGTCCACAACTGGTTTACCGATCACCCACTCTTCATGGCACTCAACCTCCCCCCATACTCTCCATTCTTACTGTAAATCCAATTGAAGAGTTCTTTTCTGCCTGGTGCTGGAAAGTCCACGACCGCCATCCCCATCAACACGCAGCCCTTTTACAAGCAATGGAGAAGGCATGTGGAGATATTGAGCAGGCATCATGTCAGGCCTGGATACGGCATGCAAGGAGGTATTTTCCCCGGTGCCTTGGACTGGAGGACATCGCATGCGATGTGGATGAGATTTTGTAGCCGGACCCAGAGAGACGGCATGATGTAGGCTGATTGTCTTTTTTTTGTGAATTTATTATTTTGTGTTCTGTGCTGTGTCTTTGTTTTGACGAGTGTGAATAAACACCAATACTTGAAGTTTGGATCCCTGTGTGTTTACAGAACTATGACAAAAGTATGACCTCAAACTGACCTAGCCACCTTGTGCACAGAGAAAGCAAAAGCCAGATGTGTTTTGTATTCATACCATCAGTGTGTAGTTGGCACATTATGTGCTTAGTAAATGATGGCATGTGTTTACTGTCTGATATGAAAACACCATTTTTACTAAGGTGTGTAGAGTTAATCAAACTGTGTTTGATTTTGCAAGAGAACTATAAAGTTTTGATAATTTGGTGAAAGGTTTTCTCATTTGTGTGTAGAGTTTAGCAAAAATAGCCAATGTTGCAAAAAATGTACTTAAGGATTCAGAAAAAACTGTAATAATGAGGCCAAAAACAGCTGGAAACTAGATTGTGGTGACTTTAGATCGACCCGCTACATCACATCCAGCCCTGGCCAGAGACAGGCAACACACACCGAAGGTGGCAAAACTAGCATTGAAAAAAAGTGATGGATGAATGAAGTGAATTTAGTGGAAAACACTGTAAATATCCTGACAAGTCTGAAATGAGAGAAACACAAGAAAACACACAACAGGCACACAAGCCTTTGGAATCTGCAAGAGGTAAAACAAACCAACAGAAACAGGTAGAGACACAAACCGCAACCATTCCAGGTCTCTAAAACAAAATGAGGACTAGGCTACTGCGATTGTCTGTCCCCCAAAACTGTGGGGTGAGCATGTATGTGAGTGAGCAGGTGTGTATGTCTGTGTAACTGTTTGTGTGCAAAGTGAAAACAAGGTTTTACCTGAACTGCACCAAGAGTAGAGAAGGGGGAGCACAACCACGCCACCCGAGAGACCAGAAGCCGACAAGAAAGAAACCCGAACCCAAGCCCCCAGCAGCACGGCAGCAGATGCCCCCCCACCCCCCGCTTCTATCCCCCTCATATATATGTATTAAAGCTTCAAACAATGATGAGAAAACTGGCTTATATGCTTCTGGCCTGTTGTTGCTGGTTCTTCTGAGTATTTACAAAAAAAAAGAAGAAAACACTGTGTAAATAAAACACATACAAAATGAACCAGAACACAGATGGACGAACCTTCCCTATCAATATGTCTGTCTATAATGTAGAGTAGAAATGTATTTATTCAGTTTTCACTTTATATTTGTATCACCTGAGAGCTGAAATGCTTTTGTTTGCTTTGTAATCGTAACCAGCGAAATCTAAAGCGTTTCAGTCGATGAGTCAGGACAGTACAATGTGATGATGTTGTTGTTGTATTAGCATTACAAAGAAGACAAGGAGGCCTGGAGCTCTGCAAAGATTTCGTAGGGAGGAATATATTTCACGGTTTGGGGGTGCGAGTGTTGAAGTAGACAAACCTGGTGAGCTGACGTCCACCAGGGTCTTTTCTTCTCTATCTTCTTTCTCGCTTGCTAAATTTTTTTTATCTTTCTTTCCCCCACTCTCTCCTCCACTCTCTCCTCCGCCGTCTCCTCCACTCTCTCCTCCGCCGTCTCCTCCGCCGTCTCCTCCACTCTCTCCTCCGCCGTCTCCTCCACTCTCTCCTGCTCTGTAGTCTCTGCTGTCACTATCTCCCCTACAGTCTCCTTTGCCGTCTTCTCCACTGTCTTAGCCACTGTCTCTTCCACCATCTCCTCTGACCTGGCAACCTTTTTAGGGGGCTGACTCTTTGCTGCCCAGAATGACAGAATGCTCTTTTGCTTCTTCCCTGACATCTTTGAAATAAACAAAGGCAAACAGTAAAAAATAGGCACACTTTCTGTTCGTTTACTCTTTACTCTTCAGACTAAAACTATAATCCAGTGGCGGACCGTCAGGGCCGTCTAGACCTTCTCTGAAGGCCTAACTATTATCAAAATAATGAAAAAATATGGTGTCTTTAATAATACTTTAGTTTACCTATTGTTAGACTTATCTGAGTTTATACATATTGCCGGCTTGCATTAGAACAAGTATAAGCACCTGTTTATTTACTTTACATTGAGTTGACAGTGTGGCTGTGACTTAATCCACAGACATGTAGCTCTGTTTCGTTATGGTTTGTGGAGAAAGCACTGGCTTAGAATAGGGGAGAGCTGCTCTCCAAGCTCAAATAACATTATACACAATTGTGGGCTATTTGGGTAGACAAACTCACATATGAGGATTGGAAGAATACATGATTACTTTTTTCTAGGGCTGTCAAGCGATGAATTTTTCTTTAATCGTGATTAATGGCTGAATTTCAGTAATTAATCACATATTTGAAGTTATAAAATTCTATTATTTTGCATTTCACAACAGTTTTTAAGACCATATTAACAATGTAAAGCAACTCTTACCAGTGTATGTTGATTGGGAATCAAATGAATGCAAAGAAAGTTACTTTATGAACTACGAGGACTATATCCTATAGTCCTCGTGTGGACAGCACAGGTTCGAGTCCCGGCCTGTCACTCTATACTGCAATCCCACAGGTTCGAGTCCCGGCCTGTCACTCTATACTGCAATCCCCCCCCCCCCCCCCCCCCCCCTTTCTCTACCTGTTTCCTGTCTACCCACTTTCTCAATAAAGGCCACTAGTGCCACAAAAACCTCAAAAAAAACAATGGAGCATTGCTTGTGGTTCCAGACAAACGCAAGTTTTTGGCGCTCGCGGATCTCCTCGTCTCCCCAGTTACTCATCTTGTAAATATAGATCCTACTTGGTGTTGTTACTCTAATCAGCTGTTCCCTTATTTTATAAAATAATGATAACAATTTCAGGATTATGAAGACCAGTAAAGCCAGACTTTGGCCCTTCTTCCTGAAGTCAGAGTTTATGACCCCCTGCTGCTAACTTCTGGTTATCTCGGCCTGGCTCGAGATAGTCCGTTTACGACCCCCGCTGCATGGCCCAGATCAAAGCCGGACGCAGCGGAGCCCGAAAACCAGGCCTCAGAGGGGGGTACTGCTTCTTTGAACAGACCCAAAAGCTATAAATACCAGCAACCCCCCTTTGCCTGAAACCCGCTTTAATGTGCCTCCTAGAATGGCCGCTGTGCCATGAACTACAATCCCAGCATGCCTTGCGGGATGGGGCGGCGCCTGAGAGCGACACGCACCCAATCCCGAGCGAGGCATCGATGACGTCACCGCAGCACGCGTAGGATCAAAACTCTGCAGCTGCTCCCTTTTTCTCTCTCTTCTGGTCAACCTTCCATCCTGAGCAGCTGGATCTTTGGCTGCGGAAGGCCCGCAACGGACCGGGCCTGCGGAGCTCCGGCTCCCATTGACTCTTGGTCTCAACTTTTCATCCGGAGCTCCGACTCCCACCTCACGTGTCCCCGGTCCCTGGGAGCTGGAAAGGGGGGGGGGGGGGGGGGCGCTTCGAAGCTCGGGCCCCGGGCCCAGGGTGAGACCCGTTCCTCTTTCCTAACCTCTGTCTCTGCTCTCGAGTTTCTCCTGGAAGGACCTCTGGCCAGCTTGCCCAGCGCAGACCGCGACGCATCCCGCCGCCCCGTCCGGGGCCACGCGCTCATCAGCCCGACGGGCACCCGCACTCTGAAGAAGTGGACCGGCCCCGCGCGCACCCGAGACGACGTGATAGCCTCCGGACCGGGGGGGGAGCGCCGGCTGCTTCACGCTGCACCACCGTCCTCTTTTGATTCCAGAGTCGGGAGGAGGAGCGGGAGAGGCGGGAGACCTCTTGGATCGGACTCCGACTAAAGACCCGGCAGGAACCCCTGATCGGCACCCGGAGACCCGAGGAGGCGTGAGGTTTTGAGACCTGGGTTATCAGTAACTTAAGAGCGTTTTCAGGGCTAAATCTGTGTTCAGAGCTGAGATTACATTATCATCATGACTGTTGTCATTAATTTGTAGTCACCACTTTCTGCTAGTCATTCATGTTTTAAAGCGCTGTTTTCTGCCGTAGTCACGTTTAAAACACCGGGAGTAACATCCGGTCTAGATTTGCACGTGGCTTAAAGAGGGTTCCGCCATCTTTAAATACAACAGGGGCCCCGGCTTCTTTAAACATTGCAGCCACGTTTGAACTGTAGAGGTTGTGTATCATCTTTATTATTGCTTTGATTTCTTTTTTTTTTCATTCCATGCATTTAACTTTCATTTCATTTTTATTGATTGATGTTTTTCTAGTTAATTAATGGTTTTATAATAACGTAGTATGCCATCGGGATTTATTCGGGGTGTTACGTTACCATCTTTTGACACCTATATGTAAATAAATTCTGATTGATTTTTAATGAGTGGTTGTTGTTATTTCATGCAAGATTTGGTCACAAACTGATTGTTTGAGTAGAGCCAGAGTTCGGATCTCACTCCTTCAATTGTTATTCTGTAAGTGATAATAAGATCTACTGTTCTGCAGGATAATCCTAATCATATGAGACTGATTTTCTGCTGTTTAGTTATCATTTTTCCCTGGATTAAGGCCCCGGGGTGGTGCCCCTATGAGAATTATTATCATTTTGGTAATTCAATTTGATAAATAGTCAACTTTATTAATTATTAATAATTCTTTAATAGAATTATCATTAGCCTTCGATAACTGACCAGCTTAGCTACCTGAGTTGCACAACAGATTTCTGTCATGGTTAAGCTCTGGTTTTTGTAAATCCTGCTCAGCAGCGCTTTTCCTTTTTTGGGGGGGTAAATAAATCTCGTTTTTTGGGACTCCGCTCCTCCGTCTCCTGCATCTTGGTCTTACTCAGCCACACCAACACTTTATGTTTGCATTCATCAGTTTTTTGCCCTCTGATGCCAGATGGGTGTGGTGGTGCAAATGAAACATCTGCAACACCACCACTAATAATAATAACATGAGAATAAAATCTTAATTATAGATTATAGGCTATATAAGTCTATAATATTATATAATCATTTATATAATGATTTAAATTACATAATATTAATTTTCATAATGATTACATTACATTACATTATTACATTATTATTGTAATTATTGTCTAGTTATTATTATATTATTATTAGTAGTATTAGTAGTAGTAGTAGTAGTGGTGGTGGTGGTGGTGGTAGTAGTAGTAGTAGTAGTAGTAGTAGTAGTAGTAGTAGTAGTAGTAGTATTATACAATGACATGGTATTCTAAAAGATTGTTTGTGTTATTTCATATATCAGGTTAAAACGTTAAATATTCCTTTTTATCTTTCATTAATTTATGTGGATCATCTGTTTATTTGTTTAATTATAAATGTCTTTACTTTATAACAGAAATCTTAAGCACCATTGGTCTCGTTTGTTGTTATCAAGTTTTAATGACATCAGAGTTTATTTTCCAGTCCCTAGAAGATGCAAACAAACTCCCAAATCTGGATCCAGAATAAAAAGGAACCATAATTAAAATCATCCAGTAATCACTGTATTTTTGGGCATTATTCTAAATACTAAATACTAATCAAACTATGCAAAATGGCAAAACCCTCCTATGGGATAATATGGCCATTGAGTTATTTTTCATCAAACTGCCTTTCAGCTAACTTCATTTAATCTATTTGCTTGTTATTTATTTATTTATTTACTAAAAACAACATCCAACATCCATTTGCTTTGACTAAACTTCAAGACATAAATTCGATTCTTAATGATCTCTCATGACTTCAAGGGAACAAAGAAGGAACACAGAATGTCAGATCTTTCTTTTTCCTCTTTATTCACCGCTGATCAAACAGATGATGACCAATTGCAAAGAACCAAACTTTTACTTAAGAAAGTAAAACAAAGATCCTGAAATTCAATAAATCATCCAAAGTTCGTCCACTTTTTTAACGTGTTACATCGGGAAATGTCACAGCCACAGAATTTCTCAGTTTGACTGTTTTTGTACAAAATCTCCAAAATCCAGCACATTCTGATTATTGAGCTGTCAGCGCTTACAAACGACACCCACAGCATCTCGCTGCGCCGTGTTTTCACAGGATGTATTCATCATTCTTTTCCTTCACCTCCGTCAACAACAGATGTCACGTCAGTTCCTCATCCTCAGATTCTGGACTCTGAGAGTTTTGTCTTCTCAGTTACTGGAATAACGAAAACTGGCTTTCGATTAGAATGTTGGCTGGTGGAATCCAGATCACTGGGACGGGCTGAACACAGCCAAGAAACCCGTTTTACTGACTTTTCACAAAAATAATCTACAACAAACACATATTTTAAAGTAAAACCTGTACATACTCAAATAGAACTTAATAAATACGAGAATAAATACACCACATACCCATTTTCCACCAAACCGGTTCCAGGGCTGGTTCTGGGCCAGTGCTGAGTTTGGCTTTCTGTTTCCACTAACAAAGAACTGGCTCCGGGCCAGAAAAAACGGTTCCAAGGTAGCACCGACTCTTTGCTGGGCTCGAGGAAAGAACGTAAGCGGAGGGGGTGGAGTTAAGACCGACGGCAATAACAAGACGGCGAAATTTTCAAATAAGTGATGAATTAATCTGGATGCAGCAAAGCAGCAGTGGTCTGAGGAGGAGAGAACCTGTCTTTTAGAGATGTGTCCACGGAGGTGCTACGCGGTCCAAGTCCGTATTAGAGCAAATATGTTGTTGTTGCTGCAACTTTCACGCAAACGCAGCAATGACGTGGCCTCACTCAGCACCCAAACTATGGAAAAGCTAACCGGTTCTCAGCTGGTTCGCAAGTTGTGAACCAGCACCAGCACTGGCCCAGAACCAGCCCTGGAACCGGTTTGGTGGAAAAAGGGTATCAGTGGCCAAATTGTCCTCTTTTAAAGGAAAGACCCTTAAAGTTGTTAAAAAATCAGTACCACCCAATGTTGCAACTCTCACTGTGGAATAATTTAGTGTTTTCTTAATTTTTTCATGTTTAGCCATTATGTTAACGCTGCTTTGCGGAAACATAGTTCCTAATCAATAAATCTGTTTATGATTGTGGTTAGTTATCCACGATGTGAAAGTACAAGTCACAACATGTAAATGAAAACATTTTGGAGAAACTTAGAGGTTTATTTTATCACTTAGGCTAGGCGTACCAGTCCATCCCCACTACTATGCTGAGCTAGGCTAGCGGAGGGCTTTGTCAGAGCCAGTTATCGGATCTGCAGACGAGATACAACGGTAATCATTTCCTTAATAAACTCTAAAAGTCCTAATTTAAACGGGTGATCTCGTACAAACACAGAAAACAAGTCTCCACTTTTAGTGTCTCCATGTCAGAGGATGTAGGACCCAAAGGCAGGAAACCGACAAGATAAAACTGGGAACAGACAGGCAGAACCACTAACAGACTAGAAAAACCAGGAACAGACTAGAATGAAGCAGGAACAGACTATTACGACAATGAGGCCTTGGCTGGAGGAGGATTCTCCCCTCCCTCTGGGGAACTCCCCTGGCGTCAGGCGGACCATTGTCACCCATCACCCCGTCTTTTCTCTTTTCCCAAAGTGGTCCTGGACCCACCCCGTCTTGTCTCTGTTCCCCTCCCTCTGCCTCAGCCAGCGCAGAGGCAGGTGAAGACTCTGCTGGTGCCAAGGCCTTTGCCCAGGACTCTGCTGGTGCCAAGGCCTTTGCCCAGGACTCTGCTGGTGCCAATGCCTTTGCCCAGGACTCTGCTGGTGCCAAGGCCTTTGCCCAGGACTCTGCTGGCGCCAAGGCCTCTGCCCAAGACTCTGCTGGTGCCAAGGCCTTTGCCCAGGACTCTGCTGGCGCCAAGGCCTCTGCCCAAGACTCTGCTGGCGCCAAGGCCACTGCCCAAGACTCAGGTGGTGCCAAGGCCTCTGCCCAAGACTCAGGTGGTGCCATGGCCTCTGCCCAAGACTCAGGTGGTGCCAAGGCCTTTGCCCAGGACTCTGCTAGCGCCAAGGCCACTGCCCAAGACTCAGGTGGTGCCATGGCCTCTGCTCAAGACTCAGGTGGTGCCAAGGCCTCTGCCCAAGACTCAGGTGGGGCCAAGGCCTCTGCCAAAGTCTCAGGTGGGGCCAAGGCCTCTGCCCGAGACTCAGGTGGTGCCAAGGCCTCTGCCCGAGACTCAGGTGGGGCCAATGCCTCTGCCCAAGACTCTGCTGGCGCCAAGGCCTCTGCCCAGGACTCTGTTGGTGCCAAGGCCTCTGCCCAAGACTCAGGTGGTGCCAAGGCCTCTGCCCAAGACTCAGGTGGTGCCAGGGCCTCTGCCCAAGACTCTGCTGGCGCCAAGGCCTCTGCCCAAGACTCTGGTGGTGCCAAGGCCTCTGCGAAAGACTCAGGTGGTGCCAAGGCCTCTACCCAAGACTCAGGTGGTGCCAAGGCCTCTGCCCAAGACTCTGGTGGCGCCAATGCCTCTGCCCGAGACTCAGGTGGTGCCAAGGCCTCTGCCCAAGACTCAGGTGGTACCAGGGCCTCTGCCCAAGACTCTTCCGGTGCCAAGGCCTCTGCCCAAGACTCTCCCGGTGCCAAGGCCTCTGCCCAAAACTCAGGCGGCGCAGAGGCCTCTAACCAGGATTCTGCCTCAGCCGCCACCGAGGCTCTTGCCCAGGACCCTACTGGTATTTTGCATCTGCCCGGGACTCAGGTGGCACCAAGGATTCTGCAAGCTGCCTCAGTTCCCGAGCTTGACCCTGACCCGAGCTTCGTCTCTGGTCCTGATCCAGCCTCTGACTTAGTCCCTGATCCCGTTCCCGACTGTTTCTTGCCCTGGTTTCTGTTTGACGTATAAAAGTTATTGGAATTATCTGCATATTTCAGTGTTTTTGGTTGATAAACTACTTTTGCCTGGAACTCCTATCTCCTGCATTTGGGTCCTACATTCCTCTTAATTGTGAAACATTGTTTATATATTACAAAATAAAAAAAAACAACTACCGAAAAAAACCAAAGGCCTTGATAACTGGCCTTCACAACAAATACAAATATAAAATTACAGACTCTAATTAAGATCACAGGTCAAAAGCATTTACAGAAAAAGATATAGAAATAAACAGCAGCCATGCATTTCCTGTGTTTGCCATTAAAAATGTTAAAACAGCTGCTGACTTCTAACTTTTGAAACTCTGCACATGAAAATAACACAAATATTCAGCTCTTACCTTTTGTTGTCAAAAATGTCATTAACCCAACAGCTGATTGAAGGTTGGCACAGACATCATGGTCTCTCTGTTTTCTTTTTTTTCTTTTTTTTATTCAATCTGCTTGATTTTACAGGACTGTGGGCGCTGGCAAGAAATGAGTAATCCATCGGTGCTGACCGGATGTCATGAACATGATTAAACATGAGTGAATTTCCCCATTGAGGGAGAAATAAAGGACAATCTCATCTTACATGGAAGGCAACTTCTCGGTATTCTGCACGAACACACAATGTCTGCCCCCCCCCCCCCCCAAAAAAAGGCCACCATATGAATTTGACTGGATAAGAGCAAGGTCCTGCTGTGATGAATCTGCAAGGTATCTAACTCTAGCTGGATGCAGTTAGGAGCCTCTCACTCCATGTCACCGTTTCAGAAGGTTTAAATTATTGGTCGGTGTCATAAAACATCAAAGGAGACAAATAAATCAATAAAAGATGTTCAGGAACTGTCCAGCACATCATTAAACCTGGAAGGATAACAGTGAGTCATCATCTCTGAGGAAGAAATATGATCAGAAGAATTGTAGTAATTCAATTTAGCTTGTTTGGTGACATCTAATTAGGGGGGAAAATGTACAGAACTCGAAGTACTGGGACAGAACAGTTATGTAAGAAATCTACTAATCAACAGAGGTGCATAATCCAGGTGCCATAAAGTAAAAATCCAGTCCAGCAGTTGTTCCAACCAATCACTAAACCAGCTCCTCTGCAGGTAGATGGTAGGTAATTAGTGAAAACCTCTGTTCTAAATGTACAGGCTGATCCAGAAACATGGCAGGGTTTTTACTTTATGGCACCTGGATTATACACCTCTGCTAATCAATGAGGATAATCAGAAACAAAGCCTTACAGTTATTCTGGGAACTGAATACCTTTTGTGACCACATGGGGGCAGCAGATCAGAAGAAAGTTTGTTGCCATGGCTTCAGACACAAGGGTCACTTGTAGCTGCACAACGTGGCGTTACAGAACGTTCAGAGCGGTTCCTCCTCGTTAGTTCAGTTTTGTTTCAGCAGATGTTCCTCTGAGGTCAGAAGAGGGATTTCTGCACGGATGTGGCCGGCAGCAGAGAGGTCCAACTCTCCATCGGCAGAAAAAGGTCACGTGGACGGATGAGATTAAGATAAGATAAGAGATAAGATTGTCCTTTATTTCTCCCTCAATGGGGAAATTCACTTGGGATCAGATCAGATCTTAACAAGACTGAGAATCTTTGGGAAATGTTGGAGAAGGCAATAGTTCTCGTATACTGTCATTCCCACCTGCAGTCACCTGTGTGTATCTAGATGTTTCTGTTTTTTTTATATTTGATTTGATTTAAAGTCCTTAAAGCAACTGTCACGCCCTAAAGAGATATGGAGACAGACGTTGCTGAACATTTTTGGTAAAAAAGATCAAGTTCTGTTTAAATGTTACACAGGTTGCTCTGTTTAAAACTACACCAGAACTTTCCTGATACATGCAGCTTGCAGCTCTCTGATCACCGTGGGTTTAGCTGAGCAGGCAGAGGCTTTGAAAAGACTGAGAATCTCGTCTCCCACCCTGCGATTCGCTTTCGGGCAAAGAAACCTTTTTTTTTTCTTTCTTATAGAAGGCAAATGAAATACTGACTTGTGAATGGATAGATAAACTAAACCTGGAGGAGACTGTTTATGTCCTCAAGGAGAGAAAACAGAAGAATTTAAATAAATCAAAAGACCCTTTGTTGAAAACACGATGATCACAATCAGGTATCTGCGTAACCCTTAAATCATAATTTACCACCACATATGCCACAGCCTCTTCTGTGCACTAATTAGAGCACATCCGGGCTCAAAGTTATAACAGGAAAAAGTTCAGGTAAAGGTGTCTGGACACGCCAGGGTTGGAGATTAGCACCTTTTCATACAGGCAAACTGTAAACAACGTGGATGGATTGTTCGACGTAGCAACAATAACTAAGGGGGGCGAGACCTGCCACCAGGTCAGTTGTGCTTGAATGTGACAGCATTAATTACTTTATTTCTGTCATAATTATTTTTAGAGTTGTGGTTATAGAGATTTGTTCAAACCCCATGTTGCATGGTGGCAGGCAGGTCTCACGCAATCGTGCACAAAGACATTATTTGGAGTTCAAGGATTAACAACGATGAACAACGGGGTATTATGTTCAAAGCGCGGATGTATTTCTTCCAACGCAGACAAACTGTTTGTAGTCCAAAAACAAACAAAAGAAGAAAGAAAAAGTAAATCAGGCCGCAAACAGATCTGTCACCGTTGCGAGCGTCTTAGCTTAGAAAAAGGGAGTTTAAATGGAACCCCGGTGAGAACATCCACCGGCCTGTTTTGTCGTTTCAGTAATTAAAACAGTATAAATCAGTCTTATACTGAACTCTCCACTGCTCCATGTATCAATCATTAAACTGGTTACCCCTCAGCTCAAGAAGACAATACCACTGGCTCCAACTCATATTCAAATGTGTCCACTTTAGTTATCCATCTTACTTAAAGGAGCATGAGGCTCCTTTTAAGAAATGAGACTCTATAGCGCCACCCTTCGCCACGACGGCCGTCGGGGGTACTGCAGCCAACAGCGAAGCCGGTGTTGTGCCAAAAAGTGATTGCCTGCCAGAATCTGATTATTTCTTATTTCTGGCCGCAGGAGCGCGCACAGCAGCCCGTTGAACGATAGCGCTAAAACGTCAGATTTTCATATTATGAAGCTCAAGAATGAGATCAAGTCATATTTAGGCAGAAACAACTTTTCATTAACTGCATTTGGCCTTCAATCAATTTTTGGCAGGTGAAAATGCCTATTTTGTGTTGTAATGGTCCTTTAAAAGAGTTAAAAGCAATCATGTGAGTATAGTGTTTATAATATGAAGCTCAAGAATGAGATCAAATCATAGGTAGAAACAACCTTTCATTAATTGTATTTGGCCTTCAATCAATTTTTTGCAGGTAAAAAGACCCATTTTCAGGGGAGAAATCAGATTCTGGCAGGCAATCACTTTTTGGCACGACACCGGCACGGGAGAACGGGGAGAATGCGCATGCAGCGTCATGTGACGTCACATCCGCAGGACAGCGCGGGAAACTCGGCCCCAGCACTGCAGCACATTTTGCAGAACACAGCCTGTTCAAGGCAACGGAGAGATACACTAGAGGGCTCATTTGTTTTGGTTTGTAACGCTTCATCTGACCTTATTACTAGAAAAACTTAGATCGTTTATGAATTTTTTTCATAAATCCTGCCTCAATGATGCCTCAAGCTCCTTTAAAACAATATTTGATTACATCCTCATATTCTCTCAGAAACACTCAGCAACCCTTCCTTTTCGTTCCTTTGACATTTAAAGAAATTGGCAGACGTGCTTTTAAGTTCAAAGCCCCATCAGATTGGAACAACCTACCCATCAATCTAAGAGAACTCAATTCATTACATCTCTTTAAAAACTCACTATTTTCCTATCTCAATAAACCATGTAGTTGCCTCTAGTGGTATTGCCTTCTCACTTGTCTTTTTTTTTTATATACATAATGTATCTATTTTTTCATATATTGTATAATAATGATGATGACAATGACTATTATTAATATTGTTGTTCTTGTTGTTATTACTGTGTTATATGCAGTGTTTACTTGTTCTTCGGGTGTGGTAGGTCTCGGGGACTGGTTTGTGTGTGAGAGCCTTATGTATTATGTATGTGTTATGTGACTGTTTTGTACTGTGTTGTATGTTTTATGTTGGACCCCTTTCGAAAACAAGATGATTCATCTCAAGGGGCTATCCATTAATAAATTTAAAAATTTTTTATACACATCTGAGAAAGAGAGACTGATTAAAAACTGACAGTAAAGTTTTGACGTCAACACACAGAGCATTATTTCAAAACACAAATACAACTACAAATCCGACGAGATGAAAATAATAAAAACACAGCAACTCCCACATTTACTTTGACTTTGTTGCAGAAAAGCCGGAAACGTACACTTTTTCCCATCAGCTTCATGTTGGTTGTGAATATCCAATTAAATGTTGCTGTAGTTACCTGGGAAGGGAAACTACAGACATTGAGGTGATTAGTAGCTGGTGCCAAGGCAGTATGCATCAAAGGCTGAGTATTGACGAGCTAAGATGGATAGAAGATCTCCACTTTGGGGGGAAAAACACACTTTTTTAAAACAACTTTCCTCAAAGAACGCTTGAAGGGAGTTTGCATTCGAACATACTTTTCTGTCATTTCAGACTCAGTCGTGAAATATCAAAAGTCTCTCCCCGGCACTCTGTCATACACTTTTTGTTAAATCTACAGAGACGTAACGCAGCACCTTCTGTACTTGTCTGTACCTTTACATCAAACACCTAAGCATCTATAGTGCATTTTTCTTGCCATGAAATCATATACGGCTGCTCGAAAAATGGCTTGCAGGGCTCAGTCCCGCTTCGATACTGTGCGGCCCGTCATTTTCACAGTTCTTTATCATTTATTTATTTCTTGTGCAGTTCTTGACATCAGAAATGTTGGATCATCAATAAAAGAGAAGTCATATGAGCGATATGATGCAGGAGGGGGGGTGGGTGGGGTTATCATAGCTCTTGCAGTCAACGCATGGTCAGAAAATGCTGGAGGTGCACTTGGTCGATGCAGAGCTCTGCAGAGAGGCGTATCACATCGAGGGAAATGCTCTGCGTTACGACGCCACTGATTCAACGGAGGAGTATAAATTACACTCCAAGATGCTGTTGAACAATGTAGTTGGGGTAGGTGGCTCAGTTGGTAGAGCGTTCACCCATGAACCTGAAGCTCAGTGGTTCAAGCCCTAGTTCCTCCACTGTTCACCAAAGTGTCCTTAGGCAAGACACTGAATCCCCAGTTGCTCCCGGTTTACAGGCAAGCGCCGTTGTACGGCAGCTCCGCAGACAACCGGAGTGTGAATGTGCATGTGTGGGTGAATGTCTACAGTGTAAAGCTCTTTGGGGCTGTAGGAGTACAACTGGAAAGTGCTATATAAGTTTAGTTTATTTAGTAAAATACTCTGTTTTCCTCTGTCAACATCTCTGGGCTCAGAGGCGTCTGGGACGGTAGAAATGTGTAGTAAGACGCAGGCCAGCTGACAGTCTTGCCTGGGCCCCGGACAAAATAATCTAAGATGGGCCCCCCTGTGCCCAGATCTCTCCTTCTCCCTTTTCCTCTCCTCTCCCTCTGCTCTTCAGGTTTTTATACAAGCTAATGGACGTTAACATTAGAGCTAGCCAGTTAGGTTAAGTTACAAGGTTGGTAAAGAAACCCTGTTTCTTACTTTGCTCTACGCTGACTTTATTAATTCCAGCTTCACCGTCACCACCCTTTTTAAAATATTTGTGTAGAGAATCTCTGAGGCCTCTATTTTCTTCTTCTCGTCTTCTCTTTTCTCTTCTTTTCTGAGCACCGGACTTGTGCTGACCGGACATTTTGACCATTCTAATGGTTGAATTAAATGATAACATCAAATTTTGATCAGCGGCCAAAACATTTTTGTGTTGGGTGTGGGGGGTTCTTGACCACTATTTCAAGGACAATTAGGAAGAAAACAAATAACAAGCTTTTATGTAACTCAAATACTACTATTTTTTCCACAAATAGCCATATTTTGAAACATTTTGAAAAATGATTCCATAATTTAATGAGAATAAAAAAAAGAATAAAAAAAAATTAATGAGGGCCCAGTTCTGGCCCCCCCTCCCTACCCTGGGCCCGGGTCAACAGACCCGTTTGTCCCCCCCTATCGCGGGCGTGGTAAGACAAATCCAGATCTTTTCTTAAAGGAAAGAGGGGACCTGGCGTTAAAGTTGGTGTGTCCGAGAGGAGCGAACGCTTGACATGTTTTGTATGTTGAGAAAATCCACAGAGGGATTGAGATCGGACCTCTCGTAGCTCATGTTTCACCAGTTACACCGATAATGTAAATATTATTCATGATTCGTAATCACTTATTCATTGCGGGGCTTCACTGGATGGAAGCAGCTCCTGGGAGGCCTGGTCCCGCTGACCCCCGTCAGGGACCATCCTGACGCTCACGCAGCCGCCGTCCGTGGTGCTGGGGTTCACCCGGGACTTTCTGTTCACCGGCCGCACGACCTTGAGGAACCTCCTCTTGAAGGTCTCGCTGAGGATGATGTACAGGAAGGGGTTGATGCAGCTGTTGGCGTAGCCCATGCTGATGGCGATGTTGTAGGCGTATGAGAAAGCCAGGCTGGGGCTCTGCACCCCGAGGTGGATGAGCTGGAGGATGTAGTACGGCGCCCAGCAGATGAAGAAGGCCAGGCAGATGGCCACCGCCATGCGCGTCACCTTCTTGGTGCGCACCCTCAAACTCCGCGGAGGCAGCGGCGCCACGCTGGTGGAAATGTGCTGGAGGATCTTGAAGAACACGAGGCAGATGATCGCCAGCGGAATAGCAAAGGCCAAGAAGAACTGGTAAAGCGTGAACCAGTACATGTTGATGAATGGGTCGGGCAGGAGCAGGGCACAGGCCACCAGGCCGTCGGGGAGAGGCATGAGGCCCGCGTACATCCACACGGGGATGATGGTGAGCATAGACAGCATCCACGTCAGCGCGATGACCAGCGCGGCGACGCGTGGCGTGCGTATGTAATTGAAGCGGATGGGATGGACCGTAGCCAGGTAACGGTCCAGGGTCATCGCAGTGAGGATGTAAGTGCTGACGATCTGGCTGTTGGAGTCCAGCGCGGTGATGACCCGACACATGGCGGCGCCAAAGTGCCAGGTACCGTTGCCCAGCAACTGGTGGATGAGGAACGGCATCCCGAGGAGAAACAGGAGATCGACGATCGACAGATTTAAGATGAAGATATCTGGAACGGTCTGCTTGGCGCGGCACTTGGTCCTCTTGAGGATGGTGTACATGACGAGGCAGTTCCCGATTATACCCAGAAAGCAGATGATTCCAAAGAGGACGGGCAGGCTGACGCCGCCGTGCGGGACCACATCTTCAACTGGAACACAAAGAAGAGAGAAAGAGTTCAGTTCGTTGTTATTAAACTGGAACAATGTATTTGTAGTTTTAAACTGTTGCTTTGTTCTTTATTTCAATTTGATGGCATGATACTAATGTTTGATCTATTTTATTTATTTTCCTATAAGGTGTCTTTGAGGGATTAAAAAAGGCGTCTGTAAATAAAATTAAATCAATGACATTGATGTTCAAAGAGGAGTGTTTACACCAACACCCAGCCATGCTAACAGTCCTGAGTCATCAGCATATTTAGGTATGTGTCTGCTGTATAATGACTCCGCCAGCCAGTATAAGGCAGAGCAAACAAACCTGGGAAGCCAGCTGGAACACTTTAGTTTGGTCATAAAAAGCGAATTTCCCCATTGAGGGAAAAATAAAGGACAATCTAATTTAATCCAAAGGTTAGTGTTGTTGAAAAACCCATTAAATGCTCTTTAATACATTCTTTCCAACTAGGTGAATAACTGGACTGAAACTGAATGTCTAAGTTACCAAGAATAAGACTTGAGAGATGATCCAGATTTCATTAGATTCAATTAAACAGTTGCATTCAAAAGAGTTAGAACATACATCAGGCGCCTCGATGCAGAATGACAATGAAAGAAAGGAAGCATAATCGTTTTAAAGCATGAATGATGAAGAAGTAAGAATGATGATTCATTCTTACAATTCTGGTGGACAAAACACCGTTACGGTCGATGTTAAAGGGGACCTATTATGAAAAACACGTTTTTTCTTGTTTTAACTTATATAAAGTGCTCTCCCCTCACCCTGCCAACACATAAAAGATGAAATCCCATGAAAATCTGCAAGGTCTGTACCCCCCGCCCGACTGAATCCCCCAGTGTTATGTGACTTCTACGAGCCGTTCAGAATCAGCGCCTATCGTTACGTAACGATAGGAGCAGATTTCCATTGGTCGGCCTCCGCTGCTGAAACCACGCCCACAACCAGCTCCGCCGGCTGGAGCTCCGCCATTGTTTGGAAGCGGTGGCTGTTTCCACAGCGAGGGGACAGTAAAAATTAGGTTTTGCATCGACATTTACCCTCGTAAAAGGATCAGTTCCCACAGCCCGGACCCGGCAACTGCACACGAGGCAGCGGTAAGTGACGTTATTTTTTATGTTATTTATATTTGTCTACAAGTATGATCTTTGCATGGGCTAAGTATTTAGCTTAGCTCCGGAGCACCGGGGCCACTCACAGGACCGGACCGGACCGGTGAGCAGCTCTGGCGGCTCCAGTGTTCCCTAACGGAGCCACTCACTCGTTAGGTAACAGCGGAGCTCTATTAGTAATAAATTTTTCTTCTGTTTATGGTTTCAGATCTTCCAAGCACCTGAAGCTGTTCAACGACACCTTCAGAAAACGCACGGTCCTTCCTTGAGCCAGCAATAGTGCATACATGTTATTTATATACAACTTATGTTTTATTTTTTTAACAATAAAGTTGCCATTTGTGAAAATTCAGTGTTGTGATTTATTTACAGTTAACATGATTCATTTGTCTTGTAACATAAGAAATGAAATGATGAATCGGAGTAAAGAACTATGGTGTACCTGTTTAGAATTCAATTAAATCTTCCTGTGTGAAGACGAGGTGACTAAAGGCTGATTTATGGTCCCGCGTTACACCAACGCAGAGCCTACGGCGTAGGTTACGCGTCGATTTAACGCAGAACCGTAAATCAGGCTTTAAGATCCGTTTTCACCGTGTCATAACTGCATCCGAGCATCCGACTATCACGTCGAGCTGTAAAAATAAAAGCAAAAATAAAGCAATGGAATTTATTTTGTCGCCGAAGCTCCCTCGCATGGGACACGCTTTAATAGTGTACGCAGCCGGCTGCTCTGACCGGAGAGGCTTTGTTCCCTCCCCTGCTACACGTCATTCAAGCAGCCAATCAGCACAGAGCCTCATTATCATAGCCTCCCCTCCCCTTAAAATGAAGCACAGAAAAGAGGTTAGAAGCGGTAAAACTAGAGACATGGCCCACAGGCTGAATTTCTGTTTTATGTAGAAAAAACAAGCTTTAGATTGTTTTTAAGACATTCAAGCAGGCCCGCCGATAGGGGGGGACAAACGGGTCTGTTGTCCCGGCCGGGCCAAGGGTAGCGGGGGGGGGGGGGCCCAGAACTGGAAACAAAATAAATAAATAAAAATTATTCTCATTAAATTATGGAATCATTTTTCAAAATGTTTCAAAATATGCCTATTTGTGGAAAAAAATATGTAGTATTTGAGTTACATAAAAGCTTGTTATTTGTTTTCTTCCTAATTGTCCTTGTGGTCAAGAACCCCCAACACAAAAATGGTTTGGCCGCTGATCAAAATTTGATGTTATTTGATGTCATTTAATTCAACCATTAGAATGGTCAAAATGTCCGGTCAGCACAAGTCCGGTGCTCAGAAAAGAAGAGAAAAGAGAAGAAGAGAAGAAGAAAATAGACGCCTCAGAGATTCTCTACACAAATATTTAAAAAAGGGTGGTGACGGTGAAGCTGGAATTAATAAAGTCAGCGTAGAGCAAGGTAAGAAACCGAGCAGCCAACGTTTACCAACCTTGTAACTTAACCTAACTGGCTAGCTCTAATGTCAACGTCCATTAGCTTGTATACAAACCTGAAGAGCAGAGGGAGAGGAGAGGGAGAGGGAGAAGGAGAGATCCGGGCACAGGGGGGCCCATCTTAGATTATTTTGTCCCGGGCCCAGGCAAGACTGTCAGCTGGCCTGCATTTAAGGCCTGTTTAAAATATACACCAAATGCCATAATAGGTCCCCTTTAATACCTTTTGGAGCAGACTATCAGTTTTTAATTTTTTTGTCACTGTCAGCAGTTTTGGTTTAATCAAGCGGCCGAGACTAAACTTTCCATCACAGTGTCGATGTTTCAGGTGATGTTTCAGTCTAGTTTGGACCAGTTTAGAGACAGTTTGCTCATCACTATAGATCAGTTGAGTTGTTTTTGTCACTCACCAGCAGGACCAGAGGTTGGATGTGTTGCAAAGCGCTGGGAAGCAATTCAAAACCACAACACTAGGGGGCAACGACCAAGGGACTTTAATGAAACCACAGGAAACTCTTTGCTTGAGTGTTTACCTTCACTTTTCAGAGGACATTGTTGGACTTCAAACTGATCCATGTGGGACAACACATACTCCTATCACAAATGTTGCATTTTTCAAAAGCTGCAAGATTTGACTATAAAACAAAAACAGCTGTGGAAAAACCCATTAAATGCTCTTTAACACGTTCTTTCCAACTAGGTGAATAACTGTACTGAAACTGAGTGTCTAATTTGTATTTGCTCGACGTCATTGTAAATGAGTGCTCGCCCTCAAGGATTTTCGAGTTTAAATAAAGATATATATAATTTACCAAGAATAAGACTTGAGAGATGATTCAGACTTCAATAGATTTAATTAAAGAGTTGCATGCAAAAGGGTGAGAACATAGATGAGGCGTCTCAATGCAGAATGACAATGAAACAAAGGAAGCATAAGGATTTTAAGGCTGGTGAAAAGGATGATTCATTCTTATGACTCGAGTAGACAAAAACACCATGACGGTCAGTGGTAATCTTTTGCACCAAGGCTAAATTTTCCATCACAGTTGGATATTTTAGCCTGGCTGACTTAGCTTATGCAAACCTGCGATAATGATTGATATTTCACAACTGATTGAACAGCCTCCTTCCAAGTTCAATTCAATTCAATTCAATTCAACTTTATTTATATAGCATCTAATACAACAGATGTTGTCTCTAGACGCTTTCCAGAGTCCACAACATGAACATAAACATAAACATAAACCCCCAAGCAATTATTACATAAACAATGGCAGGTAAAAACTCCCATAGTGGGAGATAAGCCTTAAGCCAAACAGTGGCAAGAAAAACTCCCCTTTAGGAGGGAAGAAACCTTGAGCAGGACCAGGCTCATAAGGGGGGACCCTCCTGCCGAAGGCCAGACTGGGGGAGTCGGGGACGTCAGCAGCACACAGCAGGCATGTGGAAGCAGCAGCAGAGAAAAAAGGGGGGGCCAGCACAAGAAACTACAGGAACGATGGACAAGTGTCGCTAACAAAACCACATCCGAAGCGAGTGCTGCCTGGGCTGAGATGAGGTCTAGTGGAGCTCTGCTGGGACCAACGGTGGCACAGCAGTGTCAGGGGATGGTTGACTGCAAGTCCCAGCAGACTCCCACTTGATGGGGTTCTGAATCGATCAGGCGACAATTCCAGACCAACCCACAGCCGGTTCCTGCTAGTAAAACTACCAGCACAACAAAATGTAGTCTCTTTGAAATAGGAAGGACTAAAGCTTGAGTTATGGTTCTGCGTCAAATCGACGCTGTGCCTACGCCGTCGCCCTGACGCCGTCGTGAACCCTTCGGACTTCTCCGTCACTCCATTTCGCCGCAGTGCAGTACCCCCCATGACAGCTAATTCGCAATCTTTTCCTGAATGGTTTATCCGACTTTTTCCGGTCACAGTGAATCAAAGAGATAAGGACAACTATTGTGCAAAAAAACAAAACAAAAAAAATCACACATACACGAAGAAAATAGCGCTGAAAGTTCACGACTGCTTCAAACCGGAAACCGGAAAGGCGTTGCTTCCAAGCGAACCAATCACTGCCCTCTCCGTCTGCGTTTGGTCTGCGTCGTGATGGCGTGTGGTCTGCGTCGACGCGTAGCACACGCCGTAGGCACGGCGTAGGCACGGCGCCGTTTTGACGCAGAACCATAACTCAAGCTTAAGCTTACCACGATTCTAAATATACATAAATTTGTTGTTTGATGTGCTTTTATCTGATGTGATACTTAAAGGTGACCTATTATGGCATTTCATGTATATTTTAAACAGGCCTTGAATGTCTTAAAAACAATCTAAAGGTTGTTTTTTCTACATAAATCAGAAATCCAGCCTGTGGGCCATGTCACTAGTTTTACCGCTTCTAACCTCTTTTTCTGTGGCTCATTTTTAGGGAAGGGGGGGTATGATAATGAGGCTCTGTGCTGATTGGCTCCCTGAATGACGTGTAGCAGGGGAGGAGAATAAACCTCGCTCCGCCAGAGCAGCCCGAGCCTGTAAATTATCACAACACTGAATTTTCACAAATGGAAACTTTATTGTTAAAAAAATAAAATATGAGTTGTATATAAATAACATTTATGCACTATTTAAGCCGGATCTACCCGGCGGATGCTGAACGCTGGCCCCGGAGCCATGCCGGGCGCCCGGGAGCAGCGCTGCGGGAGCAGCGCGGATCACCGCGGCTTTAACGGGGAATCTGACCGGTTCCGACCGGCCGGGACCGCAGGAACCGGCCTGGACTGGTAGCAGGGACTCCCGGGGACCGACCAGCGGAATTTCAGCCGGATCTGCCCGGCGGATGCTGCGCGACAGGCGCTGCAACCCCACGGCGGGCGCACAGATCGGCTCCGGAGTGCATCCTGTGCGCATCGTCGGTTACCGGGGATCAAACCGACAGATTTGCCTGGAAATCTCGGAGGGTGAAGCTGGTCCAGCCTGGGACAGACCCCCGAGGACCCAGCTCCCAAACCACCCGGGAACCTGGATGATTTAACCTGGATCCGCTCCGCCGCGGCGCCGCGTCCGACTGGCTGAAGGAAGCACCGCTCCAGAGCTGGTTGTGGGCGTGGTTTCAGCAGCGGAGGCTGAACCTATGGAAATCTGCTCCTGTCGTTACGTAACGACAGGAACAGATTCTAATCGGCTCAAAAAACACCACGTGACACTGGGGGACTCTGTCCGGCGGGGGTCAGAGACCTTGCAGAAATTCATGGTATTTTGTCTCCCCTGTGCTGGCAGGGTGAGGGGAGACCACTTTATATATGTTAAAACAAGAAAAAACTTGTTTTTCATAATAGGTCCCCTTTAAACAAATCTCCTTCAAACAGTTGTGAAATCTAGCAATGAAGACCCCAAATTCTTTCATTTCTTTCTTTCTTTTTTTAACCAGGCTGTAAATATATTTATTTTTTGCTGCTAACTTGGACATTTAGAGATTGACTCGCTTTTAGATCCTCTAGTGGTCAGGTAATGAACTGCAGATTTTCTCAGTTCTGCAGCTGCACCTACCTACAAGTTGGAAAGTTGACATTTGGGGCCTGGAAATGTCTCTCCTTTATCTGAAACATAGACTGTAAATATGGTGGATGAACCATCTGGTCACATGACCCATGGATTTCTGAAGAGCCCCCTTTTCATCCTACTGTGTGCAGCCATGTGGTCCCATATGCTGATGGGAACACGTATGTTAATTATAGTTAGCTGTGGCTACCAGTCCCGTCAACCAATCCCATACAAAATATCTGCAGAGCTGCCGTCAGAAAAAAAGGTATTGCCTTATATAAACTCTTCTGATGTGGTACAAAACATTCACCCTCTTCAGAGTTGCCATGGGTCTGAAATCAGACGATTGAGACCAAGATAGTTTAATTTGAACCAGGCTGTACATATACTGTACATATACATATGTCATGTTTGTTTCGGTTCCGGTTTTATTTTGAAATCTGTGTCTTTGTGTTTCAGTTTTGTCTTGACATCCCTGGTTCCCATCTGCCCTGATTGTCTGCACCTGTGTCTCGTCACCCCTCCTGTCTACTGTATTGTCTTTCCCTTTGCTCCCTGCTGGTCCGTACTGTTTCATCCCTCCATGTTTCCTGTTAAGTTTTTCTCTCTGCTCCCGTGTTTTCTGGTCAACTGCTCAGCAGCGCTTTTGGTTTGTTTTTTGATATTAAATCACCATTTTTTGGAACTCCTGCCACCTGGTCGCTCCTGCATTTGGGTCCTCTTATACCAACTCCTGACATATACATATATATGTTTATTTCTAAAGTTGGACATTTTAACATGGAGGTCAATGGAGATTGACTCGCTTTTGCAGCCAGCCTCTAGTACGGAAGCGTAATGCTGCCACCCCAGAAAAAGAAAACGTGAAAAGTTTATTGTTAGAACAATATACTACTCATCGCGTTATAACTTGATCATTTATTGTTAGAATAAATGATCACGTTATAACCTGAAAAGTTTATTGTTCGAACAATATACTACTTATCACGTTATAACGTGAAAAGTTTGTTGTTCTAACAATAAACTTTTCACGTTATAATGTGATAAATATTATATTGTTCTAAAAATAAATTATCACGTTATAACGTTAAAAGTTTGTATATTGTAATAATGTGAAAAATATCACGTTATAATGTGAAATGTTTATTGTTCTAACAATAAACTTTTCCCGTTATAACGTGATAAATATTATATTGTTCTAACAATAAATTATCACGTTATAACGTGAAAAGTTTATTGTTCTAACAATAAACTTTTCACATTATAACGTGATACTGATATTTGTTTTCTTTTTCTGGGTAGGCAGCACTACGCTTCCATACTCTAGCAGCCAGTTGAGAAACTGCAATGAAAGTGTTTCACTTCATCCATGAACGGTTATTGCGTAAAATGCCTCTTCCTCTTTGAGAAACAAAGAATTTGTACAAGGACCTTTGCTTAGTTAAACAATGCATTCAATTCAAAAGATTAAATATTTCTCATAGAAATATTGAAACTCATTTGCACATTTTTCTTTCTATAGAATTTAACATTTCACAGGATTCTAGGAGTCTGTAGGAATTTCAATGCACCGACAGCAACGATGTTGACAAACTGATCTCTGATGCCCCAGAAAGCTCTCTCACCCATGCGCCTTAAATGCAAGATAGAAATTGTTACCCTAACTCATTCTTTTTGGTCATGCTGTAAACTGCAAGTGTATTAGTCTAATGTGCTATCTGAAATAGAAAAGATATTGGACTTAAAACTGGAGATGGACCCCGTATCTCTCGTATTGGGCGTCCCAAGACAACACTTAACATCAAAACCTAATCGGAGGCTGTATTGTATTCTTACTTATGCAGCGAGGAAGAATATTTTATTGCAGTGGATCAATGAAAAAGTACCAACTGTTAAAGGCTGACAAAGAGTGGTGTTTGATTTAGTGCCATTAGAGTACCTTACATGCATATTACATTCAAAAACAGGCCAGATCTATAAAGTTTGGGATACTTGAACTGTGTAGAGCCTGATGTCTCTAATATCATGTTGCAGGGATTTTCTTGACTGGTCATACTGTAGATTTTTACTGTAACCCAGGGTATTATTAATGTGAATCTGAGCTGGTGGTTTTTTTTTTTTTTTTTTTGTTTGGGTTTTTTTTTGTTCTGTTTGTTTGTTTGCCTGTTTTGCTTGTTATTTCGGTGGATCATATGTATCCATTCTTTACTTGTAAAAGTGAAAAATTAAATAAAAACAACCTTCTGCAGAGGTACTGACATCACACAGAGGAAAGGTGTTATCAGCAACAGGTGCAGCAGCCTTGGATAAGCACATTCACACGTCTGTGGTGCAAAAAAATGGCACTGAGATTTTAGAGCAACATGTGCTGCCTTTGAGACATCTTTTAAAGAGGCGTCCGTGCGTGTTTTTAACAAACCCATGTTCTGGGCGCATCACACAGGGAGAAGGAAGGTGCGAAGAGTGGCGCCACCAGGGGGTGGCCAGGGGTGGCCACGGCCGGCCCCCCCTACAAATTTGCTGGCCACCCCACTGGCCTCAATAAAAATAAATAAATAAATAAATAAATAAATAAATAAATAAATAAATAAAAAACACTTGCCGGTCACATGGATTCTATCGGCAGTTATGCGTTTCATCCCAAATCATTTGGGCCAAATGCATATCAGTCGGCATTTCTTTAAGTATTTCTGAGCCTAATAATAAAACAAATAAAAATAAATATAAAAAAAATACAAATAAAAAATATTAAAAATATTTATATATATATATAAAAAAAAAATATATATATATATATATAAATATATATCTATATATATATCTATATATATATATATATATATATATATATATATATATATATATATATATATATATATATATATATATATACTGTATATATGTATATATATATATATATATATATATATATATATATATATATATATAGTATATATATATATACTGTACATGTGTATATATATATATATATATATATATATATATATATATATATATATATATATATATATATATATATATATATATATATATATATATATATATATATATGCCTTAGGTTTTTACCAACATGGTATATATGTAGACAAGTTAGAAAGTAAAAAAGAAAAAAGTATTTCTGAGCTTGTATACTACAACAGTATAATAAAATCCTGTAATGATGGCTTTTAGTTTTGGTAATGAAAGATTTTTGGAGGCGCCTCTGGGTGCGAATCCTGACCCAACCCCCGCTGGGACTCGAACTGAACAATGCAACGACCAAACCCCCACTGATGCCCACCTTGAGTCACCACCTCCACTGATGAACCTTGAGTCATCTTTGCGGAGGGAACGGGACAGAAAAACAACAACAATTATGAATCATTTTACTGTAAATTGTGATATATTAAAATCATGTTATGTCCTTGATCAGATCACATTTAAGAAAAAAATATTGGTAAACCAGAAATACTGGCTGAACGGGTTAAAAATACAGAACCTCATTCAATACATCACTTAATTAAGATGAAACATTCACCCAGCAACACAGTTCCCCAAAATATAATTGACAATTTGAGTTTTCTGATATCAAATCACCCTTTTTATGACGTTCTGAGGCTTTTATCCTTCTTGTTGCAGATTTGTTGTTTATGCAGAGAAGTCAGGTGTCCGTTTTTTTATATCTTCTGGTCTTTTTTCTTTTATTGCATACCTCTTTTTCTTTTTCAATAAACATGCCGGACTGAAAGGTCCATGAATGTGCAACACTGGCTGAAAAAATAAAAGTGCTGCATCATGTCATCTGTTATTGGGGACGCAGTTATTTGTGAATGAAATGCGCGCAGCGGCTGTCGGTCGGCTGCCAAACTCACCTGCTGTTGAATTAAACCCTCCAAAGGAAACATTCGAGTCGATGAAGAAATCCATGGGTTTGAAATGTACAGTAGATCCAAGTTAGGTGTCAGGCAACAGTTGAAATGTTTGCGTCCAGAGTAAATGCTCCTTTTTATCCTGACTCCAAATCTTTTTTCTTTTTTAAATCCTTCACTTTCCTCTCGTATAAAGAGTCTTTGGGTAGATCAGCGCGCTTTTTGCGCCCTTAAATGCGAGCGGGCATGTGCTCGGTGCGTAACTGAGGAGTCCGCGACAGCATCTTCCTCCCTGAGTGGTTCATGCGTGCAGAGCTGCAGGTGTCAGTCAAGATGCTGCAGATCCCACACTTTCAATAAGAGCCTATCGGGCTCATGCCCGGACACATCTGATCCTATACTGACTTTATTCTTCTTGTTTGGAATTTTGATGTCAAATATCAAAGATTAAGACCAAAGAGACCAGGGGCGAAATGTTTCATAGGGGGGGCCAGATGGGGCCACTCAAATTCTGGGGGTGGACACCAAAACTAAAGTCATCATTACAGGACTTCATTATACTGTTGTAGTATACAGGCTCAGAAATACTTAAGAATCTTAATCTTAAACTGTAAGCCATAATCAGCAATATTAAAATAATAAAAGGCTTGCAATATTTCAGTTGATTTGTAATTAAAGCGACACTACGTAACTTTTCCACCTTAATATCATATTTCCAGAGTCATTGTGATGGTACATCAACTTCCAACAGGTTTAATGACACATCTGTCATGATCTGAGGGGGTCTGTATCGCTTTCACTGGCACTATGTAACTTTGAGGAGCATGGTAGGAACCCTGCCACACTAAAAAACTACAAATTTTACGACTTTGGCTGCTTTACGGCACATACGTCACTTCCCCCTCCTTCCCGATTCGTAGTCGAGACAAAAATGGGCGGGGCTTGGAGCACAGAGGCTGAGCTCAGCAGAAGCTGGTGTTGAGCTAAACGAGGAGCTGGTGTCATGGCCGAAGCAGCGAAAAAAACGAAGAAAATAAAAGTTTTAACGGAGCGGAGGAGGCGAAAAAAAGAAAGCGGGAGAGTAACAAGCTAAATGCCCGGTGGAGAATAAACATTGGCCCGGCGTTCTCTCGCTACAAGCCCTTGTAGCGCCGTCGTCTTGGACGAGATGGTTGAAGGATGTAAAGACGTTCATCACCTCCAGGTATGCACTTTTGTCAACACCTATGTCAGTGTGTTTTACAAAAACAATTATCCTGAAACTACTACAGCTGGTGTAAGTGTTGCTACTGTATCAAATGTCAATATCTATGTAAACATTTTGACTCTTCAGGTCTGTATACAGATACTTATACACTGATGGTAAAAGCAACACATTTGTAGATATAGTAAAATATAGCCAGAAAAATGAAATATATAGGCAAAGTATACACTTCCAGATGAAAAAAATACAATATAAATTGGAATTATATTAAAATAATAACAAGGGTAATAAAAGAAACCTTATGGTGTTTATGTGTCGTTTTATCTTGTGAGTGTATAAATATATACATTTCTCTAATTTTTCTATAGCTATACATAACTTGCTTTTACTTTCTGCATAATTACAGTGACTTCAACAAAGAAAAAAATTCAAACTTGTGATCAACAAAATATGTTGAATGATTTATAGGTCAGTAATTATCAGAAAGACATAATGTTTTTGTATCTTTATTCTCACACTCTGCAGGACTACATCAGATCTGGAAAACTTCCAGAATCACATCCTCATGCAGGGAAGGGTTCTCCTACACTCCAGCAGTGAATCAGGGAAGGTTTTCCTACACTCCAGCAGTGAATCAGGGAAGGTTTTCCTACACTCCAGCAGTGAATCAGGGAAGGTTCTCCTACACTCCAGCAGTGAATCAGGGAAGGTTCTCCTACACTCCAGCAGTGAATCAGGGAAGGTTCTCCTACACTCCAGCAGTGAATCACACGCGGACTCTCCCAGCACCAAACATGGATGGACACAAGATGCTACTGCTACTATAGTCATTGTATTTATTTACAGTAACTTCTTACACTGTTTCATAGTTCAGTTTTTATTATCAGTTCATTATTTTTAGTTTATTTTTCTACTACTCTATTTACACTTGTTTACTTTATTCACAGTAATTTATCCTGTCATACAGTTGTTCATTACTGCTACTGTGATACAGATTACTTATTGTTTATAATAAGTATGTATGGGATAACTGCTGTCACTATGCAAATGACAAAGTTCAAGAATGTTCTATTTTCTGAAAGGTGTGTAAATAAAAGTCTGTCTTGTTTTGCACAAATGTCTTTATTTTAAACACACAAAAACAACTGTACAGGAAAAAATGGAACAAAAAAAAACAATATCAAAATATTTGCAGTAATCCTCATAAAGGTTCCATTCTAGAGAAGACGGGGAGCCCTGAAACCAGTGTACTGTCTATATATGATATATATGCTGCGTGTCGGTTCTGTCTTTGTGGGGGTTCAAACTCTGATGAGGTAGAGGTAAAGGTGTTCTCACGAACAGCAGATTCCTGATAAAACAAGAGACAGAATTGTTATGATACAAATGTAAATGTAGAATTCTATGATCAATAAGAATCAAAATTAGAATGTTTTCACATTCACCCGGGATTCGTCTTGGATTTTGGTAATTCTAAAATTACTGACAATATCAACAACAGACAGAGAGATAATAGTTATCATAAAAATGTGTAATTCGCAATGAGGAAGCTTTATAAAATAATAATACAATTGAATAGAATTACAGCACTAGAGGAAATAATGCAATGCGAAGAAAATGTATAGAACCTTTCTAGTATTTTTCCTGAGAGCTGTAAAATTGTGCAGGGCTGATCTGCAAAATATAAGGAATGGGCATTCAGTTATTCACAGGTTATAAAGTATTTTTTTATTTTGTCAGTAAGTATGTTGGACTACTAATTTATGACGAAGTCCCTCTAAAAAACGTGATAGGAACAAGGTGCAGAGCGTATGAGTTTGTAGGGCGCATTATCTCGCTGAAACAACTTAATAAAACCAATTTGAACTTAGTGTTTTTCAACATCGTCATATTATATTGTTTAACCAAAAATAGATACATTACCTCTTCATTATCCATCCTGCAAACGACCGCTGAAAACAGAAAAGTAGTTTTAAAAGTCCGTCCCGTCTTCTCTCATCAAAACAAATGCAGCGGCGGGGACGGGGGTTTTCCGGCAGTACGCGCTGGTGCTCATGGGAAATGGAGTGTTCTTTCTGGTAAAGCACTACCGATTTTTGTCCAAAGGAGGCGCCAAACTCAACAAAGCTGAAAGTTCCGTTGTGCTGCTTTAATCAAGAATGTATGACATTTTGGTTTTTTTTTATTGCATTACAGAAAATAAAGAACTTTATCACAATATTCTAATTTTCTGAGACAGTCCTGTATATATATATGCATTTTTAATATATAATATACAGTATATCATATGTATTAATTTTATTAATATATGTATATATTTATTTTATTTTTTATTATTTTTAATTATTTTTTTATATATTTTTTTTATTATTAGGCTCAGAAATACTTACTGATATGCATTTGGCCCAAATGATTTGGGAAGAAACGCATAACTGACAATAGAATCTATGTGACCGGCAAGTGGTTTTGTTTATTTATTATTATTATTTATTTTTTATTTTTACAAGTGGGGTGGCCAGCAAATTTGTAGGGGGGGCCATTGCCAGCCCTGGCCACCCCCTAGTGGCGCCACTGAAAGAGACAAATAACTAATCAAAATTACACGAAGAGTGCAAAAAATAATAAAAACAAATTGTTACAGATTACTTTTGTAATACTGAATCTGACCCGGTCTTTGTACATTTTGACTGTAAATGTAATTCTTGCCATTGTAAGAATGAGATGTACCTGCTGTACTCTACTGGCCTTACTTTTTAACAACTTGTGCTTTTTATCATTTTACCTCTTTTCTTATCAATGTATTTGTTATTTACTGTTTAATTGAGTCTTCCCGCTTTTAATGTTGATGTAAAGCACTTTGAATTACCTTGTGTTGAATTGTGCTATATAAATAAACTTGCCCTGGCTTGCCAATGGCCGACGTGTTGTTCAGAGTCAGTGAGCAGAGCCGCTCCTGCAGGAACAGCACCCTCTCTCCACCACTGGACAGCACTGTTGCCCCCCCCACCCTTCCCCAGGCAGGGGTCGCATCTCCTCTTCATTACCACTGCAGGTAATCATGCCTCATCATATGATTAGGAGAGTGTGCTTGTGTGAGTAATTAATTACTTCCTGGAGAGTTTGACGAGAGTGCAAATTAGATATGAAGCATTGATAATCAATGTTGAGGAATCATCAAAGCATGAAGCATGAATCTGTTGATGAGGCCAAGCTGCTGTGATTAAACTGTAAAACTGTAAAAATCCTTTTTGAACAAGCAGCCGTCACCCTTGGGAGATTTTTGATGTTTTCTGAGGAGCGCCCCTTACATTATGTAAAATTATGTAATACATTTAAGTATAGTTAGGGGTGAAGAGTTTTGATTGACAGCTGACACAAGCAATTGAGTATTGAGTTCTGACCTGTGAATAAAGACCTATCAGATGGCAATTTTCCACTAGAACCTACTCGGCTTTACTCATCTCAACTTGGCCTGATTGCTTTTCCACTACAATTCAGCACCTGGAGCAAAAGTAGGAGGTTGGAGCAAAGCTGCTGTGATGAATTTGATTGTGTGATCTAAACGAAGAAGACAACAACACTAAAGATGTAGAACCTGGAGGAGATGATAGATGTGCTGCTGGGTCTGTGACTTGTGTTCAATATCAAGTTAAAAATGAGGGTGAGAGAAACTTCAAGCGGCGAGGCTTTAACATTTTTTATAGTTTGTCTCGGCGCTGCTGAAAACTTAGCTGTGAGCAGCTATGGACTGAAAAAGCTTCTGGTAGACCTGGTCGTTCCTTATCGTCCGTTTAGATCCCTTTTTAATTCTCTCCTCAGCCACCAGGTTTATGAACATCTGCACCTCAGAGTTGGATCATGAAACAGACTTCTGTGCTGCCGTTGCCTGTGGAATAAAATGATCAAGAAGCCGCCAGTCGCTCTTTAAAGGGGACCTATTATGGCATCTAATACCTATAGGTTTTGATTTTTTTTGCTAAATAAATTAGAAATTCAGCCTCTGATCCATGTCTTTATCATCCCATTCTCTAACCTCATTATCTATGCAGGATTCTGAGTGGGCGGGGCTATGATAATGAAGCTCTGTGCTGATTGGCTGCCTGAATGACACGATACACCGCTATGAAAAAATGGCGGAAGCTCCGGCTGGCGGAGTTAGTTGTGGGCGTGGTTTCACGCATCGGAGGCCAACCGATGTAAATCGCTCCCGTCGTTACGTAACGACGGGAGCAGAATCTGAACGGCCTGTACAGACACTGCAGAATCTGGTTGCTTTCCTCCTTCTCTGAGTTGGCAGGCTGAGGGGAGACCACTTTATATATGTTAAAGCAAGAAAAAACGTGGTTTTCATAATAGGTCCGCTTTAACTGATTTCCGCCTCCTGACTCAGACATCTGACTCCAACCCCCCGACCAATCGGTGGCCTGTAGTGTGATGACATCAGATACAGCCGACTCAGATTAGAACCTCCAGAACAGTATCTACTCGGCACGCCTCCACCCGCCTCGACACCTAGTGGAGAAGCGCAAAACCAAGCTGGGCTGAGTAGGTAAGCTCCTAAGAAAATATTCATAGCCAAGAGAACACATTTGTCATGTTGTTAAGTTTACTAACAGACAGAGGTGGGTAGTAACGAGTTACATTTACTCTGTTACATTTACTTGAGTACGTTTTGGGAAATTTTGTACTTTTAGGAGTAGTTTTGAATCACTATACTTTTTACTTTTACTTGAGTAGATTAGTGAAGAAGAAACTGTTCCTCTTACTCCGCTACATTAGGCTACGTTGAGCTGTTACTTTTCTTTTATCCCTTTATCCGCGTACGCGTCAATCTCATGACATCACTGGGTGATTCTTTGGGAAAAATGTTTGTTTTTGCATGTTTTGTCACATACAGAGTTTCTATGAGTTCATGTTTGTTCTAGTTCTGCCTGGTTAAAAAAGAAAAGTACAAAGGCTTGAAATTTTGTGCTACTTGTGCTTAATTTATTTTTTTATTCTGTTATTGTTTTATTTATTTTATTATTTATTAAAGTACTTGAATTTACTCTCACTCACTCATCTTCTTCCGCTTATCCGTTCCCGGGTCGCGGGGGCAGCAGAATTTACTTTAAGATTATATTAATTTAAGCTATTTTTTATTAATTTTAATTTAGTTTATTATTTTATTGATTTAATTTGCCTGAAGATGATTATTTTGTACTTTGTCTGTTTGAATGGTTGTGTTAAAAAAATAAATCAGACGTTACTGTGACATCAGAGTCACAGTTACTCAAAACTGGCTAGTAGTTTTAGGAGTAGTTTTTTCACCAAGTACTTTTTTACTTTTACTTTTAGTAATTATTTGGATGACTACTTTTTACTTCTACTTGAGTCATATTATTTTGAAGTAACAGTACTTTACTTGAGTACAATTGTTGGCTACTCTACCCACCTCTGCTAACAGACCAGCATGACTGGTGCTGGGTTGGCCTGCAAGGATCAGAGGACAACGTTTAGCCAGGAACTGGCAGCTTGTGCTCAATGACCACCCATTTCTGCAGCGGCCATTTCTAATTCTGCTACACAAGCGACATTTGAAACGGGAGCTTCTATTGCGAATAGAACCTCTCGGGTCATGGGAAGATACCTGGAGCCACCCTGGATCCTTTCAGGAACCTCCCAAGCAGAAGTTGGGCGGGGCCTACAGTCAATCATCCACCACACTTCAACAGGTCTAACCCAGCTGAGCCACTGCTAGTCCCACAGGAGCTCTGCTGGGCATCGTTTCACAATTCAGATTTTTTTCTATCATTTTTTGACAGCTGAACTATACTTTCAGAGCAAAATAGAAATGGGACGCATGGGCCTGCTTGATGTTTTCCACTTTAATATGACGCAGAGGTTCTTCCATGTACACAGAAGACATCATAATGAAGGGGGTGCTATTAGGACGCTTGGGGAAGCTTAGCTTCCCCAAAATTTTCATTAAGAAAAAAAAAAAAGAATAAAACAAATAGGCTATACATATTTATTTTATCGTTTATTTTATGTTTTTTTTAAGTTGGAAGTCAAGACATCAAAACACACATTTGAAGGTATTGTTTATTTTGTTATTTCTTTATATTGTGCAGTTAGGCTATAGTTCAGCGCACAAAATAGAAGCTGATGTTACAGCCCAGCTACCTAGATCCATTCACAAGGCCTCATTATTGCAAAATGAAAAGAAGACAACTGATAAATTGGTCGTGCAAACGGACATTAGAATTTTTGTTTTGTCAAAATCAGCAATGACGGTAAAGAAGACGAAGCCAACACAGACTCAGACTGTCTCATCTCTTCAAACGAGGCCAGCCAGCCCCGCAATGTATGCAGCTCTATTAAGGTAGGAAATTAATGAGTTAATTAACATGGGTTACTACAGTATAATGGCTATTAATCTGTGTAAAAAAAAAAAGAATGACTTATGCTGCTGCAACATTTCAGTTTGACAACATTAGCAATAATATCAACCTATATGAAATATTATTGTAATGTTGAGTGTAATGCTCAGTTAAATGTGGTTCATTCATGCTTTTTGTTTTTTTTGTTTGTGGAATTTAGCTTCCTACGGAGCCCCTAAAGGGACACGGATTTTATTTTTAATATATAATGAGTTTTAAGCGTGCGCGTGAAACCTTTTACGCGCGCGCGTAAAACCTTTAAGTGAGCACGTAAAGTTGTTTACGTGAGCACGTAAAACGTTTATGCATTCACTAAAAAGTTTCACGCGCTCTCGCGAAACTTATAAGTGAGCGCCTAAAAGTTGTTCTACGTGAGCACGTAAAAACAAGTGCATGGGAGTTTTGCTGGAACAGGAGACCGTACAGTTGCTCCTGCTCTGTTTATGAATGGAAATGACATTACAGGATTTAGCTGAGCTATATTTTAACCTGGGACTCCATTATAAGGACATTACCACTTTGCTTGCAAGTAAACAACTTTACGTGCTCACTTAAAGGTTTTACGCGCACGCGTAAAGGTTTCACCCGCACGCTTAAAACTCATTGTAAAAAAAATAATAATCTGTGTCCCTTTAGGGGCTCCGTAGCTTCCCCATTAACGATGAACAAGCGAAGCCTATGAAGGCGGTCCTTCAGTGTGACCCAATATGCATTGAGTTTATGCTAAGAGTCTGGTCACATTGAATGAGGTTCTAAGGATCTGATCTCAATGCATGCTCAAGTGCGTACTTCACTGGGGACGGATGTTCATACCAGGTCCAAACAGGGCCTGAGAGTATTGGCCCTACTTTCTTCAAAACTGGTTTTTAACATTTTTGCCACATCTGACTCCTATAGCACATAATATAACCCAGAACTGACCAAGATTACGACCTCCTGGCTCACACAATGGGTTCTTTTGTGGTGCCATATTTGATTAGATGCCAAAAGAATGTCATAATAGATGCAGCTTCACCTTGGTATCTGGTTGTTTTGGTTCCATGCTGTCAGATTTTCTTTGTTTTCCTTCTTCTGAGTTCTTATCTTAAACTTCCCATAAGATTTTAATTCAGAAAATATCATTTTTCCATTAAATCCAAACTTGTAGCCAACACTTTTTATTTTTTTTTGGCTACTTGAGAAATTGTCCCTGCGCATTTAAACTTAACCTAATCTTATCTGACTGCTGACTACTTTCTCCTCAGTTCAATGGGAATCCACATCGAACCCCGAGAACATTTTTCTTTATCTCACAAGTGCCATGGCTTCTCCGCAGTTTGAAACAAGGGTATGATGAGTGCGCAATAGTGTTTCATTCTATTATGTTCCTCAGTGTGAATGAGTTTTATGCTTCTCTAGTTTCTCAGTCACTTCTTTTAGACTACATTTATGAAAAAAGTGTGCCAACCCTTACTTTTATTTTTACTCATCTCTTTGCTGACAGTATGAACTTTAGGAATCTACAGGAAACCCGTTGTTAAAAGGGCGGGGAGGCAAGCCAGAGCTGGAAACCGCTGATCTTTAACGTTTAAACTTTAAGAATTACAATAATTAGCTACGTTTACATATGCCACTAGCAACGTTATGATGGAAAGACAATAATTGCTGTGTTTATACCCCAATTCAGCATGTCACCTGTTAATTGACACAGGGAAAGGTGTCGAGCCGCTTAATCACGGGTCAGGTCTGATGTTGACAGAATGACTGATGGCAGGATCTGGGTGGGATTCGGACCGCCAGCTCCTCTTCCTGGGAGCTGAGGACGCCATGAGTCTGCATGTTACGGGAACCCTGACCACAGCTGACTATTTTAATCATTTTAATCACTTAAATCATTTTAATCTGACACAAGCTCCATCTCCTGGAGCCAGTGCTGCACCAGCCAGGCCTTCTGGTGTTGATGAAGTGATGTGAGGCAGTACACCCCGATAACGTCTCCAGACTCCTGTTCCCTCCCCGCAACTCGGCTGCAGGCACCGGGGAGGCATTGACACCCCTTGCATTTACACTACTTAGCACTCATTAAACATGAGTTCTTAATCTAAGGAAAGTAAAGGTGTCTAATCTAAAAATGCCTATAGTGTTGTAAAATGTAAAATTTCAATAGCCCTTTACAGCCACCTCTAGGTGAGCCAAGGTGAGGGGGGGGGGGGGGGGGGGGGGGGCAAGGCAGTTGGTGGCTTTAAATACAAACATTAAAAGTTTAAAATCAATTCTAAAATGGACAGCAAGCCAATGGAGTGAATAGAGGATTGGAGTAAAGTCTTTAATGTTCGTTAAAAGACGGGCATCTGCGTTCTGCACTAGTTAAAGGCGGCTAATAGAGGACTTGGAGACGCCAACATATAGTGCATTATATATAGTCTAATCTTTTTTTTTTTTTAATTTATTTTTATCCAGTTTTTTTCCCCATTTTTACCACCCCGTGCTCCTAGCTAACAGTCCTGTGCATTGCCATCCTCTACCAACCCCGGGAGGGCCCTGCACTGAGCTCAGGTCTCCTCCTTAACCTGAGGAGTGAGCAGGCCGCATCTTTTCACCAGACAGAGTGGGGTTATTCCGGCCGGATCCTCCCCACCCTATCTGGCGCCCCGGTTGGCCAGAGGGGGCAGTATAGCCCAGGACTGTGTGCATGTTTTTGTGAAGGTAGCTCCCATTGCTACCCAAGGGAACACGGGGAGAACATGCAAACTCCACACTCCTTTCGCCAACCCCACCCATGGTGTGGGCACTGAAGTCATGGGGGAACTAACACGCACTTCAGCACCCACAGCGTCCCCCGGCGGGAATCGAACCCAGGACCTTCTTGCTGTGAGACGGCCGCACTACCTGCTGCGCCACCATGCCCCCTGTGTCAAGGTTGACATTCCCCCAGCCTCCAGTTTGCCTTCAGTTTCTGTCTTGCCCCGCCTGTGTCCCATCTGCCCTGATTGTGTCTGCACCTGTGTCTCGTCATGTCTCGTTATCCCCTCAGTATATCTTGTCTTGTCATTCCTTTGTGCTCTGTCGGTCCGTACTGTGTCTTCCTCCATGTCTCCTCGTACCCTTTTTATGATCCTGGTTTTTTGTTCATCCTGCTCTGCAGCGCCTTGTTTTGCCTTTTTGTGGATTAAATCCTTTTTGTTTTGAGAACTCCTGTCTCCAGCCTACCTCTGTCTCCTGCACTTGGGTCCTGAACAAACCAAACCATGACACCCTGTCTGTCAAATTTGAAAAAACTATCAAAAATCACACCCAGATTTCTGACATAGGGACTGAAAGAAGAGGACAAAGTGCCAAAGCTAGTCGTCACAGTTTCCCCAAACACAATGCACTCTGTCTTGTCCTCGTTTAAGTGCAGGAAGTTCTGGGCCAACCACTGCTTGATGTCAGCAATACATGCAAGCAGTGAACTTGCAGATCATCTGTATAACATTGAAATGATAGGTTGTGCCTGGCTATAATAGACCCAAGTGGTAACATGTATAAAGAGAAAAGAATTGGACCAAGATTAGAACCTTGCAGGACCCCGCAAGAGAGAGAAGCACTAGAGGAGCAGGAGTCACCAATCATCACAGAAAAGGTTCTATCAGACAAATACGATGGAATTCACTCAGTACAGTGACGTGAAGGCCAAAATAATTGCTGGAGGACTGTGTGTTCCACTGTATTAAATGCCGCTGTGAGATCTAGTAGTACTAAAATAACAGGGCACTTGGCATCAAGAGATAGTGTAAAAAACAATACCAAGTCAAAACCAAAGTTACGTTGGATGGTATTTGTAGATACCAGGGACAGGAGATCACTGGAGGTAGACGACATCTCCTTAAAGTAGGCTAATGCTCCTTTAAATTAAAGTCGAAAAAAGTCCTCTGCGCTACGTCAAAGGGTATTCAATGGTATTCTTTGGTCACTTTTCTCCCTCTTGTGACGTTAAATAAAAAGGTTTTTTGGCTGAAAACAGTGGATTCGATTTTATCAGTCTCTTTCTTAACCTTTAACCAGGAATGTCTCATTGAGATTAAAAACCTCTTTTTCGAGGCAGTCCTGGCCAAGAAGCAGCAAATTTCTTTTATGCCTGTGGAGGAATTTGGGCTGATTGCCTTTACAGAGTACTTCACTCACTTCTTTCAGGTTTTTCAACACTGTGGAATGCTTTCCGCTTGTGAATAATCTTTCTCCGTATAGAACGTCAGTGTGCAAATGGTTTGGTTTTTCTAACAGCTTCTGTCATGTTAGGAGTCAACAAACACTTGAAGGCTCAACGCCAACAAAACAGCAAACACAAAAACCAAATGTGCTTTATAGAAGTCGATGATAAGTGAGAGCCGAGGATTTGCAGCTCCTGGTTGCAACTTACTTTCCTAAATCCTTTCGAGTGGTAAGATGGTTCTTATCATTGCCCACCTCGTTTGGTTTTCATGGCTTTAGAGGTAATATGTTGTCATTGATGTCAGGTTATTATGCCTAAATTTAGACTAATATTCAAATGTTTTGACTATGTTTTCACGCAATGAAAACTTGGAACAAAGAAGTTGCACTTAACCATATGCACATGACCGGAAAAATATAGAAAACCGTGGACCTTATGAGCCAAGACACATGACCATCTGGCCAGGAGATTTCAGTTTATCAATATTTATGAACAATACCACTTCCACAGAGCCTGAACCAATCTACATAAATCCTTTAGAGGCCTGTCTACCTTCACTTCTTTGAAGTAAGAATGGATGAGATCTTTATTCAGATTAAACACATAAGTGTGCATTTGTCACATCTTGAAGTCCCCATGGCTGTAAAACCAAGATGGCAGAGAATATATAATATCAATAATATAATCAGTCACCAAACAATCGGTGATTGGTCGCAGGTATGACATCACATCTTCATGTTTTCCTGAACACTGACTTCCTAAGGGAGAATTCTGGGCATTACGTCCGTCCGTCCATCCATCCATCCATCCATCCATCCATCCATCCCATTCATCCATCATCCATCCATCCAATCCCATCCATCCATCCCATCATCCATTCATCCATCCCATCCATCCATCATCCATCCATCCATCCATCCATCAATCATCCATCCATCCATCCATTCATCCATTCCATCCATCCATCATCCATCATCCATCATCCATCCATCCATCCATCCATCCATCCCTCCCATCATCCATCCCGTCCATCCCATCCATCCATCATCCATCCATCTATCATCCATCCATCCATCTATCCATCCATCCATCCATCCCATCCATCCATCATCCATCCATCCATCCATCCATCCATCCATCATCCATCCATCCATCATCCATCCATCCATCCATCCATCATCCATCCATCTATCATCCATCCATCCATCTATCCATCCATCCATCCATCCCATCCATCCATCATCCATCCATCCATCCATCCATCATCCATCCCTCCATCCATCCATCTATCCATCCATCATCCATTCTTCCATCCATCCCATCCAACCATCCATCATCCATCCATCCATCCATCCCATTCCATCCATCCATCCATCCATCCATCCATCATCCATCCCTGCATCCATCCCATCCCAACCATCCATCCATCCATCTATCCATCCAATCCATCCCATCCAACCATCCATCCATCATCCATCCATCCATCATCCATTCTTCCATCCATCCCATCCATCCATCCATCTATCCATCCATCCCATCCAACCATCCATCCATCATCTATCATCCATCCATCCATCATCATCCATCCCATCATCCATCCATCCATCCCTCCCATCATCCATCCATCCATCATCCATCCCTCCATCCACCCCATCCCAACCATCCATCCATCCATCCCTCCCATCATCCATCCATCCCTCCCATCATCCATCCATCCATCCCATCCATCCATCATCCATCCATCCATCCCATCCATCCATCATCCATCCCTCCATCCATCCCAACCATCCATCCATCCATCCATCCATCCATCCATCCAATCCCATCCCATCCATCCACCCACCTATTTTGGATGGACGGACGGACGGACGGACGGACGGACGGACGGACGGACGGACGGACGGACGGATGGATGGCAATGGAAATCCCGGGAAGTGGGAGAGTTAAAGCTTGGTTTCAATGTAATCCATAAATGGTTTCCAGGTACTCTCAGAGTTATCTGGGAAGCCTCGCAACACAAATCTCAGTTTCTCAAGTACAAGGTGCTGCCTCACTAGGGATGGGAATTGATAAGATTTTTCCGATTCCGATTCCAATTTTGATTCTGCTTAATGATTCGATTCTTTATCGATTCGATATCGATACCTTCTTCTTCCGGCTCTCGGTGAAGGCGGACGCTTTTTCTGCACCCTCTCCCTCCCTATCTGCCCTGCTGCTGCTTTTTGTCTTGCCTTGTCTTTTAGAGCCTCTCGTTTTCACATCCTCCAAAACTCTCTACAATCATGGAATTGGTTAACTGGTCTCTAAGCACAATTGACCACATTTTTGCGACGAGAAGTCAGGGGACAAGGGAGCCCTCCTGCCCCAATGGGACATTTTTTGCCGGATACATGATGGACTCCTGGAAACATTGGAGGATCATGTGCCTGTCGATTCTGTTGGTTGAGGATGTTGAAGATGCCTTCATTATTTGATTAATGATAACAGGATTTCTGCTTTTTGGAGCTGGCATATCAACAAATGCTTAAGTCGTCGACAGCTGTTCTGGCCCTCTCAAAACTGCCCGACGTGGCTGAGGGGATAAGCTCTGCGACCAACACTCAGACTCAATCGCAGGCTGGCAGCGGTTTTTAAACTCATTGGCAAGATGGAAAAGACCTTGGAGAAGTTGGAAGCTCGGCTTGGCGGGAATTGACCACGAATTCGTCTGATTTGAGTCGCCATTGATGAACCAGAGACATAAGGCAGACGGAAAATTACTGGAATCTGCCTGTTTTTTCAATACAATTATTGATTCTACAATCTGACCTTGACAGAGCGGCTTTGGCCAGCCGCTCCAGTCACAATCTCCCTGGAGGAATGAAAAACTTGCCCCCACTAGCCCTCCCCTTCCCAGGACAACTGTGGACCTGTATCAGAACTGTACCCCCACTTTGTTTTATATCTTTGAACAAAAAAATACAAGTTAGGTCTTAAGATGCCCCCAGCCTTGGGCTCCTCGATGGTGTGCCAGGGGGCTCCAAAAAAGGATTTACGCAAAAGTATAGGAATAGTTTGAAATAGAAACAGAAATTTTGGAAGTGTATTTAAAATATTAATTCTGCCTGCCAAAGTGATGGGGAGATGGGACCACCTGTCAAAGTCCTTAATAGTGCGCTCAAGTAGAGGCCTAAAATTAGCTTTAAACAAACCAACCATATCCCTAGTCACCACCACACCCAAGTATTTAAATGAGTCCATCGTCACTTTAAATGGCAAGTGTGAGTATGAAAGGCTTTGGGCTTATTTACTGATTGGGAAAAGTTCACTCTTCGAAAAATTTTGCTTGTTACCAGAAATCTCTCCATATTCTTTTAAAACACACATTATATTGGGAATAGATTCTTGGGGGTTTGTTACATTTAAAAGCAGATCATCTGCATAAGGAAACTTTGTTTTCCACCCCTCCCCTATAAACTCCCTCATACCCCTCAAGTGATCGCCGGGCAATAGCCAAAGGCTCAATGGCCAGGGCAAACAAATGTGGGGACAGGGGGCAGCCCTGCCTTGTTCACCGTTGCAGGGGGAAATAGGGGTATCTGTTGGTCTGCACCGAAGCAAGAGGGGACCGATACAGTAGTTTAACCCAAGCTATGAATTTGTCACCAAGGCCAAACCTTCCAATAAAAGCAAAAAGAAAGTCCCACTTGACACGTTCAAAGAACTTCTCAGCATCCAGAGAGAGAAGAACCTCTGGATGCTGAGGGGCCGTGCCAGGGGAGTATAAAATATTATAGAGTCAGCAGAGGTTTGAAAATAAGAAACGTTTTTTAATAAACCCGGTCTGATCTGGTGATATGATTGATGGGAGAATTATTTCCAAACGGCTGGCGAGCATTTTAGCTAGTAATTTGGTGTCCACGTTCAAGAGGCTAATGGGTCGGTATGAATCCGGTTCCCTAGGATCCTTACCCTCCTTCAGTAAAACTGATATAGATGCTCGGTAGAAGGTGGGGGAAGAGTTTTAGTGACAAAGGGTTCATTAAAAGCATCAAGTAAAACAGGAGAGATTAATTCAGTGAAAGTCTTAAAGAACTCAGTGGTAAACCCATCCGGACCGGGGGCCTTAGAGCTTTGCATATTTTTTATTGCAGGTGCACGTCTTCAATTTCCTGGTGATCGGTACAAATTTCACCAGAAGCCGTACGGGTTTCTTTTATATGTCTTGATGCGGCCGCTTGATAAATCTGGTGAGCCAGCAGGCAACCAGCCTTCCCCCCCTGCTCATACACTCTTTGTCTGGTTTGTAATAGTAGCTTTGCCATCGACGGAGGGGAGATCAAATTCAGATTGGAGAGATATCCTCTTATTAAAGAGGTCTCAAGAGGGTGTTACTGAGTGCTGACGATCGATCTCTAATATTTCTTCTCTAATCTCAGACTTACGTTGGTGATGGGAGAGATTTACGGTCTTACTGTAGGAAATTACCTGCCCACGAATATAAGCTTTAAGAGCTTCCCAAAGTGTACCTTTGATACTTCTCCATTGTCATTAATTAAAATAAATTCTTTAATCTCAGTAGAAATAAATGCAACAAATGCCTTGATCATCAGCATAAATTATTAAATCGCCAGGGAGCCGGCGTTGATTTATGCTAAAATGCTAACTGCATCAAATGAGGTGCATGATCAAAGATGACTATTGCCTCATAATCACACCGTTTAACCTGTGAAAGAAGTTTTTGATCTATAAGAAAATAGTCTATTCGCGAATACGATTGGTGGACAGAGGGAAAAAAAGACAAGCAACGGGAGGAAGGGTTTTTGGACCGCCAGGTACTTTTAACTCCAGACAAGCCTGCATAGCCACATCACATAATATGAAAAACGAAACTGGGTCTGCCTTAACAAAACACAAAAACAAAAAAAAACTAAAAATTGGAACACATGTCGAAGCACTTCATCAGTAGTTTTCTGTTCGTCGAGGCGCTCCAGCTGTTGAATGCGTTCCTGGGCGTCCGTGAGGCTATAGGCTGAGCTGAGGTATGGTTCTGCGTCAAAACGACGCCGTGCCTACGGCGTGTGGTTTTCGTCCACGCAGACCACACGCCGTCACCTGCGCCGTCACTGACGTGCACCTCCCAAAAATTGTAACTACGTGTCGAGGCGACGCAGACCACACGCAGACAGAGAGAGCTGTGATTGGTTTGCTTGGAAGCAACGCATTTCCGGTTTCCGGTTTGAAGCAGTAGTGAACTTTCAGCGCTCTTTTCTTCGTTTATTGTGATTTTTTTGTTTTGGTTTTTTGCACAATAGTTGTCCTTATCCCTTTGATTTACTGTGACCGGAAAAAGTCGGATAAACCATTCAGAAAAAGATCGCTAACTAGCGGCCGCGGGGGGTACTGCACCGCGACGAAATGCAGTGACAGAGAAGTCCGAAGGGTTCATGACGGCGTCACGGCTGCGGCGTGTGCTCTGCGTTGGTGTGACGCAGAACCATAATTCAGCCTTCAGTCGTCTATGTCGGCCTGATCGGTCGTCACCTGGGCCAGGTTTTGACGGAGCCCGTTTATCTCCTCTCCCAACTCATGGCGCAGGCCGTGGAAGCTTGTTGTAGTCTCTGAGCGTATGGATTCAATTCCGTGCCTCAGCTCCACACGAAGGGTAGAGATTTCAAACTTGAAGTCTTTCAGGATAGCCTCATGAGAAAGCTTGAGTTCTTCGCTGAGAAGCTCAACAGTGAGCTGGTCGCCGTCTTTCGCCATCTTTTCCTGTTAGCTTAGCCATTTTTTCACTTTTGTCGTCATTCTCCAAATTATTTATCTCTGGCAGGACGGTGTCCGAGTAGTTTAAGCGAGGGTGGGATATTAAACAGTATCACATCGAAATAATTTGGCTATAAGAGCAAAAGTGCATAAAATTAGTGAAAAGAGACGGGAGCTACTGGGACCTACATCTGCACCATGCCGGAGCCAACCCGGAAGCCCTTTCACTCTCATTTTTTAACTTGATATCGAACACAAGCCACAGACCCAGCAGCACATATATCATTTCCTCCAGGTTCTACATCTTTAGTGTTGTTGTCTATCTCGTGCTACTGGGGGTCAACCGACAGGGAAAGAGGACACAGGGTTTCGTGGAGAAATTGTCGTTCTTTATTTTTAATCACCCAGACGCGTATCAGCACTCCGCTCTATCATTCCTCCCAGCAGAACCCTTTGCTGGTGTGCAGCCGCTCCATAAATAGCCAGGCAGGAACCAGGCCCGCGCCACCTGTGTGCTGCTCTCCCGCAGACCACGCCCAATCCTTCACCCTGCCACACACCCCCATCGGGGACCATGCGGCCTAGCCAACCCCCCCCCCCCTTGGAGCGGGAGAGGAAGCCAAGGACCACCATCTGAGCACCCTGCCCTGAGGCCACCGGGTCTCCCAGGTTCCCGGGTCCTCCAGGTCGGGCCGACCGGCGAGAGGGCGGTTCTCTGGACTGGGCCTCAGGGCAGACGGAATCCACGTGCGCCCAGGATCACCCCCTCCCCCACGCAGAACTGCTCCAGCAGCTGGTCCGCCTCCGGAGCCGGCGCATCCAGGACCCCCTCAGGAGCCGGCGCGTCCAGGACCGCCTCGAGAGCTAGTGCGTCCACCTCAGGAGCCGGTGCGTCCAGGACCGCCTCCGCACCAGGAGCCGGTGCGTCCAGGACCGCCTCCGCACCAGGAGCCGGTGCGTCTAGGACCGCCTCCTCACCAGGAGCCGGCATGTCCAGCACCGCCTCAGGAGCCGGCGCGTCCAGGACCGCCTCCGCACCAGGAGCCGGCGCGTCTAGGACCGCATCCGCCTCAGGAACCGGCACGTCCAGGACCGCCTTCGGGAGCCGGCACGTCCAGTACCGCCTCGGGAACCGGCGCGTCCAGGACCGCCTCCACACCAGGAACAGGCGCGACCAGGACCACGAGGGCAGCCCCAGATGGTCCAGCACCTCTCGCCCCACGCCCAGGTAGGTGAAGGTGAAGTCCTCCGACGACCGCCCTGGACGGTCCAGCACCACTCGCCTCTCGTCCGGGTAGGTGAAGGTGAACGGCCTGTCCTCCACGAACAGAGTAGGCGGGCGACCCTCCCTGCTGCCAGCGTCTCCAGCGCTGCGGTCTGCCGCTCCGCCTGGCTCTAGATCAGGGCTGCCTGTTCCGCCAGCACCTGCGCCAGGGACGCCATCGTCCGCTCCGCCGAGTCCCCACGTTCCGCTGTCATTTTGCCACACATTGGACGCCACTGTAGCAATCTCGTGCTACTGGGGGTCAACCGACAGGGAAAGAGGACACAGGGTTTCGTGGAGAAATTCTTAACTTTAATCACCCAGACGTGTATCAGCACTCTGCAGCTCAGTGTCAGCCCTGTGAGCAGAACCTTTTGCTGGGGTGCAGCCGCTCCTTAAATAGCCAGGCAGGGTGGAGAGATTGATTGGGCACAGCAGCCGAACCACCTGTGTGCTGCTCCCCCGGAGACCACGCCCAATCCTCCACTCTGCCACATCAACATTATTCTCGACATTTCAACTTTCTTTTCGACATTTCGACTTTTTTCTCGAAGTGCATAATGAAAAAAAAATATTCCTCCTCTAAAATATTATTTTTATTTTTCTCCTGCCTGGCCCTAATCCTATTCCGTAGAAAACCTCCCAAATCCCATCAATCACTTTTTTTTTGAGACACCATTGTTTCATCTTCATCTCTACAGAGTGAAATTACAGAACTGAACACTGCTACTTCTTCTGTTCAAATCAAATCAAATATTATATTGTATTGTACAATGTATATTATATTGTACAATGTTGTCCCGCTCATGCTTTTTTAGTATCTGACAGAGATGGTATGTTTTGGGTTTTTTATCCAATACTTTCAGGGCTTGTTTTTAGACTATTTAAATTTGTTTTAGTGTTGTCTTACAGCAGGGGTCTTCTATTCCTGTTACTTCAGATATTGTTTTATACACTTCAAACCAAAATGAGTTCAAGGATGGACATGGCCAAAACATATGTGTTAAGCTTCCTGGGGCTCTATGGCGTCTACTACAATTTTCATCCATATTGTCAAATATCAGCTTCATTCCATGAAGGTAAACGGAAATGCCAGCATGATTTATATAACCCCCTATTGGGTGAAAACAATATAACAAGGCTTTCAGGCTGTCAACAATCGCGCAGTGTATTCAGTGGCTCTGTTTGTGTTCAACATCGCAAAAAACATTCAAAAGCCTTGTACAACAAATTCCCACTCTTTCTTCTAAGATCTTTTTGTTTTTTTTAAATCACAGCCTCTGAAGAGATTACAGGCTTAATTCAAACCAGTTCCGAGGCTGAATTGTCAGATTTTAATGTGATGTTTCTCAATACTTTTTGAAAGACGTGTCTTGGAAATGTTGATTGATTGTTGTTTAGGTTTGAAAGCTGAAAGCACCGATGTGTTGCATTAGGATTTCTCTTTTAAAAGCCCATCTTCTTGTGTCTTCAGAGACATCTCAGTAATAGGGAACAGTAGACCCCTTTTAAGACCTTTTGCTAACATTTAATGGATTTAAAGATTATAATGAAGATGAATGCATAATGATTACTTTTTATTCGACCAATTTATTTTTCTTTTATCCCAATAAATGGCATTGCCAACCTCCTTTTTTCTTTTCTTCTTTGCTCCACCAATGAATAAGCGCCAGCTGAAAGCAAATAAGACCGTGATGTATAAAATGGTCTATTTTAATGCCAAAGACTATTGAAGGCAGACATATGCAATGTCATTATTCGTGGTGTACTTATGAAGCTGTGCATGTCTATGATTCACTTCCATGAATAAAAATGATCATGGAATACCATGCATATTTATGTGCATCATTTACGCACATCTTTGGCAATGAATATGCACTATCTTGCCCCTAATTGGCAATGCTTACATAAAAATGTAACCATGGGACACTGCACATCCTTAAATCTCCTGAGCACTGGAACACCACAGGGGTGCGTGCTCAGCCCCCTCCTGTTCCCTCTCTCTTCACTCGTGACTCCTCTGCCATTGACTACACCAACACGGTCGTGAAGTTTGCTGAAACTGATTGAAAACATTGTTGAAGCAAAATTATATTTTGATACCATGATCATACACACATGTCCTACTGCATAACAAGCTGGGCAATAGCCTGTAAGACAGGGGTCTTCAACCTTTTTTAGCCCAGGGACCCCTTGGATGAGAGAAAAACAGAGCAGGGACCCTCGCTTGTAATTCTTATTTTTTTCCTTTTTTTTTCCATGTGTCACATTTTAAGCCTGGCTTATAATAACTTTTGAATGTGTTTCATTCTGCTTATATCACCTTATTAACCAATTCCTGACTGCGTTATTAACCTACATGTGTTTATGGTTGATGAAACTTTGGCCTCGTCAGACGTGGAAGGAGTAACGTTAGGCCGAGCTGTAACGTTACAATCTCCAGCTTTAGGCTTCGTTATTGTCACAAATTTATCCATCAGGTCTAACTAGTGTTAAATATGAAATAGCCAAGTCAATTTCGCAACAAACTTTCTTTTCTTAAACAGCTAACTAGCTCGTTTTTCCGCTCTAAAGTTGACATTACATGACTATATATATATATATATATATATATATATATATATATATATATATATATATATATATATATATATATATATATATATATATATATGTATATATATATATATATATATATATATATAGCCTATACTAAGGTTTCTTTTTTCCAGACAAAGTTCCGACTGCTTACCTTCAAACTGACAGTTTTGGCGGATCTGCCGCCTTCCTCAGAGAGTGTCTCGTGGTGGGAAGTGACAACGTCCTTATCAGCTTTTTTTACTGAGGGCTTACTATGTTTGAGTCCGTGTATACGTGACAAAACATGCAAAAACAAACATTTTTCCAAAAGAATCACTCAGTGATGTCATGAGATTTACGCGTACGCGGAGGGGATAGCAGAAAAGTAACAGCTCAACGTAGCCTAATGTAGTGGAGTAAGAGTACAGTTTCTTCTTCACAAATCTACTCAAGTAAAAGTAAAAAGTATAGTGATTCAAAACTACTCCTAAAAGTACAAAATTTCCCAAAACTTACTCAAGTAAATGTAACAGAGTAAATGTAACTCGTTACTACCCACCTCTGCAGACGCATCAGTTCTTCTCCTGTGATGGTCCCGGACCCCCCTCACACAGCGCCGAGGATCCGGAGTCCCCCCAGGCCGGCTCCTCGGGTTCTTAGTCTCCCGAAGCCGGCTCCTCAGGTTCAGTTTGCCCCGCCTGCTACGTCCCGAGGGCGACCCCCCCGAACTGTCTCGCCGGTCGGCCCAGTCCCGTGGACCGCCACCGGAACTTTGACCATGTGTTGGCTCCAGGGCTACAACACCCCTGTACTCCTCATCCTTTCCCAGAGGCGATTCTAGGGTCTGTTGGGGCCCTAGGCAAAAATTTCTAGGGGGCCCCCCAAACAGCGTTCATCGCCGTTATGTTATAATAAACTGACACCAACGAAAACTTTATGAAATTTTGACCAGGATTCCTTGCGAACAGAGCATGCGCAGAAAACAAAGTCTTCTTCTTTGCGTTTTCTGGCGGATTGCATACCGCCACCTACTGAACCGGAGTATGTAGGACAGGATCTAGTTGTCTAGCTTTACATTAAATCATCTAATATAATAATACTAATGAAAAGAGAAAAACTCGAAACAAACAAATAAAACAAATAAACCAAACAAGACCGCTATATACTCACTATATCCTGTAAAATAGAAAACAATTGAATGTTCCGTTTGATGGGGATATTCCGTTTGGCGTTTAAATGACTGAATATTCGGGTTTTAAAAGAGTTATTGACTGCATGTAAACGCAGTCATCATAGCTTTCATAGCTTAACATTAAAGGTGCGTTTCCACTACACAGAACAGCTCTACTCTACTCTACTCTTGCTTTCTTCTGTCTTCATCCTCCTTTTTTTTCTTCCTCTTTTCACTGTCGGACAAATAACTACTACTCTTCATTTTTCTTCACCTTCGGCTGAGCCGATTCGGCTCCATTTAAAACTTCCAAAATGAACGTTAAATTCTTTGCACACGACACTGTGTGTAGTTTTTTAAAATTTTTTATTTTGACACTGCATACAGGTGGATGGCCGTGATCATGGGAATGACAACATGGGGCCCCTTAAGGGAGGTTTCTTACTGGCTACTGAGATGTCATTGATAATTGCCTTATGTTTGTTTAAGGAGGAGGATGTGGTCATTACGGTTACCACATTTTGAGATCTGTACAGTAAAAACAGCCTTCAATACTTGTTTAGTCCTCTAAACCCCTGATAGGAAACACTTTTGTAATAAAGGTAATTATAAAAAAAAAAAAAATTTTTTTTTGGGCCTCATGGGCCCCCCAACAACTCGGGCCCCAAGCAGTTGCCTGCCTTGCCTGTTCACAAGCTGCGCCCCTGTCCTTTCCCTTACTTACACAGCTAATGATTGCAGAGTCGTCCGCAAACTTCTGCAGGTGGCAGGATTCAGAGCAGAACTGGAAGTCTGAGGTGTACATGGGTAAACAGAACGGGAGAAAGAACAGTTCCCTGTGGCGCCCCAGTGCTGCTGGCCACAGTGTCAGACCCACCACCTGCAGTCGACCTGTCAGGTAATCCATAATACAGGAAACCACGGGAGGATCCACCTGCGTCGCTGTCAGCTTACTACCCAACAGACAGGCACGGACTGGCCATAGGGAGAACCGGGAGTATTCCCGATGCGCCGGTCTAGGATTGGCCTGCTGGCCTGCCGCCTGCGTCTCTCTCTCTTTTTTTTTTTTAACGGCAGCTGGTGCGCCGCAGCGCCGGCTATCTGACTTTTTTTCTAAGGCCCCGTTTACACGTAGCAAATACTGTGGCGTTTTCATGCGTTTTGGCCGTTCGTTTACACGAAAACAAAGCGCAAAGTCACCAAAAACGATCATTTCTGAAAACTCCGGCCAAAGTGGAGATTTTCCAAAAACTCAGTTTTCACGTTTGCTTGTAAACGGAGGGAAACTTTTTAGGCCTCTTTAGGCCTTTAGAGATTTAGGCCTCAGATAGTCACATTATGCAACAGAAACGTCACCAGCATCATTTGTGCGACCTGTGTTTACAATTTGTTTGGCCACCGTCAATATTTTCTTATGTTTTACCTGTTTTATATTCTAAAGTCACACTTAAAAGTAACTCCACTTCTCTGTCACTCCAAACGAAAGACTCTTGTTCCGTCTTGGAAGTAACTGGCAGTCAAGGCTGATTTATGGTTCCGCGTTACACCAACGCAGAGCCTACGGCGTAGGGTACGCGGCGACGCGCACCGTACGTAGGCTACGCCGTCGATTTAACGCGGAACCATATTATTCAGGCTTCACACGTGTCATTTGTTGACGTTTTTTTCCAGGATTCCGATTCGCTAGCATGACTTTATGCTTCTCGTTACTGCCCCTTGCAGGTTTGGCTGCTCATAGCACCCTTAACAGCGTATTTATGCGGGTTCGTGTAAAATGGGTTATTTTTCAAAACGTAGAGGGGGAAATATCAGTTTTTGTAAATAATGTGCTATGTGTAAACGTGGCCTAAGTTAGTGAGTCAGGCCAGGCCAATCAGAGGCCACTCAGGCCAGTAGCATGTGAGGAGGGCAAGATAATTGGTTTGTTTCGATTAACTTCCGCCTCAACAGTCCGTAGCCCCGAACAGACGACGCGCCGCGTGTCTGTGTGCGTGTAAGCGAGGGGACCGGGAGAGGAGACGAGTGCAGAGGCATGGACAACCAGCCGGGTTAAAAAAAAAAAAGAGAAAAGGCGGTGCGGAGAGGGAGAGAGAGAAAAAAAAAGGCGCTGGAGGATGACGCGGCCAAATGTCAAAAATTGGTTGATTTATTCAGGCCCCCCGCAGCAAAGATGCGTCTGCAAGTAAGTTGTACATACAGTACACTTTCAGGCTTTCAGGCTACACAGTGTAAATATGTAGCCTATAAACCCTGGCCTTGAAATTAAAATAAGGATTCAATTATTATGTATATGAATACAAGGCCAAATCAAGTGAGACATAGGCTACACCAGGGGTCACCAATCGTGGTCCTCGAGGGCCGGTGTCCCTGCAGGTTTTAGATGTTTCCCTGCTTCATTGCACCATGATACAAGTGACTGTGTCATTTACAGAATTGTGCAGCCCTGGATGACAAGATGATGACGATGATTAATTAGAATCAGGTGTGTTAAAGCAGGGAAACATCTAAAACATGCAGGACACCGGCCCTCGAGGACCAGGATTGGTGACCCCTGGGCTACACTATCTTCCTGTATGAACTATAGTGTATGAAAAAACACTGTACGCACATGTTTGCTATTCAAAGGTGGTGATGGTGATGACACCAGTCCTGCTGCTGCTTCAGGAGAAATTGCAGAGCAATTGGCAGAAGGTACAGAAGCATTTCTACAGTAGAGCAACAACATGCAAAAGTGGCAGACATATGAACACCACTAGACACGGCCTTTTGACGTAAACGGCTTTCATTTGTAATAGTAGCTTTCTTGGCATTACAGCATTATTCTAGTAAGCGATTGTGTTGTTGAATTTTTCTTTCTGTTGCTGACTTGCTTTTATGTATCCCCGCACAAACATGAAACCTTGGATTTACCGTAGGTTGGGGTTCATTAGTATGATGATGTGCCACTGAGGCAGTTGATATTCTACATGTCATGGCTATATATGTATAGCTCTAACCTTGACACTGCTTATTATATAAAACCTTTATTATCTTCTATTAAAGTAGTACCACCACAAATACAGCAGTAAAGTTACTGTATATTCCAACCTTAGAAATCACAGTAGGTCCCATATGTGGACTTCTTTGGTGGGTCAACACTGCCACAGTTGAGTCCTGGCCTGAAAATGTCCATGTGACATTAGGGTGAGTGTTTTAGTGGCTATTGTTCTTATATTGGAGTGCATTTTGATTTAAATCGGCCAAGAACATACTTGTGCATGTGCGCGTGCGTGCGTGCGTGCGTGCGCGCGTGCGTGCGTGCGTGCGTGCGTGCGTGTGGGCAGGGACAAGGTGGCCTTGTAGCACCCTATAATGTAATAATTTCCTGAAAATGTAATAACGCCTGAAAATGTAATCAATTTTATTACATTATTGGTGAAGTTATTACATTATTGGGTTTTATTACATTTTCGATTAAGTACAAATTTTATTAAATATTCAGGCGTTATTACATTTTCAGGAAATTATTACATTATAGGGTGCTACAGGCCTGTTACATGATTGACTCCTGGCCTGAAAAAGTTTACCAGTCCGGCCCTGCCAACAGAGCAGGCCGGATGGTGTTGAGAACATTGGAGCAGTCCATGAACATGATTCTAACAGCGCTACCCGGTCTGTCCTGGTGAGCGCAGGCATGGTGGAGCAGGAAGATGATGGCGTCCTCCACTCCCAGTCTCGGCTGGTAGGCAAACTGAAGAGGGTCCAGTGATGAGCTGACCAGGGGCCGAAGAAGTGCCAGGACCAGCCTCTCCAGGGACGTCATCAGGTGAGACCTCAGTGCCACCAGTCTGTAGTCATTGGAGGTGTTGGGAGGCCCTTTCTTCGGTACTGGTACCAGGCAGGATGTCTTCCACAGCACAGGGACCCTCTCAGGACTCCACTCAGTTGGATTGCACAAAGTTTTGAGGACCCTCGGGCTGACTCCGTCCAGACCTGCTGCCTTTCCTGGGCGCAGGGCCGGGCCCAAACCTCCATGGCGCCCAAACAAAATGTGATTTTGGGGCCCTCTATTAAGTCAGAGTCAGATTTATTTGTATAGCACAATTCGTGCACACAGCAGCTCAAAGTGCTTTACATAAAAACGTTCCAATACAATCAACAATGAATTACAATCAACATCATACAGAACACAATAAAAACATTAACAGTAAGATTAAAAAATAAAGTTAAAAATTTAAATAGAAGTAAGAAATTACTTATTACTGCCAATAATACTGATTATTGATCATTCACCACTATAAACTGATTTCATGTTCTTCCCTGTGTTACGGGTCCCATGTATGTTTGTGCCTCACTCTCTAAAAGACAACGATCACTATGTGCCCAAATCCGTTGTGGAATCTTGCCTCTGCACCTTGAGACAGGACGTTATCGAGGGGTCCCAGAAGAAGAGAGGATTTGTCCTTACTGTAAGATTAATGACATTGAAAACGAGTTTCATTTTTTATTTTATTGTCCTCTGTATCATGAGCTGCGTCAAAAATTATTTGATAGATGTAAGAATTTGGACTTGATGTGGGTAAGCGATGCTGAGAGACTCAAATGGATTTTTGATCATAAAGTATTTGCACTTGCTGATTATTTGGAGAAAGCGTGGGATAGGCGAAGAAAAGTAACATACATGTAAAAATATCCATTATGGTTTTTGATTTATTTATTTTGTTTTTCGAGTGTACACTGTGCAGCCCCCAATTAAGTGCGTGTGATATTGTGTATTTGATGATTTTCTGTTTCTGGTGTCTTATAATCCCGTAAGGGATGGGTCTACGGACATGACACAAAAATAAAATTCATTAATTCATTCATTCATTCATACAACACACAATAAAACACGCAATCAAACTGTCACAATTAACACATGGGTTTCTTACTTCACAATTATACATTCTATTTTCCTCTTAACTCCTTTTCAGTTATATTCAACAACCAACATTTCGTAAATACATTACTTTAAACTTACTCCAGTATTATACCGGTCAAACACCACTATACAGTGTGATAACATCTCGCAGGTCGAAATACCCCTTCAAAACTCGCTGTGATATACACAGGATCACCCAACATGTTTGTGTTCAATATATAAAACATTATATAATAATATAAATGCACAAAATAAAATGGATAACCTTAATTGGCACCTTAACGAGTATACCACTTGAGCGTGCATTACACGTGCTCGTTGCGTAATGGCGGCTGCCCGCATGTAATGGCGGCCGTCAGAAACTTTCCCGTTTCACCATTTCCCATGAAACTAACCAAAAATCATAAAAACCTCTTTCCTCCGTTCCCAGAATAGGCAAACTACAACATAAACCCATATTCCCCGGTTTTAACCCATATACTAACCTGTAAAAGCAGGTGGAGTGCGGAGCAATTAAACGTGACCTTCTTCGTTCTCCGCCAAGTCATTTCTGAGGTGGCAGGAACAGGTGTACCACTCTTACCGCACCCCGGAACCCCTGGAGCGAACACAACGTTCCGCCCCCCTGCTTCCCAGTATAGAACATCCTCCCTTACATCAGTTATTGAAATTATAAATAAAATACATGAAAATAAAATACATTCCTTAATGAAGGTGTCCCATTTGTACACATAAACAAAATCACATTATTGTGACCACTCCCTAACAAGGGTGTCACCCCTGTCATTACAAATACACTTGTAAAACTAGATGTAAGAAGCTTTTGTTGTAGTTAGATTGCAGTGTTGTGCATGAACGTGTTCAAATGAACGCGTTCATTGAACACGTTCATTTCTGTGAGAACGTTGAACTGAACGCAACATATTTACACATAAAGAACTTGAACGTGAACTTGTTAATTCTGCAGATCATGAACTGGAATTTGATCTGTTCAGATTATGTGAGCTTCATTGTTTAGGTCCAATTATTACAGAATAATCCTTCTTATTTCACCAGCGGGCAGCACATTTAAAATGCTCGACGAGCCCGGTGCAGTCTTTACGAATGTAGGCTGATTTATGGTTCCGCGTTACACCAACGTACGCGGCGTGCGGACCGTATGGTTCGCGTCGCCGCGTACCTTACGCAGTAGTCGTCGCCGTTGATTTAACGCGGACCATAAATCAGCCTTGACGGGTGAAGAGAGACGTTGCAGACGCAGCGTCAGCGAGACGTCAGATGATGATCCGCTTATCATTATCTGCGGGAATTTTACACATCGTCTCCCAAAGAGTCTGACGGTAGGAAACTAACCTTTCTGTGCAAATTATGTCCACCTGCGCTGAGAAAACAAGTCTGAACGTCTGCCTCGTCAACTTCAAATTTGAAACGTCATGTGGAATTAAAGCATCCGCCCAGTGGGAGAAAATATCTGCGAGTCCTTAACAATCAAAAAAGTTCCCAGAAAGACCAAGAGGTCTGATTTCCCAGTGACAGGTAGACAAATTGATAATGCACTACAATGTTGGAGATTTACAGCCTCTGAATAAAGTTGAAACGCCACTAGGACAATACATGATTGTATACAGCAGGGGTCTCCAACCCTGTCCTGCATGTTTTACATGTTTCCTTGCATCATCACACGTGATTCTGATTAATGGCCGTCATCAGCTTGTCATCCAGGTCTGCACAAGTCTGTTAATGACAGTCATTTTTATCAGGGTTCTGAGGGGAAATATCTAAAACATGCAGGACAGGAGGTCCTGAGAACCAGGGCTGAAGACCACTGGTATACGGTGAACACTTTTAGGATGGGGGGGGGGGCGTTTCATTCGTACTTCTCATCTAAAAATATTAAAATGAACTGAATTTGAACTAGTTCAAAATGAAAATAGTGAACTATGAACGTGAACTGTTCATTTTTAAACTATGTGAACTGAACTTTGAACTAGTTCATCAGAAGTATGAACTTGCACAACACTGTTAGATTGTAATCCACAGGGATTAAGACCATGGAAGCAGACAACAGATTAACAAATTTGCAGAAAAATCTTTCAATTCATATTTTGCAAAGTCAGCAACTGCCCCTACTGGCCACACAGAGAAGCAACAGATAAAAGGTGAAAGAGCTGCACAGTTGCAGCAGTGTTGTTTCCACCATCCTATTGTCAGCTTGGCATGTTTTTACCCATCTATAGTTTTTAATCTGAAATGGAGCAAATTCAGCTACAAGAGCGGCCTGGGGTTGATTTACACTTAATATTTAAAGTGATGTAGTACTAAGTGTGATACTGAGTGTCATCTACAGTGTAGGCCTACTAAAAGAAACAAAATAAATCAAATAGATCCTTTATAAACCATTTACTGTAAACACGTTAACTACTTTATTTTTGGTTTTAAATAAACTGCAACAGCAATGTGCAACAACAATTTGAAGTGGAACAACAACAATTAAGTGCAGCAACAAAGTATTACAAAAACTAGAACTATAATTTACAGTAACTCACAAAAACATGCACACAGTCCTGGGCTATACATGCCCCCTCTGGCCAACCGGGGTGCCAGATGGGGTGGGAAGGATCCGGCCGGAATAACGTGATCCTTCCACGCTATGTTCGGCCGGAGAAGCCCCACCCTGTCTGGTGAAAAGAAGCGGCCTGCTCACTCCTCAGGTTAAGGAGGAGACCTGAGCTCAGTGCAGGAACTCCCGGGGTTGGTAGAGGATGGCAATGCACAGGACTGTTAGGTAGGAGCACTGGGTGATAAAATGGGGAAAAAACCGGGATAAAAATATTTAAAAAAAAAAAAGAATAAATTCAAATGTACAAAAACAGACATTATTAAATAGAATAAACAAATAAAATCAAACAAATACTTTTTTTAACTCTTGGGGGCCCCCTAGTGGTCACGGGGCCCTAACCAGCCGCTTAGTTTGCTTATGCCTTGGGCCGGCTCTGCCTGAGCGTAATCTACTTTGGAGGTGGGTGGGTTTAGAAGAGCTGGGGTAGGGGTAGTCCGGAGCCCCCCCAACAAATTTGTTTATTCAACTCGCTGGCTAGTTCAATCCAACCTCCTATCGTGTTGACGGAGAGGGTTTTCTACCCAAATATTGAGAGTACAGCCCAGTGAGATCATTCAGTCCAAACTCACAGACCGACTGAGGGGCAAAGTGGTGAACAGTCAGCGATCGCTGGTCTGCACTGTTATGTGTGACTAACTCGGATACGATCACCAACACGTCATCAATTGATCTCAGACTGCTGACAGATATCTTTGCATGTAAAACATCGGGACCGGTTGGAGACTCACCATTTAATATACGGTCAGTGAGAGGCGAGAAATGGACTGATGTCTCCACAGAGTCAGAAAGACATGGTGGAAACTTTCAATACAGACAAACCGAGAACCGCAGAATATCACCTGAGGGGTTTAATCACAGCCTTCCAGGTTGTCATGCACCACCTCAATCTGTTGGGAATGCGGTTTGTTGTCGAACCCAGATTCAGGAGAGCAGGAGGCAGGAGTTCCAAAAAAATTTGATTTATTTAACTTAAACAAAAACAAAAGCGCTGCCAAACAGAATACAAAAACCCAGAGCTTAAAACAAGAATCAAACTTCAAAACCTAACATGGATACGATCAGGGCAGATGGGAAACAGGAAAGTCAAACCAGAACTCAAACACAAAGACACAGGCTTCAAAATAAAACAGGAAGTATCAAACAATAACACAATCTCTCCCTGATTTTCTGAAAAACATGTCGATCAGAATACTCTTCCTATTCTCTTCACCTTTTAAGGTGTGACTGGAAACGCCCAGGTCTTATAACCTCATTTGCTGCCCCCTCGCCCCCTTGATGTTTTGCAGTTCTTAGGTTGACCCAAGCATTTAACCTAAATTTTGCTGCAGTTCCTTGACTGGCCGCTAGAGGGTGGCTGCAAAAGCGAGGCAATCTCCATCGACTCCCGCGTTAAAAAGTCCAACTTTAGAGCAGAAATAAACTTATTTACAACCATTTTTGTCTCAATCGTTCCATTTCACACCCATGACACCTCTGAGGGGGGTGAATTTTTTTTGTACCACACCAGGACAGTTTATGTCCAGTAATTAATTTATTTCTCACGTGATTGACAGTCGGCTCAGCCAATGTCTAACTGTTATCAGGTCCTCATCTGTAATGCTACCATGCTTAGCGAGGGAACCACCCGTTTGTATTATCCCAGTGTCGGTTAAATTCGATTGGTCGTTCTTGTTTTTGCCGTCAAGTAATGTACATCTGACGACATCTCTGCAAACAATTACACAAACAGCCTGCAACTGCATAAGTCTCAACTCTCAAGATGCTCACGGAAGCTAAATTCACATCAGCACTGCAAATTGTTTGAAAATGCGCTTTCACCCAGCTGCCTGTTAAAATTTATGGACAATATAAAATGTATTTGACGCTGCATTCAATAAAAAACACACAAACACACACTTAAATTGCCCCCGCGGGTCGGAGAGAGGACTCAGTTGGACGCAGACAGAAATAAGGCATCCAAGAAAAAATAATCATAAAGATGAACAAATATGAACACAATATACGGGAAAGTGCTTTCTGAAGAGACCACTCATAAATCGGATGCTGTGAGTGGTTCAGAACTGTCTGTGGGAGAATAAGGCGAGAAGAGGTGACCATACTGGAACGGAGACGGGTCAGAGTCCAGGAGACGGGACAAGAGGGGCTCTCCGCCTCCGCAAACATGGATCAGAACAAAGAGCATGAAAAAAAAAAATAAAAAAAAAAAAGTAAAGCCGAAGTTTCAAATTCAGTTCAAAGCCAAAGTGAAAAATATGTGGAGTGAGTTGGTCTCCCTGGTGTGTGGATGCGAGTCGTTCAGCGACTGAAAAAGCCTCTAAGCTTCCTCTTTGTCTTCGTCGGAGACGGATAGCAATAATTGACCTTCCGACCTGAAGAGTGTACGGCTGAAGCAGGTCAGGCAGATACCTTGGAGAAATCAATGCGTCAACAAACTGGGAATCAGTGAAGTGATGCTAAAATTGGAGTAATATGCTCATTTTCTTGCACGATTAAAAGCCCAGCAGCAGCGTTTTGAACTGCAGTCGAGCGGGTGACTTCTGGCTAAAGGCTGAATTATGGTTCTGCGTTAAATCAACGCAGAGCCTACGCCGTAGGTTACGCGCAGTACTGGAGTTGAGGGGGGATGAGGGGGGATGGCATCCCCCCCTGAAATAAAAACGGTCAAAATCATCCCCCCTGTAAAACTGCCATCCCTCCTTTCCATCCCTTATGTCATTTCATCAATGAATGTGGTTTTACTGCTATTTCAACATTTAGAGTCATCACCAGAAAAATAACACCAGAAAAATAACTTATTTGACAATTTTCACCTGTTTCAAGTCAATTTTCACTTGAAATAAGTAGAAAAATCTGCCAGTGGGACAAGGGTTTATCTTCTTATTACAAGCAAAAAAATCTTGTTCCACTGGCAGATTTTTCTACTTATTTCAAGTGAAAATCTACTTGTAACAGGTGAAAATTGTTGTTTTTTCCAGTGATGACTCTTGTTTTAAGTGTAATGAGATTTTTTTACCAAAATGAAACATTTATAAGACAAATATTCTTGTTAAGGTTTTGAGTTTTTGCAGTGATCCATTTGACTTATCCTGTGAAGGACAGAGTCATATTGATAAGTTCAGAAAACTGTTTTTTTATCGTTCTGTTTTGATGTATTTGATGTAAGCCCAGTGGATATTTAAAGCTTACAGAAGGCTGCATTTAACTGCTGCTATGTCATTCCTGCAGTATTTCTGCAGGTGTTTTGGTCACTGCTATTATTTGTAATATATTATATTATTTGTAATCAGCACAAATTATCTGTCCCCATATGATAAAATCCAACATCCCCCCTGATTTTTTTTTACAACTCGAGTACTGGGTACGCGGCTACGCGGGAGTCTCTCCGTAGCCTAAGCCGTAGCCTGATATGCACTTCACAAAAAATGTAACTACGCGTTGAGTCGACGCAGACCCAACGCAGACCGAGAGGGCTGTGATTGGTTTGCTTGGTAGCAACGCATTTCCGGTTCCGGTTCGTGAAGCAGTAGTGAACTTTCAGCGCTCTTTTCTTCATGTGTGTGTGATTTATTTATTTATTTTTTTTGTTTTTTTGCACAATAGTTGTCCTTATCTCTTTGATTCGCTGTGACCGGAAAAGCTAAACAAAGTATCAACTAGTTCTCTGGGGGGGTATTGCACCGCGGCGAAATGGAGTGACGGAGAAGTCCGAAGGATTCGCGACAGCTTCACGGCAACGGCGTAGGCTCTGCGTTGGTTTAACGCAGAACCTTAAATCAGGCTCAACTCGGACCTGGAGTACCTGGAGAAAACCCACCTAATAGAACACAATAGAATTTATTGTAATTTACACATCTCACTCTTCAATGCAACACATGATATGTGAGTGAATATGTACACTTGAGTAGAAAAAAAATAATAAATAATAAATACTAAATGTGCAAAATATAATGTATGTAGATGACATAGAATAGTAAGAGGTATTTTTATTGCACATAAAATTATAGCAAAAAGTCCAGTTGGAGGGAGGTTGAGGGTGAACTGTAATAACTGTAATAACGGCATGTGGAATAATTACTTAATCATAAATTAATTATAGGGTGGCGATGGCTTAAAATGAAATGTGTGGTGGGGGGGGGGTCTCTGAGATTCTTGTAGGTGGTTCTCACTTTGTTGTTGACAGAAGCACACAGAGCTTTAACAGGATTTCAAATAGTTCAATATTGGCGTTTCAGCAAGTCTGGTGGAGGCGAGCAGCAGGGAAATGAAAACGTTCCCTCAGGATCTCCTCAGCATCAAAAGGAAAACCTCAAAGGTCTCCGCTGACTCACCACTACCTCGTCTGCCATCCTACTGTAAACAAAACACAAAAGATTTTCACAGCACAGGTTTTGAACCGCGTCCTGCCTGCTGGCAGCAGATCGGCCTGAACCGGGCAGCAGATCCTTAGAAAAGTGTCCAACATTGGTGTGTGAAATTTGCTTGAGTGTTGTTAAAATTTAAAAAAAAAGCAAGTGATGCATCGCTGTGGTGAATGTTCCTGCCCCTAATGACTTTTTAAGCTTAGTAACATCACGATTGCAAGAAGGGTTTTGGGAATTAAAGCTGTTATGCAGATATCTCGTTTTTTTTTTTTTATTTATTTATTCAAACAGGTAAAAAAAAAAAATCAGAGTACATAAAATGTTTATACCGAAAAAAAAACATGAGCAAAACAAAGCAAATTAAAGAGACAAATCTATATGTAGATCAATATTTCCTGTAAAATATTGAAATATTGAAAGGGTGTAGGATGAAGTTTCAAAAAACTTTTCTAGTCAACCTGATCTCACAAAAATCCGTGAAATGCCCACGACCTCTTACCACTATTTTCCGTGGTACCAACACGGAAAGTGGTATAATTCCGTGTGAGCACCACGGATATTGTACCATGCAAAGTCAATGGGATCCGTGGTTGTGATATATACACGGATTATGACATTATTATTATTTATATATTATTCTTTGTTATAGTGGCTAAATTATGCGTTTTTGTCGCACAAGGTACTGTTTGTTACTGTCAGTTTGTAAAAACACGTTTTTAACGCTGTTTTAGCAGTGTTTTATTGAGGTTTTAATGGGAGCACCACGGATATTGTACCATGCAAAGTGCAAAAAATTGCAAAAATGCAAAAAATTCTGACACGAATTACGGTATACCACTTTCCGTGTTGTTACCACGGAAAATAGTGGTAAGAGGTCGTGGGCATTTCACGGATTTTTGTGAGATCAGGTTGTTTCTAGTCCTACCCCTTCTAATGTTCTGTTTTTAAAATTTCTTCATTTTGCAGAACTCAAAAAAAAAAGCATAAAAGAGAAAGAAAAAGCATAAAAGAGAAAGAAAAAGTGGTTCAGCTGAGCAAGGCACTTTTGTTATTGGCTATCATTTCATGTGTGTTGATATGCGTGGGCTCTTTCTTCATTATTTATCAATCACTGAAGGAGGAACATTTTATAGAGAAGAACCTCCAAAAGATGTCTGATGAAAATAAAAATCTTTTAGAATAAACTGAGATTAAAGTGGTCAACATGATCCTCCTCTGCATTCAGAGACGTGACTTGAAGACTTCAAGTGTGTTATGCAAAAGGAAGAGGCAATCATTTCTCTGGACGTGGATGGAGAGACAGGGGAGATGTGTTTTTGTGCTTGTATCTGGGGAGAAAACAAAAACACGAAAGGTCGTACATGGAAAATATCCAGGCTTTAATCAGCAAGAGGGACAAAAGCCAGCAGCCGTGATGTTATGGGAGGGGGGGGTGTTACTCTTTATATGATGGGTGATTTGCATATTCAAGAAGGCAGGATTGACTCATAGATGGATAATGAAATCCTGGAGAGACATACGCCATCTTCAAGGCAACATCTTTTTCCAGTGAAATCTATGGTTGTTTCATCAGGACGGCGTACGTACGAACATCCCAGATCTGTCTGTTACTAAACTCATCACAGAGATTTGATTGATTGACATCTTTTATTTTGAACATAAATAAATAAAACAGCCGAACAATAAATCAATAAACAGTATTTATTTATTTATTATGTAATTGATTAGCTATTATATACGGATCGAAACCTAAAGTGTCAATTTTCTGTAGATACCGTTGCTGTTCTTCGGGAGTTAAGTGAGTTATTAGGTGAGACGTCATATTGGCTGCGCGACGTGAAGGTCCTCGGTCGGTCCTCAAGATGGCGCTGACAACAAAAAATGTCACGTGACTGAAACCCACGAATACCCAAAAGAACAGTGAACTGCCTGAATGACTACCGCCCAGTTGCTCTGACCCCCATCATCGCTAAATGCTTTGAGAGACTCATTCTCCCCTCCATCAAGTACGCCCTCCCTGCCAACCTCGATCAACATCAGTCTGCCTACAGAGCGAACAGGTCGACAGAGGATGCTGTCATGATGGCGCTCCACACAGCCCTCACCCACCTGGACCAAAGAAACACCTAGGATGCTGTTTGTGGATTTCAGTCATTCACCACCAGTACTCGAGTTGTAAAAAAAGAAAATCAGGGGGGATGGTGGATTTTATCATATGGGGACAAATAATTTGTGCTGATTACAAATAATATAATATATTACAAATAATAGCAGTGACCAAAACACCTGCAGAAATACTGCAGGAATGACATAGCAGCAGTTAAATGCAGCCTTCTGTAAGCTTTAAATATCCACTGGGCTTACATCAAATACATCAAAACACAACAATAAAAAACAGTTTTCTGAACTTATCAATATGACTCTGTCCTTCACAGGATAAGTAAAATGGATCACTGCAAAAACTCAAAATCTTAACAAGAATATTTGTCTTATTTCTAGTTAAAATGTCTCATTTTAGTAAAAAAAATAAACACTTAAAACAAGACTCATCACTGGAAAAAACAATTTTCACCTGTTTCAAGTAGATTTTCACTTGAAATACGTAGAAAAATCTGCCAGTGGAACAAGATTTTTTTGCTTATAATAAGAAGATAAATCTTGTCCCACTGGCAGATTTTTCTACTTATTTCAAGTGAAAATTTACTTAAAACAGGTGAAAACTGTCAAATAAGTTATTTTTCTGGTGATGACTCTAAATGTTGAAATAGCAGTAAAACCACATTCATTGATGAAATGACATAAGGGATGGAAAGGGGGGATGGCAGTTTTACAGGGGGGATGATTTGGACCGTTTTTATTTCAGGGGGGATGCCATCCCCCCTCATCCCCCCTCAACTCCAGTACTGTTCACCACAAACTGATCCAGAAGCTGGGCAACCTGGGTTTAGGCAGGTCACTGTGTACATGGATCTATGACTTCCTCAGGAACAGACCCCAGTGCGTCAGGATGGGAGACCGCACCTCCTCCACACTCACCCTGAACACTGGAACGCCACAGAGGTGTGTTCTCACCCCCCTCCTCCACTCCCTCTTCACCCACGACTGCTCCCCCATCCATCCCACAAACACCATCATCACACGACCCTTGTGCTGTCTTCGGGTCAAGGAAGGAGGAAGGGAAGGAAGGAAGGAAGGAAGGAAGGAAGGAAGGAAGGAAGGAAGGAAGGAAGGAAGGAAGGAAGGAAGGAAGGAAGGAAGGAAGGAAGGAAGGAAGGAAGGAAGGAAGGAAGGAAGGAAGGAAGGAAGGAAGGAAGGAAGGAAGGAAGGAAGGAAAGAAAGAGGGGAGGAAAGGAGAAAAGAAGCAAGGGAGAAAAGAAGGAAGGAAGGAAAGAAGGAAGGAAGGGAGAAAAGAAGGAAGGAATGAAGGAAGGAAGGAAGGAAGGAAGGAAGGAAGGAAGGAAGGAAGGAAAGAAAGAGGGGAGGAAAGGAGAAAAGAAGGAAGGAAGGAAAGAAGGAAGGAAGGGAGAAAAGAAGGAAGGAATGAAGGAAGGAAGGAAGGAAGGAAGGAAGGAAGGAAGGAAGGAAGGAAGGAAAGAAGGAAGGAAGGAAGGAAGGAAGGAAGGAAGGAAGGAAGGAAGGAAGGAAGGAAGGAAGGAAGGAAGGAAGGAAGGAAGGAAGGAAGGAAGGAAGGAAGGAAGGAAGGAAGGAAGGAAGGAAAGGAAGGAAGGAAGGAAGGAAGAATGTAAGAGGGGAGAAAAGAGGAAGGGAGAAGGAAGGAGAGAGCAGGAAAAAAGAAGTAACAGGAGAATTAGGTCATTTTGACCCAAAGACAGTACAAGGGTTAAAAACAACGATGAGTCAGCCTACAGGGACGAGGTCAAGCACTTGACTGACTGGTGCTCTCAGAACAACCTGGACCTCAAAAGATCCAAAACCAAACCTGATTGTGGAGTACAGAAGATCTAAGTCGGTGCTCCCCACCCTCGCCATCAGAGGAGAGGAGGTTGAGAGAGTGGAGAGCTTCAAGTTCCTTGGAGTTCATATATTAGCCGACCTCACCTGGACCACCCACACATCTGTTCAGCTGAAGAAGGCCCATCAGAGACTCTACTTTCTCAGAAAGCTCAAACAGTCTCACCTCCCCTGCCCCCTGCTGGCCAACTTCTGCCGTGTGTCCATCGAGTCCCTCCTGACCTACTGCTGCACAGTGTGGTCCACTAGCTGCACTGCTAAGGACAGGAAGGAGCTGCAGCGTGTGGTGAGGACGGCGGAGAAGATCATTGGGACCACACTGCCCCCCCTCAGAGACATCTACACTGGTCGACTTCTAAAGAAGGCCAGAAACATCAGCACTGACCCCACACACCCAGTTCTCCCCACTCCCCTCTGGAAAAAGATATCGCACACTCAAATCCAGAACCACAAGACTGAGTAACAGCTTTTTCCATCAGGCCATCAAAGCCATCACCCCACCCCTAACCCAGCCCACCTGACATGGACTGACACCAATCCCCAAACCTCCCCCACACACACTCGGACACACACACACAACCAAGTTTTAGAATGTATTTATCTCTCATCTTGCGAGGTTCAGAGAGGGAGTTCCAGATGTGGATGTTCAGGGGGGGAGTTCCAGATGTGGGTGTTCAGGGAGGGAGTTCCAGATGTGGGTGTTCAGGGAGGGAGTTCCAGATGTTCAGGGAGGGAGTTCCAGATGTGGGGGGTTCAGGGAGGGAGTTCCAGATGTGGGGGTTGAGGGAGGGAGGTCCAGATGTGGGTGTTCAGGGAGGGAGTTCCAGATGTGGGGGGTTCAGGGAGGGAGGTTCAGATGTGGAGGTTCAGGGAGGGAGTTCCAGATGTGGAGGTTCAGGGAGGGAGTTCCAGATGTGGGGGGTTCAGGGAGGGAGTTCCAGATGTGGGGGGTTCAGGGAGGGAGTTCCAGATGTGGGGGGTTGAGGGAGGGAGGTCCAGATGTGGGTGTTCAGGGAGGGAGTTCCAGATGTGGGGGGTTGAGGGAGGGAGGTCCAGATGTGGGTGTTCAGGGAGGGAGTTCCAGATGTGGGTGTTCAGGGAGGGAGTTCCAGATGTAGAGGTTCAGGGAGGGAGTTCCAGATGTGGATGTTCAGGGAGGGAGTTCCAGTTTTCAAGCCCCACTTGCCCCGTCGCCCCAACAAAAATCTTGACGAATTACTAATTATTTTAAATGTATTGAAATTACTAGCACCAAGTATATCAGTCATATTTGATACTGAATCTAAGTTAACTTATTATCAAAAATAACAAATAACACAAAGTTCAAAAAGAGAAAATAAAAGTGCAGTTGTGCCATCATATCTTCATTTGCAAAAACATAAACAAGTGAACTTTCCCTGCATTACTAGTGGCTGCAGTTTGCCTGTTTTGCACTGCACATCCTTTCAAAACGGGGTTGCAGGCTGGAAACTTCCCTGTGATCTTGTCTGCCAGGTGAGGTAGGTGCTTGTCTTTGCCTTGTAGTTGAAGATTTATCGCTGAATCATTGCTGAGATAAGCCAGCTTCAACAGAATTTGTTCATCGCTGAATTTGATAGCAGCCTCAGATGCCAAAAGTGCCCTTCTGTCAAAGGCCTTTTTTTTTTCAAAGGCCTTTAAAAAAAAAAAAAGTTTTACATTTTGAAGTGTGGACCTATCGTGCCACTCATTCACCAATATCATCTAACAATTACATAATAATTCAGCTAAATAAAATGATATGATGAACATCCCCCTCCCTGACACGCACCTGGCAGGCCCTCATCACGTGACCTGCCCCGCACTTTGCAGCTCTGCAGGAGATTGACACTTCAACCGTATTTTCACTTCCCGGTATGGTTTGCAGCAGTAGTATGTGCACATTACCAGTGTGTGTGTTGTTGTTGTTAGAAGAGATATAGATATAGAAGAGATAGAAATGCAGCTGCTCGTCTCTCTGGGTCTTTTTGCCCACCGTTTTAGAGATCATGTGATTTTAATTTAAAGTAATTTAAATTAAGTTGCAATCCCCCACTTGGCTGCCTGTATGTGTGTGCGCACGTGTGTGGGCGCATGTTTTATGTGCATCAGATTTTTATTTTATTTATCAGGATATTTAATTGTGCAGACATGCCTGTAAAGAGAGGAGGTGGAGAGAGAGGGAAGAGGAGAGGAGTGAGGTGCTAAAGGCAGTGGATCCATCACCAGCTGGAGCAAAGAGCACAGCAGGCAGCACATGTACCAGTTATTTATGTTTATTCAGATCTGTAATGTTTATTCAGATCTGTAATGTTTTTCTGTCATTTCTTTAATTTTCATTGGTGGGTCTCCAGAGTTATTATAGTTTGGTATTTTTCCATTAGTTTCAGTATTAGTTTGTTATTATAATACGTGGTTTAAGAAGTTCAGAGCAGGTATTACAATACAAAACACAACAGTGTTTTGTATTGTAATGTAACAACAAAGTTATTGTCGGAAAGTGTTAAAGTCGTGTTCCATGTGTCCCTTTTTTAAATTTTAGCACCTGCCCCTCATAAGGTTTCCGCACGTCCCAGCTGTAGATGCAGAGGTGGGTAAAATTAGGTCAATCTTGTATTGGATTCTTGAGGTTATGGGAAGCCAGTGTAGGTTCTGGAGAGTAGGGGTGATATGGTCGTATTTGTGAGTTCGGGCAGCACAGTTCTGAATGAATTGAAGTTTCCGGAGGGGTTTGTTGGGGATACCGATGAGCAGGCTGTTACAGTAGTCGAGCCTGGAGGAGATTAGGGCGTGGGCGATATTTCTGCATCGGAGAAAGTGAGGAAGGGGCGGAGTTTAGATATGTTCTTTATGTGGAAAAGGCAAGATTTGTACAGATGTTTGATCTGGTTTACAAAGGTAAGTTGTGGGTCCAGCTTCACACCGAGGTTGGTTACTGTCAGGACTGGTGTGGTGAGGACCCAGATGCAGGAGAGCGAAGGCAGGAGTTCAACAAAAAAGGGTTTATTCCAAAGAAAAGCCAAGGACCAAAAACCAAAGCGCTGCTTAGCAGGATCAAAACACAAAAACAGGGATCAGAAGACTGGAGCAAAAACAGGCAGGACACATGGAGGAAAACACAGTACGGAACCACAAGGAGCAAGGGATTGACAAGACCAGATATACACAGGGGATAACGAGACACAGGTGCAGACAATCAGGGAAGATGGGACACAGGCGGGGCAAAACAGAAACCAACTGGGGGGAATGTCAAACCCTGACAGTAACAGAGGTATAGAGGGGGATGTCTTGACCGGAGAAGGAGATGGTGGTTATGGGTGATGACTGGACCTGGTGAGGGGGGGCAGTTTGTATGGCTTCGGTTTTGGAACTGTATATTTGAAGGCAGTTGTGACTCATCCATGCCCTAATCTCCTCCAGGAAGTTGGAAAGGGCTTGAGTAGGAGATGATGAGAAGATGGGGGTGGAATGTAGGGTGGGGTCAACAAATAAGTAAGCGTTTCAGATCTCATGAAGGACTCAGCATCCGCGAAGCCTGATATTCTCCCATGGGGTAAAATCTTGTAATTCACAAATATTTTAGATATTTGGTTGATTGAAGTTGATTGAAACCAGGAAATGGGGAAGACGTCACATGGCTACTGATCTTACAAACACAAGGGAGAATTGTGTGCCTATAGCCGTAAAAACAAAACTCGTGCTCTTGTGGTCTGGAGACTGGAGTTAGTTGGTGTTTGGCAGCTTAGTGTACGAATGATTAAATAATTCATATTACCATTAGACTAAAATAGATGCATTTGACCTACTTCTTTAATCAAGTGTGCACCAAAACCACCCGCCACAGAGACAGTTTCCTCCCTCAGGCCGTCCCTCTGCTGGTCCTTTGACAGTCACAGACAGGCGGATAATTGTGCCTCTTCACGTCTGTAAATACTGGTTCCTACGGAAGAGTATTAGGGCCATGCAGGAGAAAAAATATTTGAGAGGGGAAGATTTTTTTTTATTGTGCAAAAAAAGTCGAAGTGTCGAGATTAATGTTGAAATACAATTTCAAGAATAAAGTCAAAATTCCGTGAATAAAGTTGAAATTTCACCTTTTTTCTTAACATTTCAACTTTATTCATGAAATTTTGAATTTTTCAATTTTTTCTCGAAATTGTACTTCAACATTATTCTCGACATTTTGACTTTTTTCTCGAAATTTGTACTTCAACATTATTCTCGACATTTCGACTTTTTTCTCGACATTTTGACTTTTCTCAACATTTCGACTTTTTTCTCAAAGTGCATAATGAAAAAAAAATCTTCCTCATTATTTTTATTTTTCTCCTGCCTGGCCCTAATACTCTACCGCAGGTTTCTGCCTCGTAATCAGACGACATATTTTTGATTGCTGTAGTTTTTTATTCTATTAGCTTGTGTATCTTTTGCAGAAACTTGAGAGACAAAGTTTCCCAAATCAAAATCCTTGTTTGTTTGCACTGTTTGTCTTGGTGAATAAAGTTTATTCTGATTCTGAACCTCACCCACCCCATAATAAAGAAGACACAACCTCTAAATAATGCCCTTCATTAAAAGACTTTGGACAACTTAAGCCCACCGTAGTTAATATTGTGATAATTTGCACAATGTGAGAACCGCAGTAATGTTTGTGTACAATGTAATCAGTATCAACACCATATTTGTGCAGATAGATAGATAGATAGATAGATAGATAGATAGATAGATAGATAGATAGATAGATAGATAGATAGATAGATAGATAGATAGATAGATAGATAGATAGATAGATAGATAGATAGATAGATAGATAGATAGATAGATAGATAGATAGATAGATAGATAGATACTTTATAAATCCGGAGGGAAATTTAATTAAGCAGGTTTGTGAACAAAAACCTTAGTCTTTTACCTTTTAGAAGACATGTTTGGCTTCTGTGAAGTAAAAAGTGAACCACAGCAGTTTAAAGCAAATCCAAATGTAGCAATTCGATGCCTTGAAAACTTATCAGCAGATTTCTTGGCCAAAACTCCACCAAATTTGGTTCAAATAATCTTGGGGCAAATGTCAAAGATGTACTGTCATGATCAGTGA